>NC_048227.1:4465860-4598160 GCF_002007445.2 Ailuropoda melanoleuca
CGAGCCGGAGCGGGGGTCCGGGGAGGCCGGGGTCGCCCGCGGCCGGGGCGGCCTGGGGACTCGGAGCAGGGCTCGGGGGTCGCCCTCCCGGGGCGGGGGACCTTGGGGGCGACCTTCCCCGCCTCTCGTCGCCAAGGGCGTCCACGCCCTCCGGAGCCCGACCGCAGGAGGCTGACCCCCTCGGCGTCTTTTCTCAGGTGGTGGGAAGGGGGGTATCCCCGGGAAATGGGGAGGGGAAAGTTTCCAATTGGGGATTCTCCGGGTCCAAGAGGGGCGGGTGGGGCAACAGGGTTGAAAACCGTACCAGCGTTTCGGGCTTTGGGTCAGAAGTGGTCACTGGGAAGGCTTCAACGAGGAGGGAGCAACCAGAGCACACGCGTTTTATGAAATAGGGAACGTTACAGGGGTAAGCCAAAAAAATAAGTCCGAGCAGCCGAGGGTCGGAGTCGGGAGGGGCAGCCGGCACTGAGGTGAGACCAGAAAACCGGGCTGCCTGCCTGACATGCAGTTACCCCTTGCAGGAGGATTTGCATTTGTTGTAGATTACTTAGTGGCATGCAAATTACTGGTGTGTCATGCTGCGAATTATGTCTGTACAGGGGCATTACGCGTGTGTATGGAGGGGGTCGTTGCCTTGGAAAGCGGAGGGTTAATACCCCTATCATACAGGGACACCCGAAGTTTCTTTACTTTTGCTACAGATCTCCTTTATGCTGACAGACCGAATCTTCAGAACCCCTGGTAATGAGGGAGCATTTTTAAAAAAATCTTAATTACAGGCTGCTGGAGCAGCTGCCTGTAAGAATCAGCAGTATCGAACGCTTTCAGGTTGAAGTGGTTAATCAAGGTGCCTTCTAGACTGAAGTCCTGCCCAGGGGGAAGTGTTTGTGCCCCAAGGAGCGATGAGGCTGCGATGGTGGGAAGTTGGCACGCACTGTGGCATTTGGCGAATTCAGTTCTCACAGTTAAAGCTAGGGGTAGCACTGTGGCATCGAGTGGGTGTGTTGTTTATGAAAGAAAGTGCTGTGGAAAGAAGGAGCCCAGTTGCAAGCCCTCCTACAGCCAGGCTGGCTGGCTGAAGATTCTAAGCAATGGATTCTCCGTAGATATCCTGCTTCCTGCCTGTCACGATTTGGGTAACAACAGGCATGTAGCAGTTTTTCCTTCTTAGAAAATGACCCACCATAATATTTAAACATTTGACATTGCTGGGTTGGCGATTTTGCTTGGAAGGTGTTTCCATCTCTGAATACAGAAATGTAGACGGCTCAAAGGTAAAAGCAGATGTAAAGATTAGGAAAGGAAGTCCATGTGGCCCAGCAGTTTATAGATCTTGAGTACCATAACAAAGGATGTTATCAACTATCCAAAGTCTTAAAACTTTCTTTGGGCTCTTAATTTCAAGATTGTATTCCCAGGAGAGAGATTTAGGGGGGGGGGGAATTTTTCATGCCTAAAGATGGGCATTACACTATTTGTGATGGTAGAAAATTGGAAATAGCAGTGCCTAATTGGAGAAAGATGAGCTAAATTATGGGAAGTTTATTGATGAAATGTTACAACCATTGAGAACAAGCAGTTGCTTTATATAGCATGGTTGAAACAATGTAAAAACCGGTGATATCATGGATATTTTGTTTTCTTTGTATATTTCCTAAGTTTCTGGAATGATGTGTATTACTTTCAAATTTGAATTAAAAAAAAAAACACATAAAAAAGCACCCTGCATTGGGAAAGGGGTGTGATTGTTTTTAATCTCCCTGACTAGAACAATCAACAATGAGCAGTTATTTGTCTACTAAAATGCCCGGCAGCATGGTAGGTGCTGGAAAACAACTTTTATTTTTTTATTTTTTTTTAAAGATTTTATTGATTTATTCGACAGAGATAGAGACAGCCAGCGGGAGAGGGAACACAAGCAGGGGGAGTGGGAGAGGAAGAAGCAGGCTCACAGCGGAGGAGCCTGATGTGGGGCTCGATCCCATAACACCGGGATCACGCCCTGAGCTGAAGGCAGACGCTTAACCGCTGTGCCACCCAGGCGCCCCTGGAAAACAACTTTTAACGTTTATCGATAAGGTTTCCTATCTTCCTTGTATTGTAGAAGACACTTCAAAATAAATTTGGCAATCTTAGAATAAGTATTTTTGGATAGGTGAGAGCCTTAGAGTTTTGAAATAAGAGTCATTGTATACATTTGATGTGTTTATATTTATTTTTGGAGGTTTTGAAGTTAACATACCTCTTTAAAGTTCTTTGCAGTTATTACTGTCATTTAGATTTTAAAAAAATTCTTTGCTTTAAAATTCACGTGTTTAAAAATAAAGTTCAGCCCTTTGAAAGAGAATAATTTCACTTGCCAGTCATTTGCCAGCCAAAAGTAAAAAAACTTTGTATATATTTTTAGAGTATGGGATAGAACTTTGTACATGGGGAAGTCAGCCACAGCTTGTTTACAAGATAGGGTAAATAATCTATTCAAAGGGTAGTTAGGCACGGAGGATCATTTCAGAGCTCTTTTTTGCTAATTTGTGAGTAGGGTTAAAAGACTTCAGAAATGATTCGGACTTGCTATTTTTATAATTTAAATTTTTGCCCCGGGGTATTATTTGTTCTTTCAATGCAAGATAAGGGGAGAGGATGGTGGTGTGAATGGTAGGAAGGCAGTTCTAAGGAGAAACAAGGGGGGTGGCGTATAAGATTACAAGAACACATTGTTACTTATAATGTGTGCAGAGTGTAGTTAAGGTATTTTTAATTCCTTTGGGGCTTTGTTGCCGCTCAGTTTTTCTAGGGCAGTTCTTGAGATTTGTCTCTACTTGGCAGGTGACTGGCTAGTTTGGCTCATTGCCACCATCTTAATGCTCAGTTTGGGAATCTGCCTGATTGATGTTCCCGAATGGACCATCTGTGGCAGATGAAGTGAATAACTTTACTGGTTTTCCCCTCTCCACCCCCAATCAGTGTAGATGAGGAGTAAGCGTGTGCTTCACGTGAAAAGGTGCTCCGCTTCCCTCCTAATGAAATAAATACAAATTAAGACCAGGTTGAGAGCCCATCTTTCGCCTGTCAGGCAAGCGGGGACCCCCCACATTTGAAACCATCTGTTGGTGGTAGGAGGGTAAATTAGTTACAGCGCCAGCCTGTATCCTGTTGGCTCAGATCCATCGCTTGTCCTTCCCCGGCCAGCCGGTCAAGGGACTCACCCCTGAAGGCAACATTTCCCAGACCTTTGGGTCAGCTGGCCTGGGGCTAGGTGTGGCCGGTGGGAGACTTTGGCGGGGGTGGGGGTGGGGGAGGTTGGTGACTGGAGGAAGGGGGAAATTGGGTTCTCGCTGCTCCTCTTGCTCTGCTTCGGATCCTGTCTGGCAGTTGCCGGGTCTCCCTGTGGCTCCAGCTCCTGCCTATTGACGGAACCCCCTGAGCCCTGGAAACAGCGCCTCCGTTTGGCCCTCCAACGTAGAGATAGATGGTAGCAGCTTCTTGCTCTTGCCGGTCTCTGGGTTGTCTTACCATTTCCTGTTTGACTTCTCAGCCTTTCCATCATGCGTGCCACCAGCCCCTTGTATGAAGTTTCGTCCATTTCAGCTCCTTAGAGGGCCTTCTGTTTCTCTGGGTGGCTCCTGGTGGATACCGAGGCATCGGGCCGCAGCAGATTTGTAAACAGTTGCAAGCGTGTAAATCCTTTGCGCCTGCGCTAACGGCTCTCGGAATTTAATCTGCCAGGTGTATTTGAGCGTGTCGGAGATATTACAGGTACACAATTATTCACTGCACTGTTTGTGGTAGTAAGAGACGAGGAATAACTCGCATCCACCCTCAGGAGCCTTATACCCAGACGGTGAATGAAGTTGTAGAAAGGAGTGAGCAAGCACTTTATGATGTTTTTTAAAAAAATTTTTAGAGGAGGGAGAGAGAGAGAGAGCGCGCGCGCACGCACGTGCTAATGCACGCACACTCGAGAAAGCATGGGTGGGGGGGAGCAGAGGGAGTGAGTGATCTTAAGCAGGCTCCATGCCCAGCGCAGAGCCTGATGGGGAGCCCGAGGAGCTTGATCTCAGGACCCTGAGATCATGACTTGAGCCGAAGTCAAGAGTCAGACGCTTACCCTACTGAGCCACGCAGGCGCCCCTCCGCTTTATGAGTTGATGTGGAAAGATCTCCAAAATATCTTCCCAAGTTACAAAGGCGAAGTGTAGGAAAACGTGCATTGTATTCTAATATTTCTTTTCTTTTTTAACGGAAGTGCCTGTGTGTGAAAGTTCTCAGGAAAGCTAAATAAGGAACCAAGAATTAGGTTCACCTGTTTGGGGAGGGCCGCGGGAACTGAGCAGGTGGGGAATGTAAGTGCAAAGGAGCCGTTGCTTCGTGCCTCTTTATTTTTTGAAATTCGGAAAGGTTTATTTCTACTTCTTCCCAAACTGGAAAACAGTTTCATAGAAAAATAGTATGCTGGTAAGAAAACACCCTTTTTGAGAGTTGTTTTTTGTTTTGTTTTTTTAAGGGAGAGGGAGAAAGAATCTTAAGCAGGCTCCACGCCCAACATGGAGCCTGCTTGGGGCTTGATCTCACAGCCCTGAGGTCAGACGCTTCACCAGCTGAGCCATCCAGGCATCCTGAGAGTGTTTTTATGTATTAATAACAATTTAAATGTAGAGAGTTATAAAATAAGTTCCCTATATTTTCAGTCCATGTACAGGAAATTCTTGTTCCTTTGATTGTTTAGGGGCATCTGGGTGGCTTGGTCAGTTGGTCGGCCGACTCTGGATTTCTGCTCCGGTCATGATCTCAGGGTCCTGGGATCCAGCCCTGCCTGCGGCTCTGAGAGAAGTCAGCTTCAGGATTCTCTCTTTCCCTCCACCCCTTCCTCCCCTCTTTCTCATAAATAAATACATCTTTTTTAAAAAAGTGACACGATAGGTGTTTTCAGAGTATGCTTAGAGCATATTCTCGAACATTGATGCAACAAATATTGATAACGCCCATACCAAATGCCAGGTCCTGTGCTTAGCACAAGGGTGAGTAGTGGTGAATAAGGCAGATGAATTTCCTGTATTCCCAGAGCTTTTGTTTAGATGGGAGACAGACAGGAAAGGTAAACAGACACACAAAATAATTGCAGATTATGCTGTGTTAAAGGAAATCGTCCGTTGTTGAGGGGGAGTGGGAGAGAGGCAGGGGAAGCCTGTAGCCCGGGGAAGCCTTTGGGGAGGAAGTTTCTCTGTCAGGTGTGGCCTAAAGGGAGAGTGGGACAGGCAGCATGCTGGAAGGAGCATTCACATTTTGTTCTAAGCCCTGGAAGCCAGTGAAGGATTCTAAACAGGGCAATGACATTTGACTTATGTTTCAATAATTTTAGCTAGTGCTTACATAATGCTGTCTGTGCGTGGGGTCCTGTCCTGTGTGCTCTACGTATTTTAACGTACTGTTGGCAGTTACCCGGTCAGACATGTAACATTGTCACCATTTGCAGGTGAAACTGGAAATCGGAGGCACAGGGAAGCTAAGCGACTTGGGTCACATGTCACAGCCAGTGAGGGGTGGGGCAGGGGTTCGAGTGCAGGTTTTCTGGCTCCAGAGGCCACATTCTTCAGCATTGCACCCTCTGCCCTTCTAAGAAGAGTGTTCCTGGCCACTAAGTGGAGGATG
Organism: Ailuropoda melanoleuca; assembly: GCF_002007445.2. Taxonomy (NCBI): domain Eukaryota; kingdom Metazoa; phylum Chordata; class Mammalia; order Carnivora; family Ursidae; genus Ailuropoda; species Ailuropoda melanoleuca. Next base: position 4,471,510 of record NC_048227.1, read on the forward strand.
GATCGCAGGAGAGGAGGGAGGACTTGAGGACCCCACTGTGGGAGTGGGAGCATTGCAGGTGTTCAGGTGAGAGTCACACGGGCATGGGGGATTGGGCAGCCGAGGCAGCGGTGATGGGAAAGAGATATATGTGTGTGTGTGTGTGTGCATGACATATCTATATAAAGACACAGAAAGTACAGAAAACAACGAAACACTCATTTTCCCATTGCTCAGAGTTAATAGAATAGCCAGTAATTTTCTGTGACATTGTTTTAGGCCTTTTGTAAAAAAAAAAATAAAAAAATAAAAAAAAATTCCAGCATTACAGGTAAGTCTCCATCTCTGCATACGGCAACATCGTTGTTGCTCTGGTGAAAATTCTGGTTGCCATCTTTCACGGCTTTTGCCTTAGCCCTCTGATGTTTTCCCCGCTGTCATCCTTGTCTGCACAGCAGCCAGCGCAATCCCTTTAGAGCAGGTCATCTCACCCCCTCTCTGAGTCTGCGCTGTCCTTAGCCTAGAACCCTCCCTGCAGACCGTACTGTGGCCCCCAGGACCCATCAGGGCAGGTCCGGGGCCTCTCGTCCAGGGGACTGCGAGCTTTTTCTGTAAGCCAGCCAGGTAGTAAGTAGTTTTGGCTTTGTATGCCACATCAGTCACAAATTCTTATTTTTTCTTAACCCTTTAACAACGTAAAAACCATTCTTCCCTTGGGGGCCATCCTTGACCCCTGCTCCATCCCCTGCTGTCTCTTTGATGTTTCCTCCCACCTTCGTGACCACACTGGTCTCCTTGCTATTCCGTGAACGTGCCGGGCACGCCCTGCCTGGGTACCTTTGCACACACTATTCCCCGGCGAACTCTTGGGTATCTGCTGTGTGCTTTCTGGCTTCATCCAGCTTTCTGTCCGCGTGTCTGCTTCCCTCACCAGCCCTCTAAAATAGCCCCCCAATGTCACCCTCTTTCCACTTCCTAACGCGTACCACCCCGTACCTATTCCATATTTGTACATTGTCTCTTCTCTCTAAGACGGTGAGGTTCATGAGAGCGGGAATATTGTCTGCCTTTGCCCATGACCATACTCTAAGACCTGGAACACAGCTCATAGTTGGCCTCCAGTGAATATTTGTTAAATGTCAAAGTTGAGGTCACTTGAGTGATTCCTGGTCCTACTCCCCTCCTCCCTTGTGTATTTCCTAAGGGCAGACATAATTCGCTTGAGTCCATTGTATGGTTTTTATCCTTTAACATAAGTGTGTGTGCCTATAAACAAGGTGAAGATCTCTTCTTGGTTTGTTTAAAATTTTAAAAATGACATCGTACTGTCTGGCCTGTCCCGTAGCTTGCATTTGAGATTGTCCACGTTACCATACGTAGACCCTGTTTCTTTCATGGAACTGCTATAACATCTTATTTATCTTGTCCCGTGTTGGACTTGGCTGTAGACTTTACATTGTTGTTACATACCCAGGTGAACTCCTGGGCTTGTCTGCTTTCACAGGCTTGGGGGAGTTTTTCTGGAGGGTAGCTCCGGACTTGCACGTGCGGGTGTAGGCAGGCTTCTGGTTTCCTTACCTGCTGACAGCTCGCTTTCTCACTGGGAGGCATGGTCCTCAACTCTGGGCGTTCGTCAGACTCCCGAATGTTGGCCTGTCTCCCGAGTGAGAAACGATGCATTGCTTCGCGAGTGAAGAGGTGTATTTTGGAGAATCAGATGGAGGCGCTGACAGCTAGGAGGCTAGAGGTGCAGCAGTCGTGGAGGACTCCCAGGTTCGGCTCTGGTGACAAGGTGGTGATGCTGGTGTTGCTGCCTGACCACGGGAAGTCTGGGGAGGTAGGGCTTCGAGAAAGCCATTTGGAGGATTCTTTTCTTTGTTTGTTTGTTTGTTTTGTCAAAAATGTCATTACTTGGGGACGCCTGGCTGGCTCAGTTGGTTAAGCATCTGCCTTCGGCTCAGGTCATGATCCCAGGGTCCTGGGATCGAGCCCCACATCGGGCTCCCTGCTCGGCGGGGGGCTTGCTTCTCCTCTCCCTCTGCCTGCTGCTCTGTCTACTTGTGCGTGCTCTCTTTCTTTCTCTCTCTGTGTCAAATAAGTAAAAATCTTCACACACACACAAAAAAGCTGGTTCCTTTAAAAACAAAACAAAACATGTCATTACTTTGCCCTCACTTTTGAAGAATAGTTTCATGGCTGTATGGTTGTAGGTTATCGAGTTAATTTCTTGCAGTGTTTTGACCTGTCGTTTCATTGCCATTGGTTCTGTTGAGAAGTCTGCTGTACGTATCTTGTTCTTTGGAAGGTAATGTCCCCTCCCCCGCCCTTCCCCCCTGCTTTGGCCGCTTTTAAGAGTCTTCTCTTTGCCTTTCATTTTCAGCTGTTATTGTGATGTGTCCAGATGTGGTTTTCCTTGAATCTGCCCTTGTTGGGATTGGCGGTGGTGGTTCTGCTTTTCGGTGGTGCCGTGACAAGAGTTAATCTTACGTTAGGTTTGGAGAATTGCTGCTCATTATCTCTTCTTTCGCTCCTTTGGCTGCATTCCCTGGCTCTCCTTCTGGGACTCCACCTTGTCATCATGTCCTGTGTGTCTCTCAAACTCTTCTCTGGGTTTTTCATCCTCCTTATCCATGCTTCCCGCTCAGTATTTCCTTCTGACCTGTATTTCAGTGAACTGATCCTTTCTTCACCTCCAGCCTGCAATGAGACCCATCTCTTGAGTTGTTTTTTTTTTTTTTAAAGATTTTATTTATTTATTTGACAGAGATAGAGGCCCAGGCGCCCCGTTGAGTTCTTAATTTCAGTACTGCCTTCTTCAGCTTCGATTCTTTTTTTTTTTTTTTTTTTTTAAAGATTTTATGTGTTTGCGAGAGAGCACGAGAGGGAGGAGGGGCAGAGGGAGAAGCAGACTCCCGCTGAGCAGGGTGCCTGACGTGGGGCTCGATCCTAGGACTCCGGGATCATGACCCTAGCTGAAGGCAGATGCCTAATGGACTGAGTCACCCAGGCACCCCGATTCTTTTTTAGATTCCAATTTTCTGCTGAAACTTTTCATCTTGTAAACTAGTTTCCTTGTTCTATTAATCACAGTTATTATAAAGTCCATGTCTGAGAATGTGAATATTTGATAGCTCGTGAGTATATCCTGTTGTCTGTTCTACCCTTGGTTTTCAGTCATGGGGTCCTGACTCTAGACATACCTGTTAATTAACTTGTAGGCAATGAGTAGTGGAAGTTGTAGAGATAATTTGGGACTCGGGCAGTTCTCAAGGGAGGCTTCTGGCAGGCAGTGAAGGTAGGGGAACACCATGTTAGACTTGTGAGCATTGGTTTGCCCCCCTCCTGATGTAGCTCTCTGGTGGTCCCGGCTGCAAACCTGGGTGTTTACTAGGCTCCTTCTATCTGGCAGCCCCTCAGCTCTCCCCCAGCCCCCTGAGGCTGCTGGAGGCTCTGCCTGCCTACTCAGACTCCCCACCACTTGTTTCAGCTTAGCTTTTTGGCCTCTTGGCTTCTGCAGTGAATTGGCAAACGTCTCAAGGAGAAAAGTGGCTCCGATTGTGGGCTTGTCTCTGCACTTGCCTCTGGGATCTTGGCCTCCTGAGTCCGCCCTGCATTGGTAGCTCCCTGATACCTTTGCACAGTTGTTTCTTATCATTTGTTCAGCTCTTTTCGTTGTTCTTGGCAGATGGGTTAGTCTGTCACAAACTAGTCAGCTTTTACTGGAAGCATCGTCTCAGGGGTTCAGTTTTGGTATTTAGAATTGGACAGGTTAGCGCGACGTCCCGGTGGGGAAGGTAGGAAGGCAGGTGGCTGTGAGAGTCTGGTGGCTTAGAAGACCTGACCGGAGGGCGCCTGGGTGGAGCAGTCATTAAGCGTCTGCCTTTGGCTCGGGGCATGATCCCAGCGTTCTGGGATCGAGCCCCACATCAGGCTCCTGTGCTAGGAGCCTGCTTCCTCCTCTCCCACTCCCCCTGCTTGTGTTCCCTCTCTCGCTGGCTGTCTCTGTCAAATAAATAAAATCTAAAAAAAAAAAAAAAAAAAAAAAAAGACCTTACCAGGTGGGAGATAAGGGTTGGGAAGTTCATGGGACTGGATGAAAGAGATCACGTAGGGGAGAGAGTCGAGAGGAAGGGGAAAGTCCCAGGGCTGGGGACAGCCCCGCAAAGGAGACTGGGAAAGGTTAGCCAGTGACGTCCCAGGCTCCTCGGAGGTTGTGCAGTTTGTGCAGAAGTTAAGGGAGGAGCCGTGTTTTCAGGAGAGAGGGTGGTCAGCTGCACTGGAAGCTTTTGAGAGGTGCACTGAAACAGGCTAGAGAAGTATCTGCTGGACTGGGGGAAAGGGAGCAGGCTGAGGAGGGACCTGGAAAGATGTTTGCTTGCTTTAGGAAAAGCCTGCCCCACGCCCATGGGTGGAAGTTCCCGCCCCCCCCCCACCATGAGAACAGCGGGAAGGCCGCTGGGGTGGGGCTCGGCGAGGGAAAGGCGTGTGTGTTTTGCCTTGAAACGTTTCTTAGGTAAATGATTTTGATAAAGGACCAAAGGTAATTCATACCAGCTGAGTTTACACAGTGTTGCTGTTGGCATGGTCGCGCTCTTAGCGTAACTTCGGGAGAGATGGATCAGTTTTACAAAGTTGCTGACAGATCCTTTAGGAAGCAGGTGTATCCATTTGCTGTGAGGCGGGACTATTGAAACACGTGCCTTGAAAAGACAGGTTTTGTTAGAGTAGCCGAAAAGCTGCTTAAAATAGAATCTCTTTTGGAGCTGTGGGAGAAGAGTAAATCATTTAGATGACAGTAGAAGATCCATGGCTCTCCAACCTGATTTTTGAAGTTAACCAAACTTACCAACATCTTGTAGTTGGTTCCCCGATTGACACAATAGACCTCAGATTCTGGAGGGTTTTATAAGGTGACTGGAGACAATTCTGCAGGCATTAATTGTGGATAAATAGACTATTCTGTAAATATTAGACTCACCTGAGTCAGTTTAGTTGTCTAAGAAGATTTGATAATTTGCTTTCACAGAGCAAATTTACTCTTTGAGCTGACTTAGTTTTCAGTAAGTCACCAGGAGCACTGTTCAAATAGTAGAAAATAAGTTCTGTCTTAAACGCTCAGGGTTATTTTTAATTACTGTACTCTTCTTTTTGAAAAACTTATTTCTGTAATTAATAAATAAAAGCAGCAGTTAGCTATAAAACTGGACATTTTGATGATGACTGAAAAGTATTTCCCAATATCTAGATAATTAGTGATTTTTTTTCAGTTTTCATCCAGATGTTTGGCAGCGTGTAAACCCAGCCTTACTGCAATTTTCTAATTCACTTTCATGGGAACATATAATATTCTCCGTTTATTTTGGACAGCAGAGTTTCCTTTTTCTGTGGACAGATACATATGAAACACATGGTCTTCCAGTGGAGTTTGTGGTCCTCTGAGAATTCTCTGAAGGAGGAAATGGGTTGACCTACTGGTTGCTATGAAGTAAAAACAATCTTGTTTTCATTTTTTAGTGAACATCTGGGTTGCATTTATTATTTTACATTCTCGAGGTTCCTTAAAACCACAATTTGATAATAGGAGGGTTCATTAAAGCAGTAACTACTTAGCTATTTCTATAATTGATTTAAGTGTTAGGGTGCTTGATAGATTTTTTTAAAAAAAATTAAATATTGCTTTCCTTTCTATCAAATGTAAGTTCTAAATAACAACCCTTGATTTTAAACCATAAAATAGGATCTAGATATTTTTGAGGGGCAGGGGAAGGGGTGATCAAGTGGTTCATTTCTCTGTTGCCCATTGCTGTTGGATTGGTGGCTGTGGGTTTGGGTGTCCTTGACTCTGGGGCACCGTTGGTCCCCTATCACAGATCCAGTCAGCCCTTTCTTCCTTGTAAAGAACCCTGATTTGTTCAGGTATCTCCTCCTAGGGAAGGGGACCTTATCACCGCTAGAGAATGAATCTTAAAAGGTATAAACCAGGGAAGGAAATCCCTTTTCTTTATCAGTGATGGATCAGAGGAGGGGAGTGTCATCCCAGTCTGGCCAGTGAGCTGTGAGCGGCGGTTTGCAGGGGGAGCTTCTTGGAAAGGGTTCTTCATTCTTAGAAAAGTAAGAAACAGTTCCTTGTCTTTGGATGGACTTTGTTGGCCTGGTCGGGTGGCCAGCTTACATTCATGATGTCCCTCATATCCATCCCTTCTCGGAGGATGACCAGCTGGATCCTTGAGGATGTGGTTGAGAATGTCCCCCACCCAGAGCCTCCCTGTGTCCACACTTCCTGTCACGCGGGACGATAAATGCCCTTCTTGTTCCCATGGTTGAGAGGCATTCTGTAAGGAGCACAGGCATCTTGCCAGATCCTGGCCGTAGCAGAAGCAGGTCCGTCGTGTCATTCACTCAGCAAGGACCCTGTCCCCGTGGAGTGCAGAGAGGAACCTCTTCTTCCACGGGTTTTCGTCAAGTACATCTGTTGATCACTTTAAGGACTGAGTGAGGTTATATTTTCTTGTTAAGATGAATACTTTTAACAAAATATATTTTCGTATGCTTACAAATCCGTTCATACTTTCGTTTGGCAGTTCCTTATGATTACATTTACTTTAACACAAACATTTTTAAACACGCAGCAATCAAAAGTGGCAGACATTGGCCATTTTCTGTTCCATTAGAAGACAGGACTTCCTTTTAGTTCTTAGCAGAGAGGAAATCAAATGATCAAGAATGTCCTTTTCTAAGTTTCAGTAATTAAATTAAAATTTTTTTCAATTGAGACAGACAAACGAATTCATTTTTGTTTGTATTAGAGTGTGGGAAAATTGGAGGATTTTAGTGACTTTGAAGCGTTTGGCCTGTTCACACGGTGAGGCTGTATTTCCCAAGTGTGGGAGGGGCAAGTGGTTGCAGACTTTCTCAGTATATGACTGCGCTTCTGAGAGCGCACAGCATCCTGAGAATAAAATGGTGTCTTTCATTGCCCACGCAGAAGGAATCTCAGTATTGGACAAGTGTTCTTCCAAAATGTGGCATGTTCTCGGGACTCGCGTCTGTTGTGGATCCCCAAAGTAACATGCTTCTAAATTTGCTTTTTCATTTAAAACAGTGGCTAAGCTGTATACTAGCCACACAGTTACACCGTGGCATTTGTACTTTCCCGAAAGAAAGTGCGATGCCTTCTCCCCTCCTTCCTGTGGTCGCAGTGGTCTCCGAGGCTCCGACCCTGGTCTGGGGAGTCTCCTGCTGGTACGGAGCGGACAGAGGCAGCACAGCTCTCCCGTGCCGGCTCGGCGGCCCTGTGGTGGTTCCGCCTCGCAGATGCCCAGTGATTTGGCTGGACATGCAGAACATGACTAATACATTTTTTTTAATATGGAAAGAACATAAGCTGAGATACTTCCCCTGGGTTCTGCTGCTGTTAGTGCTAAGACATCAGGCTTCAGGATTTAAGGGTCTCCTCCCCCCTGCACTGCTTCCATCCTTTTTGCGCCACGGAAGAGGAGCCTGGGGCCTTCTCTTTTTGTCTTTCCCATCAAGTATTAAGATCCTGGTGAAGAACAGCCTGTCCCGCATGTCGAGATAGTAAAGACTGTCTGTTTCAGAAGCGTTCGGGCTGCTTCCGAGTTAGAAACTTTATCTCCCTCTTCCATTTTATCTGTGAGGGTTTAGGGTAGGCTGCAAGCCAGATTCAGTTTTGAGGTTGAAGCCTACTGTGCTCGTGCTTCCAGCCACCTGCAGGGGCGGTGCAGGCCTGCCCAGGAGTTCCGAGTCGTGGCCGTGGCCCCGGGGCTGGCGTGTCCCCTTGGGGAGATTCCCCTTGGGGAGTCCTGTAATCATATTAGCTTGGCTTCCATGGTCCTGTCTTCATGGTTTTAGCAATCAAGAAACATCCATTGCTGACTGGGAATTTGAGGAACAGATTTGACAGGAGAGCCATTTTCCTGGAAGAGTTGCTAAGCTAATGACTTCCACTGCTTAAGGAGATGAATGGCCAAGCCTGGGTGGTGATGCTAACCTGAGCCTCCTCCCGGGTGCTCGAGAGGGGAGCCTGGCTTGTAGTATAAGCCTTAATTTGATAAGACTATTTCTGCATGTTTTACCGGAGCTTTTTTTGCTAGTATCCGCCGTCCCTCCCTCCACCCAGAGACCGTTAACTTGCGTGTATCAGAATCTCGAGGTGTACCAGCCTCCCTCGTTCCCGGCTCTCCCTCTTTGTGGCTGACTCTGTTGGGATGAATCATGTAGCCATTCCTTCCCTGATAATCTCAGTCCTGTGGGACTGGAGGGCCCCCTTCCCCTTGTGGCCTCATTAATTAGGGGAATTAAGATCGCAGAATTTCTGTCTGTTGGCTCTGTCAGCTCAACCGCTGGAGGATGTTTCAGGGCAGGAAACAGTCCACTTGTAATGTTAATGCCTGATTCCGAGAATTCGTGTCTCTACTCTGTGTACACTTGCGTGAGTTTGTTTAACGAGTACAACTGATTGTTGTTGACAGATTTTTTAAGTAAATCTCTGCAGCTCCAGTACTTCTAGCCTCGAGCCCGCGTGCATGATCTCCTTAAGCTTCGGTCTTCCGGTATGTACAGCCGGCAGGAAAACCCCAAGTGAAATTATGGAGTCAGCAATCTGTCCGAAATCCCACACCATCAGCAGGCATTTAGAACGTGGTCGTCGACGTGTGAAGCCCCCTGCCCACCTTGATGCACTAAGGCGACGGAACTGGGGGAGCTGCTGTATTCGGGTTTACGAATAACCGATAGTTGCCAATACGGTTATTCTGTCTTTCCTCCCTCAGCTTTGTAGTTCGAAAATTTTCAAATCTACAGGAAGGTTGAAAGAATACCCATAAGTCTGCCACCTTATTTCACCAGTTGCTAAAATGTTGCCACATTTGCGTTATCTCTTCATAAATATATACTGTAATTTTTTTGCGGGTGGGGTGTGGATCATTTGCAAGTCAGCTACATAGGTCCTAACACTTTATCCCTACACACATCAGCATTCATCTGCTAAGGACACTCTCCCCAAAACCATGGCCCTGTCAACAGTAATTCTGTAATATCCTTCCACATGCAGTCCCAATTCTGCTGTCCCCCGAATGTCTTTTATATCTATTTTCTTATCCAGTCTCTATTCAGGGTTTCCACCTTGTATTGAGTTATGTCTCCTCTTTAAGCCAATTGTCTTTTGGGGGGTGATGGTGACTTTTTGGAAGTATCCAGGCCAGTTGCCTCATACCATTTGGTTCTTATAATTTAGGTTATGTGTGTGAACAGAAGAGAGAAATGCTTTGGTTTCTTTAATGTCATTTTTTGAAATCATAAATATGTTAAAGTCGTCTACTCGATTCAAGGTCAAAGTCAGATTCATTTTTCTTGTTCTTTGGTAAATGTGGATTAGATCCATAACCAAAAGGAGTTACTAAGTGGCTCAGATATCAATGGAATATGTGTGTGGGTGAACTTGGAACAAACCTGCACAGTGGTTGTTAGGCCTGCCCTCATATGGAGGTGATTAAGAACTTTATTTTAATATGTGGCCACGGCTTTATAAAGAAACAAGCTTCAGAATTGGAAAATTTAGTAAGACAAAACTTTATTTACATAATACAAAAGTGCAGCTTTTGCTGCCAGGTCCTTGGATGAAGAACAAACCTGAAATCTCTTAGGAATGAGTCCCCCCTCCTTCTTCCCTCCCCCTTCATCCCCCTTCGGCCTTAAACATTTTTGACTTCAGTTGCAGCTGAGACTAATACAGGATCCAGCTGTAACTTTTTTTTTGTTGTTAGTATATCCGGTGATGGTTGTAGCAAACTCATTGTATGAAAATTCAGTAAAGGAAAAGGGCAGGGTGGGAATGAAAGTGACACTCTATAAAAGTATTCAAGAACCAGCGACAGGATCGAGGAGTCTCCCTTTCAGACGGCTGGTTTAGATTCCAGTCTGAAGTACTCATTTGGTTTGTGACTAGTCCAGTAGGCGTTTTAGTTCCTCCCTCTTAATCATATTACGCACACAACCGTGTAACCAGAGAATATATATGTGAGGCTGAGTCTTGATTTCAGTGGGAGGCAGAAAACAGGAGCTGTGAGAACCCACAGACTGAAGCCCCCTCTTGTGTCGCACGGGGCAGGGACTTGTCAAAATACCGTTCTGGCTGGTGGAGAGGTGGCAGTAGTCCCTAGAAGGGAGCCGAGCTCTCCCTCCTAGGGTCCGTTCAGTAGTCTCCTATGTGTGCATTTACCAGAGAGCAGATAAGTGCGGAATTGGCAGTTCGGTCAAATTAAATTTCAGATTTGCAGGTCTGCTTCGATGTCATTACTCTAAAAGCTTTGCATCTTTGATCAGCTCTGTCCTGTGAGGACCAAGTACATATCATCACCCTGTTGCTGAAGGTGGATCAAAATAGCTTTTGTGTTAAATGTATTCATCATAAGACCAGTGATTTTCACGTATTTGTGTGTCTCGAACATTTTGTTTTTCTTTTTTTATGTGAAGGAGGTCAGATTTCTCAGATTGCTTCTAATTGTAGCCAGACATCCTGTTTGGGGGCTATTTGAGACCAGGGCTGCCTGTGGAGGAATCGGACAGCCCTGTGGCAGTCTTCCGAGTTGTTCTTTTGCGATTCGGTTTTGTGAACAGGTTTCCTTGAAATGCCATGCTCTATTTTTAGACGGTCTCTTTACATTTCTGTAGTTCTGGGCATCCACAATAAACTGATTTATTATTCAGCACAAAAATATTGTTCAGTGTCCTAAGGCTGCTGAAACTTTGTAGGAAAAAATAAACCGGTGCCACTTGAGTGGATGTAATCAGCGAGGACCACTGAACAAATTTAAGACAACTTTGCTCTCTTTCTCAGGTCGTTGCTCTATCAGTACCGGCACGAACCATATTTTGAGGAATCCACGCCTGTTTTACGCTAGGTGGGCTCCGTCTCCTGGGTTCTCACAAATTACTCTTTTCTGCCTCCCACTGAAAGACACATTTTTGTAACCATTCAAGAAGCTCCCTACACTCCTCCTCTCTGTCTCTCTCTCTCTCCTGCCTCATTTTTACTCAAAAGGGTTTGTTTTTTTTTTTCTTAACTTGAGAATAGCCTGGTTGCTTCTTAGATTTATAAATGATTTCTCTTGCTGCTCTGTATAGTATCAGAGGCCCTTATGTTCATGAAGTAATGTTTAATCCAACGAAAAGGTCTTATAGGAGTCAGAGATCGTGACCTTGGGACTGATTTGGTGATAAAGTACCTAATCTTCTGTTAAAAATTGTAATTCACATGACATAGTAGTCGCCCTTTTAAAGTGGTGGGGTTTAGTATATTCACAAAGTTGTGCAGCCACCATCACTACCTAATTTTAGGACTTTTTAAAAATTTTGTTTATTTGAGAGAGCGTACGCATGCAGGCACACACACCCAGCCGATGAGAGGGAGGAGCAGGGGGGAGGGCGAGGGACGAGCAGACTCTGCGCCGATGTGGGGCTCCGTCCCAGGACCCTGAGATCATGACCTGAGCCGAAACCAAGAGTCGGACTCTTAACCAACTGAATCACCCAGGTGCCCCAGAATTTTTTTAAGATTTTATTTTTAAGTAATCTCCAACCCAGCACGGGGCTCGAACTCACAACGCCGAGATCAAGAGTCATGTGCTCTACTGGCTGAGCCAGCCAGGTGCCCCTAGAACATTTGTGTCACCTCGGAAGGAAACCCTGCCCCCCATTAGCAGTCATTTTCCCTGGCCCCTGGCAACCACGAATCTACTTTGTGTGTCTATGGCTGTGCCTGCTCTGGACATCCCAAGGAAATGGGATCTCATAGTGGCTTTTTGTGTCTGGCTTCTTTCGCCTACTGGGTTCAGCCACGTTGTAGCTCGATTCCGTTTCCAGGTTCGTCCATGTTGTAACATGTTTCAGGATAAAGTGCCTGTAGTGTCTCGTGAGTGGCCCTGAGACTTGGGTCCGTTTTCCTGTTGGGAGTGGTGGAGAGATGGTGCTCATCTGTCACAAGGTCAGATCTGTGGCTTGAGTGCTGTCTTGAGGGTTTTAGGTGTGCATGTGTTTTCTTCCCACCGAGAAAGCTGATTTTCAGCCTTAGTCATAGAAGGGCCAAGCTTCATCCTTGGGTGGTAAGCCCCGAGTTCATCGTCGTGCCTGGTTGCTTCCGAAGCAGAACCATGCTGTCTACAGACCAGTCTGTAGGTTCGAGAAGCTGAATTTCCCAGGGAGCTGCAGTGAATCTGTGAACACAAGTCTGAAGGACCTCCTTCTCTGGTTCCGTGAGCCTTTGCCAGTAGTGACCCCGGTAGTGGACGTGAGAGCACACCCTCCTCAGTCCCCCATTCCCCCTGAAATCCCAGCAGACCGTAGGACAGGAAGTCATGGGGAATGCCAGTGGACACTGGGAGGTGACCATCAGTAGAGGAGAGTCGTATAGACTTGCAGAGCAAACGAGGAACTGGAAGCCTGTCAGCAGACAGAGCGGAATGAGCTGTAGAGTCCCCGGGGTGGGCTGTGCTCAGGGCGAGGGTGGGTGGGTGTGGACCGTGCCGCAGACTCGGAGAGTCCCAGACCATCGGGGCCGCGGGGGCGGCTGTGCCCCAGTGTCCTCTCCCTCTGGCCTCCTCTCTCTTCTTTGGGGGCAGGCATTTGATAGCATTTTGCCCTCAGGTGACTATTTCTTTACAGAGATCGTGTTCTCTGCCTGGGGAGAATCAGGCTCCCTGGGTGTGTGCCTGCACCCCGAGTAAGGCTTTTTTTTTTTTTTTCCCTTTTGTCTTATGGCTTTTCAGCCTGCAGGCGATTTCGCTGACTTTTCATCCTGGAGTGAAGCCTGCCAGTGGCCAGGCTTTGCTCGTGGGACAGAACATAACTGCCCTTCCCGTTCAGGAAGGAATCTAGTGAGAAAAGGAACCTTCTACCACACTAGAGGAAGCCACACAACCAGCTACATCTCATTTTTAAACGTGCACAGACCACAAGAACCTCCAGACAGATGAAAAAAAAAAAAAAGCTCAACAGCATGAGAGAGAAAACTTAATGCAACATTTTTTATAGAAAGAACGGCTGACCACAGAAGAATGAGAATTCTGAAATAGAACAGTAAGATGTGATCGTCAGAGATCTGCAGGGAAGGGGCGGCCAGAGCCCCAGCGCTCCTCCCTCTGCTCCTCCCTCCAGTCACCGGTCCCAGCGCAGGTGACCAAGCAGAAGAAATCTGGAAACACTGAATGGGGCTGACTCATCACCATCTCCTGAGGGCAGGGTTGCGAGCAGTGTTAAGGAAGAGGACCTGCCGTGGGCTGTGTGGGTTTGAGGGAGCGGAGGGTGGGCAAGACCTGCTGGTGCCAAGTGGCCGCAGGGAGCAGGGGTGGGTTTGCTCTGCCGCCACGGCAACAGTATCTGGGGGCAGCGGCACCGGCGGCCAGAGGCCATGTGTGGTCTCCACGTGCTCAGATTCTGCAGGGCTTCTCCCTGGCTCTGCAGCCATCCTCCTTGGCGCGGTGGGCAGCACCCCATCTGTCTGGAGCAGAAGCCTTGCCAGACGGAGGATCTTGTACAGAAATGAGATCCCAAAACCAGCCCGGTTGCTTCACAGAGAAGCAGACGTGCAGAGATGAAGTTCCCACCACGAATGGCGATGCATTTGTAATGTCTCAGCCCTCTCCCTGACAAGCGTAGAGCCGAACAGACCTACTGAGCTCACCAGCGTCCTGCGGAGAACCAGCCGTCCTGTTCTGGGGGAAATCGGGCCTGGGTATCGTTGTTTCAATTAAACAAAACAAAACCCAAACAAGACAACTTGTTGCCAAAATAAAATAAGTGGTGTGGTGTTGGAGGAGGGCAGGAATATACTTTTTGAGGCAGAGGAAAATATAATTTTGAGAAAGGTTAATTACAGAAACTAGAAGTAGATTTCAAGTTGAATCTGCTTTGTGCTGTTTTTAATAAAACCCAAGACAGACTCCGACATAAGTGATTGACACATGAGATGAGGCAGTCGACCAAACTGAAAACTAGCTGGTTGGGAGGCAGATAAAGCAAGATGCATGAGCGGAGAGGAAGAAACTGTAATGGTACTGAATGCATTAACGGCAATTTTATTTTATTTTACTCTGTTTTAATGTAGGGAAAATGCTTTATTTTTATTTTTTTATTTTTTTTAAAGATTTTATTTATTTATTTGACAGAGATAGAGACAGCCAGCGAANGTTTTAATGTAGGGAAAATGCTTTATTTTTATTTTTTTATTTTTTTTAAAGATTTTATTTATTTATTTGACAGAGATAGAGACAGCCAGCGAGAGAGGGAACACAAGCAGGGGGAGTGGGAGAGGAAGAAGCAGGCTCATAGCAGAGGAGCCTGATGTGGGGCTCGATCCCACAACGCCGGGATCACGCCCTGAGCCGAAGGCAGATGCTTAACCACTGTGCCACCCAGGCGCCCCTATTTTTATTTTTAAGCAAACCTTATTTATATAGGGGTAGAGTGTGGGGGCAAGGGACAGAGGGAGTGACAATCTCAAGCAGACTCCACGTTCAGTGTGGAACCTGATGTGGGGCTTGATCTCGTGACACTGAGATCAGGACCTGAGCTGAAATCAAGAGTCAGATGCTTAACTGACTTAGCCACCCAGGCATCCCCACTTGCAGAATTTTAAAACTCCCATTAGGCTCCATGAAGAGCAACGTTTACAACGTGGAAAGTTAGTTAGCGCTGTGATCTAAGTAAGCATTGCCCCTGAAGAAGCTACTGAAAACAAATCACGGAAACAGGAGTCGAGAGACCATGGAAAAGCATCTCTCTGAGCTGGAAAAGAACACCAGCTGTATCCCTATGGCGAAAAGCCTCATCATTTTGTGTTAGGTGAAATGAGGGGGAAAGGACAAGTGTTTGCCGGTGCCATTTTTAAATTTCAAGGACATAGTGACTTATAAAACAGAAGGGGGAAAGCGTACTTGCAAAGAAGGAAACTTCAGGACGGTTTTAGGCTCTCCTACAACATTCCTGGAAGATCGTGGAGCCAAGGCGTAGAGTTCGGGGGTAAATGGTTGTAACCAAGAATGAAACAATGACACTTAGTGGTGTTAATTAGTGAAGGCAACAGAAAGATGCTCTCTGATGGTACAAAGACTGACGGATTAGCACGTAGCCTTCCGTGGGAGCTCGCCCCGCCTTTGGATTTCACTGAGCCATGACTTTCTGTACTGTTGGAAGGCCATTTGAGCTTTGGTTTGTTTGTTTGTTTTTTCATGCTACCTGTAACTTGAAATCTTCCTGACAGAACATCAGTGAATTTCTTTTTCAAAGATGCATTCTGACCCGCTAAAAGATTACTGGGAATAACTCAGGAAGGGAAAAGTTGTGATACAAAATAACCAATGTTGCACTGAAATGTTCAAACCTAAATGTTAAGTCTAAATAGTTATAAATTTGGTTACAGATACAAATTCAAATGTAAATGATTCTCAAAAAGGAAAAGAGTAAAAATTAAAAAAAAACACAGTTATTCAATAACACTGCCATGAATAATAAATCTGGGCTCAGGTTACACGGATGAAGCAGGGAAGGGGGTCATGGGAGAGGTGGAGGGGGGGAGAGTAAAAGCCATACCTTTTCTTCTTACAAAGCTGGGATATCCTGTTTTATTTTCGACATTGACAATAAGAATAATGCAGGTAGCAGTGAGGTTTTTTTTTGTTTGTTTTTTTGTTTTTTTTAAAGAAAAAGGCAAAAGGGTATGCTTGGGTGGCTCAGTCAGTTGAGTGTCTGCTTTCAGCATAGTTCATGACCCCAGGGTCCAGGAATCAAGCCCCATGTCAGGCTCCCTGCTCAGTGGGAAGCCTGCTTCTTCCTCTCACTCTGTGTGCACACTCACTCTCTCTTTCTCTCTCAAATAAATAAAATCTTAAAAATAAAAAAGGAAGTAAAGGTAACCACTAAAAAACTTAAAGTAGAATGTGAACATTCCACATCACAAGAAGGAAAAAAACCTATAAATTTGATCACGGGATAAGGTCACGTCGGGTAAAAGTACCGCAGTCTGGTTATGCGTTCTTCATTGGCTTTTAAAATATATTTAGAGGATAGTTACCTACTTAAAATCTTGGGCCCACATTTTGGAAATCTTTAAGAAGGAAATAGGTTTTTGGGGAGGGATTGGTGGGAGATTTTCCATTTTGCAAAGTGTATTTGTTGTAGAAATTTAGGTCCCCTCTGACTCATCCCTGTACTGTTTTGAAGTATTTTGGAGAGAGCTTCAGGAAGATCTGGGACAGGTGGCAGGTGTACCAGGAGATAAGGCAAGGGGGGAGGGGGGTCTGGTGTGGCAGCCTCTCCCCCTGTCCCGTCTCCCAAAGGTGAACCTTCCAAGGGCAAGGCAGGCTGAAGAAAGGAAAGTGGAGAAAGCCCTGGATTCCCGGGTGGGGAACCTGTGGTCAGCCAGGAGGAGCCAGCTTTCCTGGGGCCTGAAACTCTTAGAATTTGGAATGCCCTCTTTAAGAAAAGTAATATAAAATTGGTATATAAAATATAATATAAAATATATTGGTATATAAAAATTGGTATATAAAATATAATATCAAAGTGAAAATTAGGATGAAAAAAGTCACAACAGCTTATAAGTTTTTAAAAACTTCATAAAACCACGAAGAAGTCAAAACCCAGAAAAATTCTACAGTCCCTTTCTATTCTTGGCACAACTTTACTTTCCGCCTATGTTTTGGGTTGCCTGCTCTGCCTAATTGATCATCTCTTTCCATAACAGTACTCTTGGGACGTACTTTGCTGTAAAGAGAATAATAGATAATCCAGTCTTTCCTCTAGGATGGTTGATTGAAAAAATTTTCAAATTATTGGTAATTTAGGAAAGTTTAGGAGTTCAGTCCTCAGGGGCATCTGGGTGGCTCAGCCGGTTTTGGCTCAGGTCATGATGTCGGGGTTGGGATCTGCTCACAGCTGGGGAACCGGCCGCAGGATTCTCTCCCCCTGCTCACCCCCCCCCACCGCTTACTCATGCATACACACACTCTGTCTCAAATGAATAAATCTTAAAATTTTGTCATCAGTTTTAAGTTTCTGTTGTAGTAAAAACTTTTTTTTTTTTTAACATCTTGAAGATTTCTCCTGTCTTCTTTCTTTCTTCTGGTTTCAGATTTTACCAGTTTTTTGAGTTCCTAGACCCAATGACAAGGTGGGGGGCACATCCCGCACACACCAGGCAATGTTCGGGAACCAGCCGGGGGTGTGGGTGTTCAGCCCAGTCCGAGAGGACTGCTCCTCACCCCCCACTTGAGAGGCCATGGGAAAGGCCCAGCCTGACCCCTGTGCTTCTGACCTGCCCTCTACAGCTCGGAGGCCATTCAGACCTTCCCCTCCTTAGGTTTGATTAATTTGCTAGAGTGGTTCACAGAGCTCAGGGAAACGCTTACTTTAGGTTTGCCAGCTTATTAAAGGTCATGCTAAAGGATAGGACTCAACAGCCAGATGAAAGGATCCATAGGGTGAGGGCCCCCGCCAAGGAGCTTCTGTGCTTATGGAGCTTGGGGAGTGGCTTGGGGGCACGTGGAAGCCTTCTGATTCCCTGACCATGGAAGCTCTCCGAAAGGACCAAGAAGCTGTCCTCTTGGGTTTTTATGGAGGCTCCATTATGTGGTCATGATTGACCAAGTCATTGGCCATGGGATGTTTCAACCTTCACCCCTCTCCCTGGAGGCGATAAGGAGTGGGGACCGGAAAGTTCCAACCCGCTGATCACATGGTCCTCCTGGCAACCAGCCTGCGCCCTTGGGTGAGGTCTAAGAGTCACCTTCATTAATAACAAGACTCTCATCTCACCTTAGGGCTCTGCTGCGTCCTCAGGAGCCATGGATGAAGACCCGGTGTAAGTGTCTGAGATACTTCAGTCAGCTGAGTGTCAAATAATACATTTCTTATAAATCATGATATTTTAGCCTGGATATTTCCTTCCGATCATGTTTGAATTTTTAAATGATAAAACATTCTGAAAAATAGAATTATCCTGAAATTACACACATTGGAATGCATTTTAAAATTGCCTCTACGTTGCATTTGGGTTACACATTTTAATCATGACTTGTAAATGAGTCGGTTTGGGAATTCTGCCACCTGAAAATGGGTTTCTTCAGGCTGTTTTGTTGCTTCGGTGGCAGTTTTGTGTGTCATTTCGTCTGTAAAGTCTGGGACTGCCGGACATCACCGGGATGAGATGCTCTGATTTACTGGCTGATCAGGTGGGAAGCTTCAGTGCAGACTTGCTAGTTTGGGACTCTAGCTTTAAAACCTGTAAGCGTAGGAATTCTCATAAATTGCTCACAAGTAACACTGAAGGAGAAAAAAATAAGGTGTATTTATTACATGTTGCGTCATCAAGTAGTAGGTTCCTGACAGATAATTTCCATTTTGATAAGACTTCTGTTTGAAAATTCACATATCTGATGATGGGAAGAATTTGCCACAGACAGCCTTCTGACTTTCTGGTTCAAGCTCATTTGTCCTCCATCACCCTCCTTTCCGGTGCTGGACACTGGAAGACCTGTTCACACGGGGCCACCACCCCGACCACATACTGCTGCGTCCCACCATCAGGTAAGTCGGGGGGGGCGGCAGAAGGAGACTTCCCGGAGGTCACATGGTCTGCCGACAGAGCCAGCCAGGCGCCCCTGTGGTTTCTATCATAATTGCGTAAATAAACGTTGTATGGACAAACAAACGAATCTCTAAGCAGGATGGGGGAGAGAATAGGTTCATGTTTGTTCACACCAGTGCAATAAGCCGCCTCTCTGCAAAGGAAGGAAGGGAAGGCAGCACGGCCACTTTCCTACACGTGAATAAAAGCACCCAGGGCCCAGGCTTGTCCGTGTCCAGTGGACATAGCCCAAAGTGGGTGAGCTCGAGAACAGAGCAAGGAGCTTTGACGAACAGAAACTCAGTCATGCCAAACCACCACCATGCCCTCTCCCTCCCAAGTCCTTCCCCACCCTACTGCTCCAAGAGGCTATGATTCCAGCTACCACACTGTGATTCCAGATAGGACCCTGGGCACCAGTCCAGCCTCCAGGCTGCTGAGACTGCTGGGTTCCTGTGAGGGAGACTCCACCCGGGAGTCTCGGTGTCAGGGTTGTGAGTTCGAGTGTGGGTAGAGGTTGCTTAAAGTATATGTAAATTCTTAGTGGTGCTTTCTCTTACACTTTGCCTTTTTCATTTAATTTCCTGGAAGTCCTTCATTATTGGTACCTAGAGCTCTCTCTCACTTTTTAAATTTTTTTTTCTTTTTCCTGTCCCTTGTAATCATGGCCTTAATCCTGATTTTTTTTTTCTTTTTCCTCCCACTTTGAAAAACCTCTACATAATATTCTGTTGTGTGGATGTGCCAGTTTGTTTAACCAGCACCTTACTGATGGACGGACAGTTGGTTTGTTCTGATCTTTTGATATTAAATTGCAGTAAACAGCCTTGTGAATATACTACTTTTTTGCAAATTTACCTGAGAGAGGAGTTTTTAGTAGTGGGATTCCTGAGCCAAAAGGAAAATGGATTTGAAATGTTGGTAGACATTAACAGACTTGGCTCCACACCCCTTTATGACTGTTTTTACCTCCCACCAGCAATGCGGGAGACTGCTGGGTGCCCACAGCCCCGTGGACAGGGGACACCGGCCAGCTTCTGGACTTCTGACAGCCCGATGGGTGAGAACTAGCCTCTTAGGCTCTCGTTTGCTTTTCTCATCATGTGGCCATTTATCTAGTGGGCTACTGGTCTTTCCAGCTTCTAGAAGGTCTGTGCTAGAGTAATTAGTTCTGAGGGTTTGCAAATGTTATTTCCTGATTTGCCATTTCTCTTGTGACTTTTCTTATGCCTTTTTGTTGGCTTGGTGTTTTTGTTTTGTTTTACCGTGAAGAAGACCTTGCTTTTTTATGCAGTCAGATATATTCATTTTTTTCTTTGGTGGTGTCTGAATGTGGAGTCATACTTAGGAAGAACTGCCCCATTCCAAGATTATAGAGGAGTTTGCCCATGTTGTCTGTTTTATTTTATAGTTAATCTCTGGAGATTTGGAGTTTATCCTGGTGTATGGTGTAAACTGTAGATACGGCTGCATCTTTTTTTTTCTCAAAAAGCTGTGTTGTCTCAACACCATTTATCAAAAAGTCCATCTTTACTTCACTGCCCCTAACATATACTGTATTTCCAGCTGCTTTGAGCCTTTCTGGACTTACTCTTCTCCTCCCTTGGTCTGTCTGTTGTTAGACCAGTGACTCTCTGTTTTCCTTATGAGGGAGATGATATTTTATTTTTATTTTTAAAAAATATTAAAAATGATTTTTGGGTTGAGGAAGGGGCAGAGGGAGCAGGGGAGAGAGAATCTTAAGTAGGCCCCACACCTAGTGGGGAGCCCGACACGGGTCTCGATCTCAGGACCCTGAGATCATGAGCTGAGCCAAAACCAAGAGTTGGACACTTAACCGACTGAGCCACCCAGTTGCCCCAGCAGATGGTGTTTTGGTATCAGTTAGGATTAGTCTTTTACCCCTCATTTTTCTTCCTTTTCTTCCTTTTCCTGTTTATGCTTGTCTGCTTGTTTTAATTTATGACCCTTAAAATCTGCCAGTCTACCTACAGAAAATAAAACAGGTACTGTGTTGAGACTGCATTAAATTTACAGATGATCTTGGGGAGCATGACCTCTTTCTGATATTGCATCTTTTTATCCAAGAACATGGTATGCCTTTTCATTTGTTCAAAACTGTTACGTCATTCAAGAGCATGTTCACATTTTCCTTCCACTTACACTTTGTGCACTTACTTTAAATCTGTGTCTGGGGGTGCCTGGGTAGCTTGTCAGGTAAGCGTCTGCCTTTGGCTCAGGTCATGATCCCAGAGGGACCAAGCCCCACATCTGGCTCCCTGCTCAGCAGGGGGCCTGCTTCTCCCTCTCCCTGTTCCTCTGCCATTCCTCCTGCTTGTGCTCGCTCTCTGTCAAAAAAATAAAATCTTTAAAAAAAAATCTGTTTCTGGATATCTGATGCCTTATTGCTATTGTTGTTAAGGTACTGTTTTCCGTTGATTATCTAACTGGTTATTTGAGTTTATGAAAGCTATTGGTTTTTGTACATAAATTTTATATCTCACTAGCTTATCAAATTGTTTTGTTGTTTTTAGGAACGTAGATTTTCAGTTGGTTCTCTTGGGTTTTCCACTGATACGGTCACTTCCTTGGCAAGTGATAACTTTATCTCCTCCTTTCCAGGTTTTGTTTTTACAATTTTAGTTTCTTGTCTCAATTGCATTGGCCGGTAAGTTCTGTTCTGAAAATGTTCATTTTGAGATTCTAGTGAGCCCTCTATATGGAGATGTATGAAAGAGAGATAATAGGGCAAGATCAGATTTGGAAGCCATTAACTAAAGAATGGTGGTTAAACTGAGAGCATATATGTTTATTAAAGGAGAAAGGGCGGCAGAGAAAGGGGACAGAGCTGAAGATGTCACTGTGCTGATGTGTGGTTGACAACAGGCAGAAACCCCAGAGGAGAATGGGAAGGAAGGGCTGCCCCTCCCCCGCCTTTAAAGCAGACCTTATTTTTTAGAGTTTTAGGTTCATGGCAAGATTGAGCAGAAAGTGCACAGATCTTCCCGTCAACCTGCTGCCTCCTCTTGTCCACACTGTGGACATCCCTCCTGGGAGTGGCATCCTTGTCATGATTCCTTCAATGAGCCTCCAGTGATGTGTCATGATCAGCCAAAGTCCACAGTTCACATTTAGGATTCGCTCTTGGAGTCATACGTTCATGGGATTTGGACAGATGTATGATGACGCGTGTCCGTTATTAGAGTGTCCTGCAGAACAGTTCACCAAAGGGCTTCCTTCTTGAAGCGCTCTTGTCTGCTCGGCCCGCTTTCCCATGGTCAGTGTTTCACGTTCTCCTTTCGCTTCTGTTTTCTTGCTGAGCACATTACTTTCCTTAGTCTTTACTGAACTTCGTCTTGTTGGTTGGCAGTCAGTTCTTCAATCTTCCCATTTCCCCCCTCAGTCCTTAATTGTTTTTGAAAGAGAAGAATTTCTTCAGTGGAAATTGTTTGAACAGCTACCTGCAGGGGGGAGTTACGTTCGAGGGAGCCTGGGTGGTTCTTTTGGTTACAAACGAAGCAGTTAAACAGATACAAAGATTTACAATGTTTTTCCGGATTTTCATGGACATGAACTTAAAAAGCAATTCATTTAAAAAAGGATACAACCAAGTCTTAAAATATGAATAGCTCATTCTTACTCTGGTTGGAGCAGGTTCAGTAGTCATTTTCCAGGTTTGAATGGTAACCAACCACCCAGGAAATTTGATAAAGTTTGTGTCAAATGTTTAAAATGTATTTTCTTCCATTAGAACGTTAGAATGAGTGAAAACCTTGGTGTCTTTGCCCCGCAGATGCCTCTGTACTCCTGGCTTGACATCTCAGCCAAACTGATTTGCAGGCTCGTGTTCTAGCAACATGACACACACTCTCAAGAGTGGAGCTGACTCTCACCTTCTCTCTTGGGTTCGCCATTCTTGCCATCCCTGGAAGTTGGCTGAGTTTCGAGACTTTTTATAGGAAGAAAGAAAGTAGTCAAATGACTGCATAGGCATATAAATGGAACTTTCTAATTGGCAGGAGCTCTTGTGAGAATAAAAACGATGTTTTCAGTAGAAGCCAGAGAACAAGATGAATGAGAGGTGGGTGCTGCTTCTCAGTAACGGACCCCATCAACGAGGCCGTTTGTTTCCAGAGCCCAGTAGTGGGGACGTGAGCTGACCTCTGAAAATGGGCTGGAGCTCAGGCTGCGCCAGGCAGCTGTGCCCTGTGGAATCTGGCTGCACCCATGTCTCTAGTCCCTAGGGGTCCACACGGTTCCAGCCTCTGTTCCCATGGGTTGTGGAGGCAGCACTCGCTGTAGGGCGCCCAAGGGTGCCGGCCATTCAGCTCCCACACGACATGCGGCTCCTTGGATCAGGAGTTTGCTGAGCCGCTTCTCACCGACCCTGCGTCTGCTTGGACGTAAGGCTTCTCTGAGCTGTTGAGTGAGGGAGCATGTCATCCCCGCCTCCCCCCACAAGTAGCCAGAAGCTGGTCCAGGCTTATTGACCACTGACCTTGAGGCAACTGTTTTGATTAAGCTGTCTTTCCGATGAAGCTTTATTTGTTTGTGTTAAAGAGAAGAGAGAGTTCTTTTTTGAGAACAGTAGTTGGGAAATTCAGCAGTTTCAATAATCTCTTTGAAACTGTGCCCAGTAGCAGGTGGATGTAAGTACACTGTCAGAAGAATGGGGGCTGCAAGTTAATCATACGAAATGGTTATTTGCTATTAATATGATCTCCAGTTTCTAAATCCCTGGCTGTGTCTGTGTGGCATGGTTGGTTAAGATTTCAAAGCTTAGGACTCATACTTAGGATGTAATCCTAGAGTAGTAAGTTGAAAAAAGACAGTTAAAGTAGCCTGCTGGTCTAACCCCCACCCCCCGCCACCCCCCAAAGTACCAGGAAGTCAGGTTTGCTGAAGCTCTTAGTTGTTGGAGGGATAATCGCTTGTGAGGTCCTCAACTGGCTAGGCAGGTTTGATTTTTAAGCAACAGCTAATCCTATCTATACAAACACTTCACAATTTCTTTAAACAGTGGTAGCTTTGTATATCCCTACCTCTACTGGTTTTCCTTAATGGGAGACTTTATTATTCGGTGGTGTAGAGTGGTAAAGAGAGCAAGCAGGAAGCTTCATGCCTGAACGGGGCTGTTCTCCGATGGCTGTACTGGATTTCCCGAGATGAAGACGTGGGGGCTCTCCAGCAGCTTCGCGGGGAGGATATGGGGAGATGACTAGTGAGACCTGAGCTCAGGGCGGCAGGGGCCAAGCAGACATGGGGCGGATGTGCAGGCAACACTGGATGGCCTTAGGAAGACCGTTCTGACCGGGATCGGGGCAGACCTCACGGGACAAGTGGTGTCGGAGCCATAAAGGGTGAGAGGTTGTCCACAGGGGAGGGGACACACGTGACAGGGAAGCGTGATGTACGCAGGGAGTGAGCATTCGGTGTGGCTGCCGGTTTGGTGGGAGCAGTGGTTGGAAACCTCTTCAGGACGGGACGAGAGATGATTGAATGATGCATCTGAGGCTCTCGGTCTTTCGCTGACTCTGTGGGAGAGGAACCGTTGACAACAGGGTGACCTTCCTCATCAGCTTGGGCCATGTTCCCCCCCCCCAACAAATCACATAAACCCTCTCATTACTGATAACTAGGAAGTCCACTGTCTGTTTCAGGATGACTCTTCTTAACCTAGGATCTGTCCTCTAGAACTTCAAGGGTTCCTTAAATCCCCTGGGTCAGTTCGGCCACGTGCTGTGAGAACCGAGGACCCTAGAGTTACCCTAGGTACTCACGTTCTCCGCTGTTCTTCCCTAAGCACGCCTGCCTGGCAGGCTCCCTGGGTCCCGGGAGGCTTCTGGTCTTGAGCACAAGCTGTGCTGAAGCCCAGCCCTTGCTGTGAGCATCAAGGCCTCAACGTTGAGCGGAGTCCCCTGTGGTGACATCCTCTTAGGGGCCCTTGGTGTCCTTGCTTACCGGCAGACCTCAGTTGGGGACATGCAGTGTATCAGGTTTCCTTTGAACTTCTGTCAGGAAAGAATGAGGGTGTGTCTCCTTTTCGTCCTAGAGATTCCTTGGCCCAGATGCACATTTGACAAGTGGGTGTTGAGTTTTCAGGAGGGCAGCCCTTGGCCAGAACCTGGCATGTACTTGAGTCTTTCTCCAGAGCAGTGGGTTCCTATCAGCCCGATAGCTGCCCAGCTAGTAGAGGGCTGGCTAGCAGGATCCTCCTTAACCGAGATCTCTGGCGACCTCTAGAACATGGGAACACTGCCTCAGCGGGCTCTTGCTACACCTGGCAAAGGCTACTGCCTGGGACTGTGTGTGCAGGGAGGTGACTTTTTCAGCCCCGCGATGGAGAAAGGTAGCTGTAATAGTATAAAGGCTGGATTAGTGAGAAGGTCTTGACCAAGGATAGAAGCTGGGACTACAGATGAAGAGACAGATACACTGTATTAGACAAAACAAACCTCTTACTGAAGCAGAATTGAGGGGATTTGGTGACCTCTTGGATATAAGAGAGCAAACCTCACTGTCTACTGTGGTTTCCAGTAAAGGCTTGAATCAAGGTGTGCAGTAGAACAAACAGAACATGAGGACAGGATGGTGGGTTAATTTTTGGACACGTGGATGTATGCATAGGATCACCTGGCGAAGGTGTCTGGCAGGCAGAATATGCTGGAGGAATCAACGCCCAGGTGATGAGGTGGTGACAGCATGGACATAACCCAGCACAGTGTGGGAGGAGGATGGGGCATGACCGAGGGACAGATTTCAGGGAGCAGCAATATTTAAGGGAGTTGGGAAGCAGGGGGACTTCTGGAGTAGATACCAGGACACCGAGACAGAATGGATGAGGGAAGTGAGAGAGAACGGGACACCGGTATCACGTAAACCAGAGAAGGGGAGTGCGGGCAGGGAGGGGGGCACAGTGTCGGGAGCACCAGACTGACAGCTGATGCCCGAAAGGGGACATAGCACCTGGGGGTTTGATTGTAAATCACAGAAAGTGACTGGCTCATTTCAGTATATAAGGAAATCATTGGAAGGATATAGGGGAAGTTACAGAAACTCTGGGAAGTCTGGGGAGCCAGGACCCTGACCGCAGCCAAAGGAAGCTGGGCAGTCAGAACCACAGGCACAGCCAGGCCACATGAACGGTGTGGGCTAGGTTGCCCACGGCTGCTGCTTAGCTGCCGTCCATGGAGATGGGGGTATCCGGCCAGGATCCTGATGCCCTGAAACTGTCGTTCGAGCTCTTCCCTCTGGGTTGAATTCCATGGCGATTTTCCAATTATAAATGGGCTCCCACTTGGGAGCTAATGAGATGGTCATGTTAATGTCTAGTCTTCTCTTACGCATGACAGGCTTATATTTATCTCTGTGAATTGATCCGTTGGCGCTGGGAGAAGGCAGTGAGGGGATGTTCCAGGCCTCGTGTTTGCTCGGCAGTTGTGTTTCTTACTCTGAATTAAATGGACATGCTGATCTGAGACAGAAATGTCTCGAGCGTGGCTCATGTGCAGGAGGACCTGAGAGATGGATCTGCTCCAGGCACACAAGCATGTAAGTCCAGTTTCTGGGCTTGCAGGGGCCCGCGGCTGGTGAGCCTCCTGGGGAGACTGCCGGCCTCATCTCCCTGAGGCACGTGGTCGTGATGGCGCATGAGCTGCGAGCAGCTTTCTGACCTCCTGCAGACCTCCGTGTCTTTGCACTCACACAGTTCCCCTTGCCCGGAGTACCCGTCATTTGCCCTGCTCCTGCACTTCATCTCCTGACTCCCTCTCGGCCTCTGGGTCTTCCTGTGAATGCCGCCTCCTCGGCCTTCCCATACCTTCCCATACCCTTTTCCCTCCTAGAACTTCTGGGCTGGGTTTGGTAATAATAATAGCATGTATGTGGGAACGTGGTCTTGCCATTTTGGTGGCCTGAAGCCTAAACCGGGGCCTTCTGGTTTCGTTCCCCATGCGTTGCAGGCTGCGGAGCCTGTGACCTGCGGGTATTGTGCAGTGTTTGGTAAATGAAAGAAAGTCCAGGGTGTGGTTGGTACAGTTGGGAGGAGGAAAGGCCAAGAGGACCCCAGGGTGGCCGTGGGCACCTGAAGGGGAACAGGGAAACCCTCGCAGGAAGCAAGGGAACCAGTTGGCAGAACCGTGGCTGC
Source organism: Ailuropoda melanoleuca (assembly GCF_002007445.2). Taxonomy (NCBI): domain Eukaryota; kingdom Metazoa; phylum Chordata; class Mammalia; order Carnivora; family Ursidae; genus Ailuropoda; species Ailuropoda melanoleuca. The sequence continues at coordinate 4,498,275 of NC_048227.1, forward strand.
CACGTACCCACTTGCCTGGCCACATGGTTGTTGCTTAGATCAAGACGGAAAGAGCAGCACTGATTTTTTTTCTTTTTCCGATTTTGAGAGTACAAGCTTCTAAAATTTTTCAGAAAATGACAGGAGAGTGAAAATTGCCTAGAATTCTACCACTCTCCCATTTTGGCTTGTGAAATTCGGCTTTCCTGTGAGTGAATGTGTCTATTTTTCAAAACACAGACAGGATCCTGTGTACTTAGGACCTGGTCCCTGGCCCTCTTCACTCGCGCCCGTGGGCGTTGGGCGGCCGTGCGGTGCTGCGTGGCCTGAGCTCACGCCTTGTGTCCCGGGAACACTTGGGCTCCGACACACTATGTGCTTGCAGATGGCGCGGTGAGGAGCCGCCTTCCTGCCGCAGCGTCCGCCCTCCAGGACACAGGCCTTTCCTTCAGTCTGGAGCCTCATGGAGGAGAATGGGAATTGGGGTCCCAAGTTTTTGTGACCAGTTCTGTCTCTCCAGGGTTTGCGTTCGTTGTTGGATGCTCTCCATGGATCCAAAAAGACTCCGAAAAAGTTCCTTCTTTCCCCCCTAGGAGAATGGGTATTTTTAGTTCCAGTCGAAGAAGGAGAAACTCCTTGTAAGCTTCTGGGTGAGGATGTTAATAGTAATTTCTTACCATAACAGTAACAGCAGCAACGGTACTCAGGGTTACATTGACTCGTCCTCTGCTGGGTGCCCGGGGCTGCACTGGGCACTTCGCATTTGGATCCTTGAGATCAGTGTCTTGAGCCCCACGGTACAGATGAGAAACTGAGGCTTAACGAGATAAAATAACTTGCACGAGGCTTACCAGGGTGGAGTCGGGCTGTTCTGGCGGTCTCCCTTGGCAACAGTGTATTTTAAAAGGAGAAGCAGGAATGTTTTATCCTTTTTTGGAATGTGTTTAAAATGAAGATGTAACTGCTTTTATTTATTTGGCTGTCAGTTGTAGTGGCTGGGTGAAGCCAGCCAGGCAGGGTGAGCCGGTGCCCTGGCTAACTGGAATGACTGTGTATTTTCTCCTTGGGCTTCCCTACACTTGCCTTGGCTGATCCAAGCTTTACCTTCTGTTCCTCTCTTCTGCTCTGTTGCCGGACAGCTGTTAAACATCTGTTCTTGTCTGCTCTGAGAACGTGCGGTTGCTGTGTGCACACACAGTGGGCCTCTTTGTCCTGTTCGTGTGGGCTCCGGGGGACTTCAGAACGAGGAGGCTCGTTCGGTGCTCCTGACACTGTGTCCCCAGTAAGTCACCAGTTACCAGTTAAGATGTCTAACGGAATTAGGTATTTTTTCCCACCACAGGAACGAAGGAAAAGAAGATAAGACAAGAGTGGAAGGAGGAAATCTCCTATAGAGAAAAGGGAGTGTTTTACATTCTCAGAAATCGTGTTCTCAAGTGCGAGCGAACCCTGTTGTGGGTCTGGATGGTGGGGGCTCGGTGGAGTGGGAGGGCATTTGTCAGAGGGGAACAGCCCGGATTTCCAGAAGCTAAATGTTAAAGTTGAGCGTGGTTTGGATGCAGATAAGAAGTTCTCCCGCCTCCTCTACTGGCTTGAAAACCGTTCTTTTTTAATTTTTTTTTTTAAGGTCATTTGGGGGGAGCCTCTTTGCTACCAGCTTCGCTCTTTTGAGTGTGGCCTGACCCCTGAATCTTACCCTCCCACACGAACTTGAGAACTTGATTCTTTTCTTACAAAGACTTCTTTCCAACCCCTGCCCTCCCTCCAAAATGCTGCATATTTGGAGCTGAGTGTTTTGAGCAGAGCCTGGCTTGAGGGCACGTGGAGAGTGTTCCTCTGTCCCGTGTATATGGCAAAGTATGACTTTAAAGCAAATGTATATAGAACAGGAAACGTCCCTCTAAGCCGGGGACATGCTCTTTTCCCTTATGAATGTGCTGCACCGTGGGGTCTGTCCTCCCTCATGTGCCTCTGGAGAGAAGGTGATCAGCCATGGTTGAGATCACGAGAAGGACTAGAGAATCGAGAGAACGCAGTGTCTTAGACCATTCTTCTTGTGAGCCTCGATTAGCAGAGTTAAACACATCGGGATATAAAATTGAGCGAAAGCTTCACACTTTCACATTCATTATCAACAAAGTTTTCATGTAGGAGAACCCGAGTCAGAACGAACCCGAGCGGTTACCTGGTGGCCGTGGAAATCTTGTCTGCCTGCCACACGTTCATGATGAAAGAAACAGGCCCAGAGCAGAAATCAGGGGCTCTTAACGCATTCTCCAGAAAGTTAGGACGTGGGGACCTTGCTTCAGCTGAGGTCCGGTGAGGTTCTTTGTTTTCATTCACTGTAGAATTTTCCGCTTGAGAAGTCATCATAACATTTTCTGGGATATTTTCAATGAAGTTTTTTGAGGTCTTATTGACTTGGAAGATAGACGAAGAATTTGACAGCCCATTTGGGCTGAGAAATACAAATATGCGAATTATTACAAGCTTACTTGATGCCAGTGCTTCCCGTTGGTTTCCTAACCAGAGCCTCAACCCAGATTTGGAAATGCGCCAAGCCTCCTGCACTGAACAGCACCCGTGATAGGGGCATCCTCATTTCGGTCCCGTCTTTAGTGGGAATGCTTCCAAGTCTGATGCTTGTTGGTGGTTTCTGTAAGAGATCCTTCTCTTAGGTTAAGAAAGCTGCTATTCTTAGTTTACTGGATTTTTTTTTTAAGATTTTATTTATTAATTTGACAGAGATAGAGACAGCCAGCGAGAGAGGGAGCACAAGCAGGGGGAGTGGGAGAGGAAGAAGCAGGCTCATAGCAGAGGAGCCTGATGTGGGGCTCGATCCCATAACGCCGGGATCACGCCCTGAGCCGAAGGCAGACACTTAACCGCTGTGCCACCCAGGCGCCCCTGGATTTTTTTTTTTTTAATCAGAAAAGGCTGTTGAATTTTATCAAATGCTATTTTCCCATCTATTGAGATGGTCATATGTTTTTCATTATGAGCCTTTCTGTCCTATTTGACTTTTTTTTTTTTTTAAACGTTTGCACATAGTATATCCACGGACTCGAGGCTTTAGGACTCCTTTAAGTCGCTAACTTTGCAGTAGTCTTACTGCGTGTGTTTCTCCTTGGATTTCATTTCTCCTTTGCTCTGTTCCTATCTGCTCTCATTTTTGTAATGATTTCCGCTTTTCTAGGCAGTTAATGATTTATTGATTGATTTTAAAGCTTCTCCCATCAGTTGCTGGGTTTTGGGGAGAACGAGAGCATACCCACGTGCCAGGTCGGCCACGCTCGGGGGCTTTCAAACGCCCAGCCTTGCATGTGCAGCTTCTGCCCAGGAACTGATGTGTTCTTGTAACCTTCGAGGTGTCCCGTTGCTTTACCTGGAGATCCTGACTGCGGATCCGAGTTTGGAGTTGGATTACAAAGCCTGGCAACTCGGCTTGAAATTTCAGGAGAAAACTGGAAGTTTCCTAGGACCTCAGCCGTGGAGTAGCTGCAAGACTCTCTGGTGGGGTTTCCAGCCCAGACTGTTGACCCCACCGTCCTTCCTGGACTGTGAGATAGAAACCACATGGATTCCACCCTGCTTTGCCCTAAAATAGCATTCCCGCACTTCCCCACCCCCGTTGACCGTGAAATTCCTCAAGCATTCTACCTTTCAGATGTTTGTGAATGGGAAGCGGAGTGCCAGATGTTGTACAGCTGTATCCAGTCTGCTCAAGACGGAGCTGTGGTTCACGCTTCCCGGCAAGGAGTAAGGACATACCCGCGTTGCTTTCCAAGCAAGGTTATTGAGGAATGTTTTTTGTAGTTGTGCGTGTATGGTAGGCATGGGAGGAATTCTGGGTCTTTAGATGGAGACCTGTCCCATTCTTCCAGCTTGAAGCAGAAGCCAAGCACAGACACATCGCCTTCTCAATGTTTACCCTCTTGGCCTGCGGTAGGGTTTTCCAGGCTAGTGACACGGGTCGATGTTCTTCCGCGCCACCAGTAATGAACATTTCAAATTGGGTTTTCTTTGTTGAGAGTCAAAATGACCTTCCCCCTCCCCTTTTTATTTTATTTATTTTAAAAAGATTTATTTGAGAGCAAGCGAGTGTGCGCATGAGTGGGACGGGCAGAGGGAGAGGGAGGGAGAATCAGAAACAGACTCTGGGTTGAGTGTGAAGCCTGATGCTGGGCTCGATCTCATGACCCTGAGATCACAACCTGAGCTGAAACCAAGAGTTGGATGCTTAACCGACTGAGCCACCCAGGTGCCCACCCCCCTTCTTAAAAAAAAAAATAACATTTTCGGCATAAACTTTCTCCACCTTTAATTTTTTGCAAGCTTCATAGTAACATAGGCCATATTTGGACAATATTTATCCCATAGCTTGATCTTTGTACCCAGAGCAATTTCTGTGAACACTTCATTGGATATGTGATAGCGAATTTGTACACGTCTCGTTGGACAGTACGACATAAGTAATTCTGTATTGTCTTGATTTAGCTTGTAATTCAGACTTTATTAACATTAGGTGTTTAATTCAACATATAGTAGGCTAGCCTTTGGTTTAGAATTTGTTTTGGGGCCCGCTAGTGTGTGCTGCATATTCTAGCTTTCCTGCTTCTGTTGGATTGCACAGGAAGTGCTAGAGGACAAACAGGCGTGTGGTGGCAGAAGTAGGGAACCAAGGATCCCGGATGCTACGATCCCAACACAGAAGGTCTCACCAAAAACCTTATTTTTTTTCTTTTTCTTTTTTTTTTTTTTTAAGATTTTATTTATTTATTTGACAGAGATAGAGACAGCCAGCGAGAGAGGGAACACAAGCAGGGGGAGTGGGAGAGGAGGAAGAAGGCTCACAGCGGAGGAGCATGATGTGGGGCTCGATCCCATAACGCTGGGATCACGCCCTGAGCCGAAGGCAGACGCTTAACCGCTGTGCCACCCAGGCGCCCCAAAAACCTTATTTTTTTTCTAACAGCTTTATTGAGACACAGTTTATAGCCCCATAAAATTCACCCATTTTTTTAAATTTTAAGTGACCTCTGCACGCAACATGGAGCTCCAGCTCCCAACCCTGAGATCAAGAGTCACATGCTCCTCTGACTGAGCCTGCCAGGTGCCCCAAAATTCACCCATTCAAAATCTATAGTCCCCTCCCCCCCCCAAAAAAAGTGTATGGTTCAGTGACTTCTAGTAAATTTACAGAGTTGTGCAATCATCACCCAATTTTAGAATCTTTCCACCACCCCAAGAAATCCCTCATTAACTGGTTACAGTCTGCCCTTGCACCAGCCCCAGCCAACACTACCGAACTTTCTGCCCCGACCTTTGCCTTTTCCGGACGTTTGGTATCAGTGGGATCATACGCTGTGTGGTCTTTTGCATCTGGCTTCCTTCACCGAGCATCGTGTTTTCAAGGTTTGTGTACGCGGTAGTAGGCATTAGGAGTTCTTTTCCCCCCTGAACATTCCACTGTGTGCACACACCACAGCCTGCTCCTCCCCATGGATGGAGATTTGTCTCCACCTTTTGTCTACTGTAAATTAGTGCTCCTGTGAACTTTCGTGTCCACGTATTTGTTTGAACACCTGTTTGCAGTTCTTTTGGGTGCATACCTAGTAGAATTCCTGGGTCTTTTGGTAATTCTGTGTTTAACTTTCTGAGCTTGCTAAACTGTTTTCCAGGGCAACGAACCATTTCACGTTCCTACCGGCAGTGTATGAAGGTTCTAGTTTCTCCACATCCTTGCCATCGCTTGTTAGTATCTTTCGTTTAAAAATTACTGTAGCCATCCTGGTATGAAGTACAATCTAATTGTGATTTTGATTTGCACTTCCTAATGACTAATGATGTTGAGCATTGTTTCACGTGCTTGTTGGGTATTTGCGTATCTTTGGAAGAAGGTTGCGGTGCTTTAAATTTTTTAATCAGGTTGTTTGCTGTTGAGTTGTAAGAGTTCTTTATGTGTTCTGGATACTAGACCCTTTTCAGATATTTGATGTGCAAGCATTTTCTCTCCTTCCATAGGTCATCTTTTCACTTTTCTTGATAATGTTCTTTTTTGCAAAAGTTTTTAATTTTGATGGAAGTCCAATTTACCTATTTTTTTCTTTTGTTGCTTGTGCTTCTGGTGTCCTATCTAGGAAAACATTGCTAAATCCAAGGTCATAGAGACGAACCCCTTTGTTTTCCTCTAGAGTTTTATGGCTTTAGCTCTTACATTTAATTCCATTTGGAGCTGACTTTTTTTAAAGCTTTATTTATTTATTTTAGAGAGAGAGAGAGCATGTGAGTATGTGTGCATGAGTGAGGTTGGGGCAGAGGGAGAGGAAGAGAGAATCCCAAGCAGACTCCACACTGAGCGCAGAGCCCAACGTGGAGCTCCGTGTATGACCTTGAGATCATGACCCAAACCGAAACCAAGAGTCAGACGCTCAACTGACTGTGCCACCCAGGCGCCCCAGAGTTAATTTTTATATATGGTGTGGGGTAGGGCTTCAACTTCGTTTCTTTGTATGTGGATATCCAGTTGTTCCAGCACTCTTTGTTGAAGAGGCTGTTCTTTTTTAAAATTTATTTTTATTTTTTTAAAGATTTTATTATTTGAGTGGGTGAGAGCGCGAGTGCACGCAATTGGGGGAGGGACGGAGAGAAAGAGGGAGAAGCAGACTCCCCGCTGAGCAGGGAGCCCAGTGTGGGACTCGATCCCAGGACCTGAGATCACGACCTGAGCTGAAAGCAGACGCTTAACTGACTGAGCCACTCAGATGCCCCGAAGCTATTCTTCTAAATATTTTTATACATGGTTCTGTTTTTGGGCTCTATATTCTGTTCCACTGATCTTTTAACCTTTTTTTTGGTATCAGCACATACCACACTGGTTATTAGCACTTTAATGCATTTTAGTCTGTACTTCAGTAAGTATAGACTTAAGCTTATTAATGTGTTCAGATTATCTCTGTGATAAACAATGCAAGTACAGACTACTCTTTTTTTTTTTTTTTTAATTTGACAGAGATAGAGACAGCCAGTGAGAGAGGGAACACAACCAGGGGGAGTGGGAGAGGAAGAAGCAGGCTCACAGCAGAGGAGCCCGACGTGGGGCTCGATCCCATAACGCCGGGATCACGCCCTGAGCCGAAGGCAGACGCCCAACCGCTGTGCCACCCAGGCGCCCCCAGACTACTCTTTTTAATAGTTTACCTGAAAAAAAAAAAAAAGAGAGATTGAACCCATATTCCTTCAGAACTGTCACACAGAGTTGACGGGAAGGGAGGGATTTGAACATGTTTACAGATTGATGGAAAGAAGCTGGTGGGAAAGAGAAAAGTTGAAGATCAAAGAGAGGGGCTGTGGCTTGGGGGCAAGGTTTTGGATGAGGAATGAAAGGTAAGTACACAGGCTTGTATGTGGTGAAAGTTGTCCACCTTTACCTGATGCAGTTCTGACTGTCCCTCCCTGTTAAGGATAAAACACAGTTCTTCAAAACAACGTGAACACGCTTTGGTTTTTGTAAACTAAGTATGGAGGACTTGGAAATTGGCATTTAAAAATAAGTGGATGCACGAAAGCTAGTCATTCTTTCTCTGTTCAGTCTTGCTGTTATTAATTTTTGCGTTGAGTGCAGTCCTTTCCCTTTGGGAGTGAGTTTTTATTTAAAATAAACTAAGAAGGATTGAGATTAAATTTTGACCTACAAACTTAGTTTTGAAATAAGTCCTGTGAATTTGAGACTTTTTTTATTGATTACAGTATCTCTACAGTGGTGTGTGTGTGTGTGTGTGTGTGTGTGTGTGTGTGTGTGTGGCTAGAATGGTGTTTTATGAAGTGCTGGTTTGTGTGGTCAAGAGGAGAAGAGTGAGCTGCTAATGATAAGAAAACAAGTGGCACTAAATGGGACCGAGGCACCCCAGTACAAGGTGGGTTGCCCCCCGCCCCGCTGCCGCCTGAAGCATCAGAGACCATCAGTAGTCCCATCCCATTCAACGAGTGTTTCTTCTCGCGCGCTCCCTCTCTCTCTCTCTCTCTCTCTCTCGTCTGAATTTGCACATGTGACCGTACTCTGAGGGCTGAATCTGAAATGTGAGGTGTGGTTAGTTAGCTCGGGGGGCTGGGGCTGTAGTGGCTTTTTCTAAACTTTTTTAAAGCTTTATTTATTTATTTTTTAAAGATTATATATATATATATGCATATATATACATATATACATATACATATATATATATATATATATATATATCTGAGAGAGAGTACAAGCAGGGGGAGGCGCAGAGGGAGAGGGACAAGCAGACTCCCCGCTGAGCAGGGAGCCTGGTGTGGGACCCCGGGATCACTACCTGAGCCAAAGGCAGACGCTTAACAGACTGAGCCACCCAGGCGCCCCCTGTGGAACTTCTTCAAAATGTTCTTTTGTCATATTAGCTGTGTTGTCCAATAAAAAAGAACCATTACTGGAAATGGGGAACATTTCCTTATTATAATGAAATACAGTGTGACAGATAGCGAATTGGCTCAGGTTAACAGGCGGCACTTCATAGGACCGTTTGCCTGGGCTGCTGTCTCCCTAGATGTTAAAATGTTGCGTGAATCCTGCATGTCAGTGGAGGTCGTCGTGACGGGGATGTCGCCGAGGAAAGCAAGATACTTGCCATGTGCGGCACAGAGACAGTGGTTGGGCGTTATCTCCCTGTTCCCATTTGGTGTTGCTGAGTGTAGTGGACCTTGACATTTCTCGTCCCTGAAAGTCTGGCTGGTGTTTCATTCGTACCCTGACTGATCCCATCCTCCGCGGAGGCTGTGATGAGCCCCTGGGCAGGAGGGACCACAGTTCTCTGCTCTTGAGCCAGCAGCTTCTCCTTCCCCTTGCTCCTTCTCCCCTGGGATGGCTCACAGGACCTGTGTCACTGGAGATCAGAGTGTCGCAGTTCACTTTTTCTGGTTGTCACGGTCTAGGAGACACCTAGTTCTTTTCCTTAGGTGATACAAATGCTTTTCAGAAACTTTAAATTTTGAATCACAGATTCACAGAAAGTTGCAAAGAAAGTTGTACAGCGAGGTCTTACCTGCCCGTCACCCATTTCCTCTTGTTGGTGACGTCTTGTGTAACTGTAATACGGTACCCAACTCAGGACGTCGATGCAATGTGCGTGTAGCTGTGTATCATCTTATCACCCCCTAGATTCATGTAACGACTACTGCAGTCAAGGCGTGGAGCTGTTCCGTCACCACAAAAATCTCCATCTCCGTCCTGCTCGCCCACTTACCGTCGCACCTGCCATCCTCCCTCCCAGACCGTCCCGGATGCCAGGCAGTGACCCATTTGTTTGCCATGTCTGTCATTCTGTCATGTCAAGAGTGTTATGTCAGCAGAATCATACAGTCTGTAACCTTTTGAGGTTGGGCTTTTTTTTTTCTTCACTCAGCATAATGCCCTGAAGACCCATCAAGTTGTCACCTGTGACAGTAGTCCAGTCACTTCTATTGCAAAGTAATGTCCCAAGGTGTGGACAGACCACAGTGTGTTGAATCACTCATACGACACCTGGGCTGTTTCCAGTTTGGGGATATCATAAGTAGGACTGTTAGGAACATTTGCATATAGGTTTTCGTGTGGACAGCACTTTTAAGTTTCCCTGGGATAAATGTCCGGGAGTGATATTGCCGGGTCATTTGGTAGGTGTGTGCTTAGTTTTGTAAGAAACTGGCACAGTTTTCCAGGGAGTTTTTACCGTTCTGCACCCCCACTAGCAATATGTCAGAGGTGCGGGTTCTCCCCGGATTCTCTGTAGCCGTTCTTTACGTTCGCGGTTAGAATACATGTGTAATGATAGCTCATTGTGGTCTCGATTTGCCTTTTTCTAATCCCTAGTGGTGCTGAGCATCTTCTCATGTGCTTATTTGCCGCCTGTAGATCATCTTCGATGAAATGTTTCTTCTTACGCTCTGCCCGTTTTCTAATTGGCTTATTTGCCTTTTACCGTTGAGTTTTGAGAGTCCTTAATACATTCTAGATGTGAGTCCTTTATCGGATATGTGGCTTACAGATACTTCTCCCAGTTTGTATCCTGCCTTGTCATCCTCTTCACAGCATCTTCTGCAAAAGCAAAGGGTTTTTTCGTTTTGATGAGGTTTGGTTTGTTGACTCTCTCGTATGGTTAGAGCTTTTGGTGTCACGTCTAAGAACTCTTTACCAAGCTCTAGCTCCTTAAAGATTTTCTTCGATTTTCTTCAGGAAGTTTTATCCTTCCACATTTGCCATTTAAATCTGTCATCTGTTTTGAGTTAATTTTTATATAAAGTGTGAAGGTTAGGTCAGGGTTCATAATTTTGCCCACGAAGATCCAGTTACTTCAGCTGCATTTGTTGCAAAGCCCATCCTCCTCTCTGGAATTGCTCTTGTACCTTTGTCAAAACTCAGCTGCACGCATGGCTTCTTAGAGATCTCTTGAGTGTTACTCCACTTTCATATTTTTTCAGAGTTGTTCTAGCTATTCTGATTTCTTCGACTTGGCATATAAGTTTTAGAGTAATCTTCACTATATGTATCTACAGAAAATCTTGCTAGGATTTTTTTTTAAAGATTATTTATTATTAGCACGAGTAGGGGGAGCAGCAGAGGGAGAGGGAGAAGCAGACTCCCTGCTGAGCAGGGAGCCTGGTGTGGGGGCTCGATCCCAGGACCCTGGGATCATGACCTGAGCCAAAGGCAGCCGCGTAACCGACTGAGCCACCCAGGCGCCCCATCTTGCTGGGATTTTGACAGGAATTACGTTAAACCTGTTCCTTTCTGTTTTCAATTTCATTGACTTCTTTATTATTTCTCTCCTTTTGCTTGCTTTAGATGTATTTTGCTCTTCCGTTTTTGGGTTTTGAGATGGGAACTTAGATTATTCATTTGATTCCTTTTCTCTTTCCTAAGGTGAATATTTTAGTGCTATAAATTTCCCTCTCAGCGCTGCTTTAGGGATGCCCCACAAATTCTCATGTATTAGATTTTCACTTCCACTTAGTTCAATGTATTATTTTTTTTATTTTTTTTTAAATTTCCCTTGGGATTTCCTGTTTATTCCATGGATTAATTAGAAGTGTGTTTAGTTTCCTGGTATTGGGAGACTTTCCTGTTATCTTTCTGTTACTGATTTCTAATTTGATTCCATTGTGATTAGAGAATACACTGTGATTTCAGTTCTTTTAAATTTGAGGCTTGTTTAATGCACCAGCATATGGTCTATCTTACTATTTGTGTTAGTTTAGTTTATATTAGACTAGGTTCTGGATATGGGGGAGGGGGCATTATTCATCCTACCAAAGATTCACATCTGTCCCACATGCAAAATACATTCACCCCACACTCGACATCCCCTGAAGTCTCAACGCATTACAGCATCAAATCAAAGCTGAAAGTCTCATCTAAATATCATCAGCTCAAGAGTCCCAAATCTCCTCATCTCCACCCCGTGCGGGTAAGACTCTGGGTGTGATCCATCCTGAGGCAAAATTCCTCTCTGTGGATCTGTAAAGTTAAAAACGGACTTAACTGTTCCCCAAATACACTGCTGGACAGGCATAGGATAGCAGCCGCAGATAGGCGCATTCCAAAAAGGAGAAAAATGAGCAAGAGGGAGAGAAGGAAAGAAAGAGAGGAAGAAGGAAGAAAGGAGGAGGGAAAGTCACTGGTTTCCAGCAGTTTCAAAATCCACCTTGGCAAGCTCCACTAGGTTTCCGGGCCCAGCAGTCCTCCTCTGTGGCTTGAGGTCCCACCCCAGGGCTTTGCGCTCCGTGTTCTCTTTCCTTTCTCTTGAGGGTAGCGTGTTTTAGCACGAAGTGGTTGGAGCAGCCTGGTTTCTGTCTGCAGAGCTGGGGGAGTCTGACAGCTTTCTCTCATTCTCTCTCTCCTTTTTCATTCCAAGTTGGCAGTTGTTCTGGGGTATGACATTCTCAGAAACCTGTGGGTCCCCTGTGGTGTGTCACAGGAGACACCAGCGTCCTCCGTGGATCGTTCCGTGTCAGCGCATCCCTGGTTCTGGCTTCTGCTGAGATGGTCCAAAGGATCTGTCAGTGACAGGCTTACTCTCGCCAGAGCACCTTCCGTGCGAATGAATATTCTGTCCTTTGATTTCTTCCAAGAGCACTGGCGAGACATTAGCTGGTCACACCCTTGGCTTTCGTTTTAGAGCACATTCCCCAAATCATCAAGTCCTGGTTCCTTTTCTGCCTCCCAGTGTTTTCCTCAATTCCTCTCTTCCCTCTTACATGTTACTGTAAGCAGTAAGAAGAAACTGGGCCATACCGCTAACAGTTTGCTTGGAAATCACCTCGGTTAAATATCCAGGTTCGTTGCTGTCGAGCTCTGCTTCCCACACAGTGGCAGGAAGCCAGTCCGCTGGGCTTTGCACCGTCTGTAAGAGATGCCCAACACCGGCACCCCCTTTCTCACCGAGCCCTCACTAGTGTCGTGTGTGGACTGCCCATTTTTCTACCAGTGGTGCGTTTGACGATTGAGGTATCCTCCGATGATGCGGACTTGCTCTCCTGGGTCCTCCGTGGCAGTTGGTAATGCCCGCATTTCTACCAGCCCTCTGTTTCAGGCAGCCCAGGCCTTTTCTGTCATTCAGTTCAGGAGTCCCCTCTATATTTTGAGGCTTCCGTTGCAACAGTGCCCTACTTGCAATTACCGAAATCTGTTTGTTTCCTACGGCTGATCTAGCAGACTTTGTGGCTTAAGGCAACAAATCTTTATTCTTGCAGCTTCTGGAGGTCAGACGTCTGAAATCAGTTTCACCGAGCCGAATAAAGGTGTCAGCAGGGCTGGGCCCCCTTCGGAAGCTCAAGGGAAAATCCGTTTCCTTGCTTTTTTCCAACTTGGGCTCCTGTTCCTCCTCTGACTGCAAAGCCAGCTGCTAGCGTCTCGCTTCTGTCGTCCCACTGCCTTCTCTGTGTCGATCTCCCCTGCTTCCCTTAGGGAAGGACACTCCGGATTCTTAGCGCCCTTCCCCACGAACCAAGCTAACCTTGGATTGACCCTTCTGTCATTACATGTCGTCTCTGTCTTCTGGTCATTTTCTTTGCTCTGAAGTCTATGATGTCTGATATCGACACAGAGGATCCCTAACTTTCGATGGTCGCACAGCCTTGCTTTCTTTGCAATGGTGCGAAAGTGATAATGCATTCAGAAGAAAGCATACTTCAAAATACCGAGTTTTGCTTTTTTCCCAGACTAGTGATAGGTAGTGTGATATTCTGTTACAGTGCTGGACAGTGGCAGCCATGTGATCCTGAGAGTAAACAACCAAAAACTATCAGTCTGTACCCGTGTAACCGTCCTGTTTTTCACGCTCAGTGCAGTATTCAATACGGTACCTGAGATATGACACTTTCTTACAAAATAGGCTCTGTGTTAGATGGTTTTGCCCAACTATAGACTAATATAAGTGTTTAAGGTAGGTTAGGGTATATCAAATGCATTTTTGACTTAGGATATTTTCAACTTACTGTGGGTTTATTGGGATGTGAACACATCATAAGTCAAGGAAGAGCTGTATAGCCACTTCTGTTTTCTTCTGATTAAGGTTTACACGATCTTTTTCCATCCTTTTACTTTCAATCTACATATATTGTCATATTTGAAGAGGGTTTTCTTGTAGCCAGCATATCATTTGGTCATTTTAAAATAATTTGCTAATCTGTGTCTTTTAATTGATATTTTTAGACCTTTTCTATTTAAGGTGATTACTGATGTATCAAGGCTTATGTTGTCATTTCACTTTTTTCCTGTTCTCTTTTTTTCATTTCTCTGAATTTTTTTCCTGTGAGTTACTTGAACCCTTTTTTAGAATTCCAGTTTGACATAGACATATTGTCTTTCAGTGTATCTCTTTGTACAGCTTTTTCTGTGGGTGCTCAAGGTGTGTGTGTGTATAAGATTTATAAAATATATAATTATATAATTTTTAAGTATTTTATTTATTTGAGAGAGAGGAGAGAGCACAAGCAGGGGGAGCGGCAGGCAGAGGGAGAGCTGAGCAGGGAACTCGATGCGGGACTTGATCCCAGGGCCCTGGGATCACGACCTGAGCCGAAGGCAGACGCTTACCTGACTGAGCCACCCAGGCGCCCCTATAATTACATATTTATATAATTATTATTTCCTGGTGTCATCATTTTTCCAGTTCAAATGAACTAAAGAAACCTTATCTCCCTTTTTATCGCTTAACTGTTTCTTGTACATACTACATCAGACAGAGTTCTAATTTTTGTCTCAACCACAATTTAGAAAACTCGAGAAGGAAAGTTTATTGTACTTACTGACATTTTTCCCCTTCCTGTTGTTCTTCCTTCTTTTCTGTATTCCAAGATTCCTTCTTCCGTCATCTCCTTTCTGCTTAGAGAACTTGAGCCATCCTTTTAGGGCAGGTCTGCTGGTGACAAATTCAGTTTTCCTTCACCTTAGAAGATTTTCTCTGTCATTCCTGAAGGATAACTTCACAGGTACAGAACTGAGAGTTGGCCATTTTTTTCTTTTTTTTTTTTTTTTAAAGATTTTATTTATTTATGTGACAGACAGCCAGCGAGAGAGGGAACACAGCAGGGGAGTGGGAGAGAAAGAAGCAGGCTCCCAGCAGAGGAGCCCGATGTGGGACTCGATCCCGGAACGCCGGGATCATGCCCTGAGCCGAAGGCAGATGCCTAACGACTGTGCTACCCAGGCGCCCCCATTTTTTTTTCTTTCTTAACTTGAAAATTGTTGCAGTCCTCCGTTGGCCATTATGGCTTCTGATGAGAAACCCAGTCATTCAAGTTGTTGTTCTCCTTTAGGGAAGGTGTCATTTTCTCCGGCTGATCTCAGACTTTTCTCTTTTGGGAGCACATGGATGATAGGACTTGGCATAGGTCTCTGGGTTTATGCTCTTTGGAGTTTGTTCACCTCCTTGAATTTGGGGGTTTTGGTTTTGTTTTTTTGGCAAATTTGGGAAGTTTTCAGTCATTTTAAAAAAGACTTTTTCCAACATGTCCTCTTTGTTTCAGGGAAATTCTTTGCTCTGGTCTCAGCCGTGGAGTGCCCCTTCCAGGTGTAGGGTGTCTTCTGCTGCTGGCTCGTTAGAGTTCACGGAGAGCTTTCTGGTCATGCACATCCCTCTGGGATGTTCTTTGTTGACTCAGGTGCCCCTCATTGGAAGGGGTGTTCTAAAACCCTGTCATTGCTCTTTCCAAAAACTCTTGAGAAGTAACAGAATTCCCCTCAAAGGAAGAAGGGGCGTCCTATCCCACTTTCTTCACATACAAAAGGACTCTAGTTTTGTGTAGGATGGGTTTTGTTTAAATATTTTTTTCTGTGAGTGTGTGTGTTCCTAAAAGAAATTCACTCTTCTGTCCAAAGCTGATGAAAATAAAGATAAAGGGGCGCCTGGCTGGCTCAATCAGAGGAGCATGTGACTCTTGATCTCAGAGTTGTGAGTTTGAGCCTCACATTGGGTGTAGAGATTACTAAAAAACTTTTTTAAAAATCAGGATAAAATACTATTTTCTCTGTACCAACAGTATGAGTGGGCAGCTCTCTCCTGTGACAGCAAGGAAGCATGGAGCTTCACGGAGCAAAGGTTAGCAGGAGCTGCGTGGGGACGGAATCAGTTTTTATTGGTGGTGGTAATCTGATACGACTGTGGAAGTCTTATCAACCTTATACATACTTCAGGTCAGATAAGAAGGAAGCAGTAGATTTTTTCAGGTGCTGTGGAATTCCCATAAGCTCCCCTCCATGTCAGGTTTCCCTGTTACTGACATCATACGTTAGTGTGGTACCTTTGTTATGATCGACGAGCCGGTTTTGATACGTGCTTCTTACCTAAAGCCCATGGTTGACAATAGGGTTCTGCTCTTTGCTCTGTGTAGTTCTGTGGGTTTTGCCAAATGCATAATGACATGTATCCGCCACGACAGTATCAGACGCAATACATTCACCACCCTAAAAATCCCCTGTGCTCACCTATTCATCCCTTCCCTCGTCTCCCTAACCTCTAGCAGCAACTGATCCTTTGCTGGCCCCACGGCTTTGCCTGTCCTAGAACGTCATGTAGTTGGACTCACTTGCGAAGCAGCCTTTGCAGAATAACATGCGTTCAGGTTCCTCCACGTCTTTTCTCGGCTTGATCGTTCTTTTCAGTGTGAGGTAATATTCTCTTGTCTGTTGCAGCACAGTTTATCTCTTCACTTGCTGAAGGACATCTTGTTTGCTTCTAGGTTTTGGCAATTATGAATAAAGCCTCTGTAAACACGTGTGTGCAGGGGTTTGTGTGGGCAGAAGTTTTCGGCTCATTTGGGTGAATACCTGGGAGTGTGATTGCAGGATTGTATTGTAAGCCCGTGTTTAGCTCTGCAGAACTGCCTGTTTTCACGCGATTTTTATTCATACCTCTTTGTGAAGGTGCCCCCTCTCCACCTTTTACCCTGCACTGCACCTTCTGGCTGTGGGGGAAAAACAGCTAAACAGCCTTGATGTCCAAGTGTTTATTTTGCTGTATCGTTCACTTATCCAGGAGAGAAAGCCTCATTGTTCATTACTAATTTTTCCTGATTGAGGTAAACGCGTATATCTTTTAAGATCTGTAAATGCTTGTTGGTGTGATTTAAGATTTAGTATTTATTTGGAAATTTCAAGTAACATTCAAGAAAAGAATTCGATTTTGATTAGCTTTTTTACGTCGTGATATATGTTATCCTTTTTACAGGCAAGGGAACTGAGGCACAGAGAGGTCAGGTAAGTCGCCTGTAGTGGTCACAGCTGGCAAGAGACAGGCAGCAGCTTTGAGACAGGTAGTCAGGCTCCTGACGACTAAATCAGGTTGCCTCTGGACGTAATGCGTCGTGTTCATGAGTTGAGTTCAGGACTGACGTGTTTGTAACACCTTTTCAGCAGGGGTTCTCTAATTCCAGTGTTGAGCAGAATCATTTGGGAAGCTTGCTGAAGTGCCGAGCCCTAGGCCTCATACCCAGAGGTTCTGATCCGATAGGCATGTGATCGGAACTCTGTTTCGGACAAACTCCTCCAAGTGCTGCTGACGGAGGAGGCCGGCCCACCGTGTAGCGATAGGAGATGAGCTCGAGACGCAGATTCAGATAAGGATTCCGGAGAGCCGGCCGAGGCGCCGGCTCTTCTGGGTGGTTTTGCCGAATGGAGGGAGGCAGGGCATAAATGGTCCTTTACCACTCTGGTCCTTTCTTGGGGGTGACCAGGCAGTGACAGCTGGGGGTTGGCATGTTGGTCATGGGAGGGGGTTTATAGGTGAAGGCAGAGGCCGATGCGGCGGGGAGGGCAGTACCACGTGACGCAAGACAGCGCTGTTAGCTTAAAAACTCGCGGTGACTGCCCGCATCTCAGTGCTTGGCTGATTTTATCTGCTGTCTTGGTATTGCGCAAAAATGCCTACCTACCTCGTCCAGTGATAGATGTGCAGATCTAAGGTGGGAGGGGACTTTGGAAGAAGCACAGCCAGGACGTGAGGCAGACGGGCAGTGAGGCCATCTGAGTCCTGTTTGTACCTCAGGCCACACTGTCCTTAGGTCATCCGAGGTGGCTGAGCATCGGTTCTGGGAGCGAGTGGCGGCTTCTTAGAATGTCATTTTCGTGTCTTTCGCAGGAAATGTATTCTTCCTTCTCTTTATTGGGGATTAAAAGGGACTGCTTGGGGCGACTGGGTAGCTCAGTTGGTTAAGTGCTGACTCTTGGCTTCGGCTCAGATCGTGATCTCAGGGTCCTGGGATTGAGCCCCACGTCGGGCTCTGCGCTCAGTGCGGCATCTGCTTGAGATGTTCTCTCTCCCGCTCCCTCTGCTTCTCCCCTACTCTCTTTGACTCAGTCACTCACTCACGCTCTCTCTCTCAAATGAATAAAATCTTAAAAAAGTAAAAACAGTGGATTACATATCCATAAGTAGACTTTTAGGGGCAATAAATACAACGCATAGAAGTCACGGTGTTTTACACACATGCGTGTGTACACTTGTACAGCTACCACCTGGATCAAAATCTAGAACGTCTGCAGTACCACACAAGGCTCTTCTGTGCCCCTCCTCATTCAGTACGCTCCTCTGCTTTCCAGATTAACCGTTCTTCTGATTGCTGTCACCACAAATTCATTTGTCTGTTCTTGGCCTGTTACGGACACATGTGATAAATGGAGTCATACAGTGTGTAGTCCTTTGTGGCTGGCTGCTTTTACTCGGCGTAATGTTTTCAAGCATGGATCGGTGCTTCGTTCCTTTATGTGGCTGAATAATATTCCATTGTGTCGATGGGCCGCACTGTGCTGATCCATTCACCTCGAGACGGACATTTGGGTTGTTCCCACTCTGTGGCTGTTGTGCCCAATGCTGCTGTGAACGTCCACATTCCAGTGAGTGTGGACCTGTGTCCCAGTTCTCTTGGTAGATACCCAGGGGAGGAGTGTAGGCTTGTATGTGGGTTTTTTGTTTTTCTTTTTGTTTCTGTTTTTTCTTTGGCAGAGCTGCCAGAGTGGCTTCATGGCACTTTTTAAATGAATTTGTTCTCTGTGTTATTTTCTCCTTTGGGTTTTAAATGGTTGTGATTTTTCTAATCTCTGGAGGTGAACGCTTAGCTTATTTTCAACTTAACTTTTTTTTTTTTTAAAGATTTTATTTATTTATGTGACAGAGAGAGAGACAGCCAGCGAGAGAGGGAACACAAGCAGGGGGAGTGGGAGAGGAAGAAGCAGGCTCCCAGCGGAGGAGCCCGATGTGGGACTCGATCCCGGAACGCCGGGATCACGCCCTGAGCCAAAGGCAGACGCTTAACGACTGCACCACCCAGGCGCCCCCAACTTAACTTTTTTCTAAAATAAGCATTTTCAGTTGTGACTCCGTGGTTTACTAACACATAGGCGTTGATAATTTATTCATTATTCTCACTTCAGAATTTTGTCATTTACTTTTTATCTTCTTGGACCCATGCGTTCTTTAGAATGGTGCTTCTCTATTTCCAAGCAAAAAAATTTTTTTCTAGTCACTGTTTGGTTACTCTCTCTAACTGAATTATTCTGAGGTCAGAGAAATGTGCTCTTCATGAGACCAATTTTTTTCAGTAAGAGTTCTGTGCAAGAAGCCTAAAGCATGCTGAGTATTTGGAACAGGAAGGGAGAGCGTAATCCAGAGAATTGGGTGCTTGCCGTAGCCCTGGGCTCTGGCCTGGGTCTCCAGAATGCAGTCACCAAAGGAATGCCTCCCTGGTGACCCCTGGAACCATTGGTTCTGGGTATGTCCCCAGCTGCGATGAGCCCCCAGGGGCTGAATCAGGAAGCCGCTGCTCCTGCAGCATTCCCCATTCCCAGGGAGCTGGAGCCTGAGTACGGGAATGCCGCTCCAGAAAACTCTTAGCATTCACGTCCTTGCTGGCCAGCCAGAAATAAGGTGGGAGGAGGAGCTCCTGAGAATCTGGGTACAGCCTCATTTATCCTTAGCAACCTAAATGTGAAAGAGTTTGGGAGTGTAATTTTGAGCCTGCTGATAACCTCTGCTTCATAGTAAAGCACCTGCAGAGGTCGTGTCCACCATACCAGTCCCAGATTTATTGACTTTTTTTTAATGCAGTATGCACTCACTTTGCATGAATGTGCCCCATGCCCTTGGAAAGAGTGTGTCTCACCCAGCTGTCAGGTATGGGGATCTGACTGAATCTCTGTCTCCATCGGTTGTAAGATGCATCATTTTATGTGCCACTAAGAATAAAAAAGCTGGGGCGCCTGGGTGGCCCAGCGGTTAAGCATCTGCCTTCGGCTCAGGGCGTGATCCCGGCGTTCTGGGATCGAGCCCCACATCAGGCTCTTCTGCTATGAGCCTGCTTCTTCCTCTCCCAATCCCCTTCTTGTGTTCCCTCTCTCTCTGGCTGTCTCTATCTCTGTCAAATTAAAAAAAAAAAAAAAAAGAAGAATAAAAAAGCTGCCAATTTAACCAGACTTCATGATTTCTTATCACTTAGAATTTTTCATTTATTCTGATTGAAAGAGTGCCTTAAACATTTAAGCATTTTTTATAAACTTTTCCATTGTGCATACATATAAAAAGTAAAATATGACCAAAATAAGTTGGTCAGGGTATTTCCAAAAGTTCTTTACAGAGTCCCACTCTTTGTACTCACTCTATGGAGAGTTTTTGTGTTTTTCTACACAGCCTTGTCCTCTGTGCCACTGAAGGCATGGGTGACGCAGCGTTTCTCAGAAGAGTGCTTCTTTGTTGTCTTGGGATTTTTCAAGTTCTGTAAGTTTTTATGCTGTGATTTTGGTGATTCTACCAGAAAGTATCAATGAAAAGTTTGAAGCAATAACCAAGCAATAACCCTTCATCAGATGGTTCTTAAAACTGTGTGACAGAAGCGTCAAGTTCAATTACGCCTCTAGCAATTATAAGCATATTCAAAGATAAGAAGGTGGTGACCTATATATGTCACAGTTGATTTCAAAGATGTTAAAATGTGAAAAAAAATATGCATCTTAAAATTGTTGAAATACATCATGTCCATTAGTGCAAGCTTGTGAATTGTGTTAGTTAAATCTGTATCTTTCCTTTTTTTTTACTTTTGGGAAAAATGCCATTTTTACATATATGTCAATTTCTGCTTTATGTATTTTGAGCCTATTTTGTTAGTGGCATACAAATTCAGTCTTGTTAGTCATGTAATTATATGAACAGTATATCATCTAGTGACTATCTTTGATTTCCTATGTTACTGTAGTAGGAGCAACTTTAGTAAGAGTTTTTCTGGTGAAGCACTCTACCCTCTCACTTTCAGTCATTGGGTATTCTTCTATTTTGCCTGTGCCTCTTGTGGAGAACTTTGAGTTGGGTTTTTTTTGAGTCTGTGTTTTCAAACTTGGTCCTTTTTTCCATTTATGTATATTGTAAATGTATCAGTTATTTATTACTATGTAACATAACAAAGTATTCCAAAGTAAACGGCTTAAAACAGCACTGGTTTATTTTGTGCCACCATTCTGTGAGTTGGCTGGCAGGAGCCCACAGCCGGGAGCCCACAGTCTTCGTTTCTGTTCTTTGTTTGATCTCATCACTTCAGTAGTAGCTAAGAACTCAGGCTAATTTAACCTGTTCTTTTAGTTTTACAAGGTAGGTATTATTTCTATGTGGGTTAAACCACAACTTGTACAGAATTCCCATTTAATGAGTCAGCAGGACCAGTTGCCAAGCCCATGCTCTGCCAGTGTTTCTGCGTGCCCTGTGGAATTGGTCTATCTCTGAGTTGACCAAAACTCTAAAAAAACAAAGCAAAACCACAACAAAAAACCCAAATCATAACAAAAAAGTTAGTATTGATTAATAATCAAGGTAAAATTTAAGAATAAGTGACATCACTTTCAATTAAGACTAGGTAGTGGGGAGTTGTGAGTTAGCTGCCTGTGATTATTTGAACTCTATTTTATCAACTGTTATCAAACTTTTGTGCAATGGGTAATTTGTTAGCTCTCACATTTGGCATATTGTGACTAAAGATAGTGAGGGTTTCTGGCCATGGTTCATACTTGTGACCATTATTTTCCCCTGGAAGAAGTTGGAGAGCCCCTGATTAACTCGGTGGAAGGTGGTCAGGGTGTGTGTGTATGTGTGTGTGTCAAGTGTGCACGAGAGTCCTTAGATATTTACAGCAGTAAAACCAAGTTGCAGCTTCTTAGTACCTTGGAATCTGTTAGATAGCAGGATTATTAATATAATTTGAGAATTAGAAAATACTTAATTTTGGAATACCATCTGCTTATATTTTAATGTGTGATAATCCTCCATTTTTCATCGATTCTGTTTTGTAACTTTTCCACATTTTTACGTCTCTGAAATGGAGGATTCATCTTAGGCTTGATGGGATCTTAGATTTTATTAAATATGCTAAATAAAGTAATGGTTCTGAATTTCTTGATGTAATCCTGCATACTCTATTTCAGTGGATTATTTTTGTAGTTTTTCAGTCGTGGTTTTAAGATATTATATAGCTTTAAATCATCAGTCTACTATCAAATGATATTATGCCGCTTTACATCTAAGATGAGAACCGTAAAGCACTATACTTTGATTTCTCCCCTCCCAGGCTTTGTGCTGTTTTACTTGTACATATGTTATTAACCTAACACATTTGTCCTTATTTTTGCTTTGAACAGTAACAGTAAATCTTTTAAAGAGACTCACGTCATGAGGGAACAATGTTTACTCACATAGTTACCATTAATAGTACTCTGTATTCTTTTATGGAGCTAGATTTTCATCTGCTGTAGTTTTTTTTGTTTGTTTGTTTTCCTGCCTGAAGGACTTCCGCATTTCTTACAGTGCAGACCACATAGTGATGAATTCTTTCAGGTTTTTATGTCTGAAAATGCCTTTGTTTCACTTTTTTTTTTTAATAGGGAGGAGGCAGGAGGGGCAGAGGGAGAGAATCTTTTTTAAAAATTTATTTTTAGACAGTGTGAGTGGTGGGGGGGTTGCAGAGGGGGAGAGAGAATCCCAAGCTGACTTCCCACGGAGCATGACATGACTCAATCCCAGGATCCTGAGATCATGACCCAAGCAGAAATCAAGAGCCAGCTGCGTAACTGACTGGCCCACCCAGGTGCCCCGGAAGGAGAGAATCTTACGTGGGCTTCACACCCAGTGCAGAGTCAAATGCGAGGCTTAATCTCACAACTGTGAGATCATGACCTGAGCTGAAGTCAAGAGCTGGACACTTAACTGACTGAGCCACCCAGGCACCCCTTACCTTCATTTTTGAAAGATATTTTCCAGGTGTAGAATTGGGTCTGGGTTCTTTGCATAGCCATTTTAAGCAGGAGATTCCCTGTTACTCCATCTTGGCTGGAAGCAGAAGGCCTCACTTCCGTACTTGAATTGAATTCGTACAGTCCTGAACCCAAGACATAGCCCTCACCAGCCGTGGTTTTGCTGATCTCCATCTGTGTAGGCTAGAGCTTGAGAGAGGCCAGAACCTAGCCTGAACCCCCAGAATTTGCTCCCTAGGAAATGTCACTGGAGCATTTTTGTACTAAAATGAGGGAATTTCTTGCCTTCTCGCCCCATTGCTTTTCCCTCGTGACAATACTTACGTTTGTTGAAGCCAGATCTGCTGCTTCGTGGCTTTAGAACTTGAAATGATATCCAGTAATCGAGCGCATCCAGCCTCCCCGTCGTTCCGCGGGTGAAGAACTGAGTCCCGGGTGAGGAAGGGCCTTGCTCAAGGCTGCCTCTGGAACGTCGGGGTTCCATTTGGAAGCTCACGATAGGAACATTCAACTGTGAAGTGATTTCACTGAATTGTACCTAATTTCCAGTTAATTTGCTTTTTTTAAGAGACGGGTTTCATTGAGGCTGGAAGGAAAAATGCTATACGTGTGCAGAGAGAGTGAGTGAGTGAGTGTGTGTGTGCGTGTGTGTGTGTAACCATATCCATGTATTCGGTTTTCAGTTAAAGTACCAGCTTTCTGAGGAGGGGGGAGAAATCAACCGTGAGACTTCTCTGTGTCATCTTGGCTAACTGTGTCAACGGGACAGAGTGGCGGTGATGTCGGGCGGTGGGTCCACACTCTGTACTGCCTTCCCTGGTGCAGTGCTGCGGGGAAAGGCCTCGATGACCAAGGGTGCCTGCTCTGCGCGCCTCTGACCCCGTTCTCCGTGGGCTGCCTGACGTGTGCGAGCACCTGCTTGTCCTCAGATTCTGTGACTGCAGAGCTGGTGCTAGAACCCCCTCCCCCCAACAGCTGGAGTCACCGCCGAGTGCTGGTTGTGGTGTCACTGCACATTCTGGGGGACGAGAGAAGGAATAGGATAGTGAGATAGTCAAGTGACAGAACCTGGGCAGAGATGGGTCTCGTATTTTATCACATATCTCTGTTCCTCTTGTTTATTCTTTGTAAGCCCCAGGGAGCATCCGTGATTTCATGAAGTATTAATAAATACTTCAGCCGAATGCCCTCATAGAAACGACTGGAAGAGATGCTACTGGCCAGTGAATTCCAGAAGCTTTTCTTTTTTTACTCTCTACTATGACAGATTTCAAACCCTTTAAATATGGAATGGACAATGGATACCCATATGTCCATCAATAGGCTTAACGATTGTCATTTACTCAATTTGGGGGGGGGAAATATACCGACATAGTATCATTACAGCCCCTAAATGGGACAGTATGAACAAGTATGAACAAGACAGTATGAACAAGAAAATTGTTCACCTTATCCCACCTTACAGAATGTTTCTTTCTTTTAGACTGGCAAAATCTGGTCGAAAGTACTGGTAAAGTGAATGGTCAGTACTTGATTTGTTTAACTTCTTGGGGCCTTAAGGGGGCAGGAAAGCTGCGCATCAGTGAGGGAGAGTTAGAGGGTGTGGGTGGAAGCTTGAGGCTTTCGCCTCAGGTCTGCTGGTGTGGGGGTGCGTCACCCGGCCGCGGCTTCGTGCTCTCAGCCAGCCCTCCTTATCCTCTGGGTCGGAGGGAGGGGCCCGGAGGTGGACTCTCTGAAAAGAAACAAAAATGTCTGTTGATGATGGCATGACAGCCTCCCCCACCCCCCCTGCAGAATCTTGTTTTCCTCTCTGCCAGACAGCACAGCAGAAGAAAACTGAAAATAAGAAATCTCTGTGGCTTTTTTAGGGAGGGGGATCTGGCCAGCTTTTTTCCTTCTTTGCCCTTGACTGTTGGTTTTAATTACTAAAGAGCATTGAATTTTCTGAGCTGAAATACACTAGGTGTCATCCTGTATGAAGAAAGATCTTTCTCTGCTTTATCTAAATTCTCAGAGTTGTCGTAGTACAGGAGAATGTAGTCTGGATGTCCAGACTCAAGGGCCAGGAGCTCTGCCTTGCTTTTAAAAAATGGTTTCATTAAAGATTTAAAAATTAAATTTTTATTTGATAGCAAGAAGAGTATTTCACGAAAGACCATCCTTTTGGAGTATCCTGTGTATCCCTTTCTTTCCTCTTAAGAAGTAAATATTATTCTGAATTCCGTATTTATTATTCCAGTGATTGTCTTTATTGCTTGTCTGTGTATCCATTTGTATACCCAAACAACATACTATTTAATTTCTTTTTTGTTTTTGAAATTGATAGAAAGCGTTCATCTCCATAGTATTTTCCTGAGATGATCCATTTGTTCGTGCTTGTATGTGATTTATTTTTACCCCGGTTCAGGGGTCTTGCCTGAATGTACAACCTGTCTTCCCGTCCTGCTCTGGCTGAGCATTTAGCCCACTTCCTTTCTCTTTGCTTTCTTCTACAAAGTGTGCTGCTTTGACGTTATCATACGTATCTTCTGTTGCCATGCTCAAGGATTTAGTGTATATACACCTAGGAGTAAAATCACTGGCCCATCACTTAGACGGTCTTCGAGAGGAACAGACAGCACCAAATGCTTTTCCAACGAGGTCGTGTTGGTTTCCACTCTAAGCAGACTTCTCCCCGCCCCGTCCCCCACTTCNCCCCCCACCCCGCCATTGGGTGATTTTGACGTGCATGTCCTCCTGCAGGTTTTTACATTTCTCAGTCGTGTATGCACCAGTCAGCGGTTCCGCAGGGCATCGCCCTGGCTTCCACAACATGTCTTGCTCCCCAAGATGTAACCACTTTACCTCTTTGTGTCTGTTCTGTTATCTGTTTTGCATGTTAGAGGCTTACCTCAGGAGAGTGTGTGCCAGAGGTTACCGGAAGCTCTGAGTGTGTCAGGAGGCCTCATTGACTGGTTTCTCTGTGGGGTGATCTAGGTGTGCTGGTTGCTGGTGGACAGCTCCCCCCCCCCATATCAGTCTCTTTGCATCTAAAGCTGGTCTGATTCTGCAGAGGAGACCCTCTCCCTCTAGTCTGGGATGGTACAGGTGGGTAAAGGCTGGTTGCCAGTAGTCCGGGAGCCCCGTGGGGAGAAGATGGGGGGTGCTGGTGACCGGGTGTCAGCTCAGCTTGCATCCCTGGTCTTTGGTGTGGTGCACTCTCATGAGTGGGGTGACCCCTGGGCCCCCTGACTGACTCTGTCTAGAGATGAAGAGGTCCCATAGCTTTCACACGGCCTCGTCCAGCTCTTAGCAGCTCACTCCTCTTCTCAGCCGGCCCCCAGACTGACCTGCTGCCACCAGTTCCCAAGCCCTTGGCTGGTGGCCCTAGGAGTCAGGTTACACCTTGGTCTGCACAACCCCTCTCCCGGCCCCCATGTCGTTGGCATAAGATTCCTCTTCCTCACCTTGGTTAAGCGAGTCCCTGCTGGTCCAGTCTGTCTTCTCGCTTCAAAACGTGTTCTCCCCGCCCCCCCCCCATTATCTTGGTCCTCATGGGTTTTTGAGTTTTACGAAATTGCCTTACTATAGTTTCAGTGAGCTTTATCACCGTGTTAGTAGAGGTCTCTCCCTGAGATTTGAATTTGCATTTCCCCGATGATTAAGAGAATTGATGTCTTTTCACACGTCCATTGATAGGTTCCTTTTCGATTTTGTCACTGTTCAAGTCTTTTGGCCATTTACTAACCTTGGTTTTAAATTCTTTCCCCCTTCTTTGTAAGAGTTCTGTATTCTGGATACCAATCCTGTGATGGTGTTCGGCTTAGCTCTTTACTTCATGGTGTGGAATTTTGGTGACCAAAGGGTCCTAATTTTAATGGTGAATTTATTGATATTTTTGTTTATGATTTACATTTTTTCCTGTCTTTAAGAAACCCTTTCTTACTCTGAAATTGTAAACACGTTCTCCCCATCCTAAAAATTGTGGTGTTACCTTTGCATTTAAGCCTTTGTCCACTCGAAGTTGGTTGAAAATACGTATGGTGATAAACAGGGATTCGGCTTCCGTGGGTGCACAAGGATCACCGATGTGTCACACGGCCCGTGCCACTCACCGACGCATGCGCCCTGTCCGCGGGGTCAGCTCTGTTACAAGCAAGCTTCTGTCTGTCTGGGGGGGCTCTTGGGGCTACTGTCTACCCCTGCGCCGTGACCGTGTTCTCGTTTCTATCAGCTCTGCGTGCTATCTTGCTATTTGGTCAGATTCTTCATCTTTTGTTTCTTTAAAGATATTAATGAAGTAGGAATTAAATGCACGATAGAGGAGTATTAAAAAATCTCCTTCTTCGAAAAGCATAGTGAAATAACAATTGCACAATTAATCAAAGATCAGCGAGAATACGGACATGGTAGGAAGGGAGGAGGTTAATCATTAATAAGAGGATATTATTATGAACAACTCTCTGTCAGGAATAATCATACAAAGATTCAGTTACCCACGTACTGGCCACCTTGTGACACTTCCGTGTGTCATTCCCGAACGTGCTTCCTGCCATCCAGCCTTCTCAGGAGGAACCAGTGTCAAGGACTTGCGTGTGCTTATGTTCTGTACATACATGCACGTCCCACCTCCGAAGCGTGTGCTTGATTTTCAGCCTTTCCAAACGGCCGCGTACAGTCTCCAGTCTGCTTTACCTTCCCTGCTCACCTGTGTTGATAGACTGAGTTCAGCCGTTTTTTATGGTTGCGTGCGGTTCTGTTTTATAAATATACCACCATGTATTCATTATGAGTGGACGTTTGGGTGGTTTTTCTATTACAAACAAGGCTGTTATGAGTATCTGACATGGGGCCTACGTGCTCGGGTTCTTTCAGGGCCAGACGCCGACCTGCAGACCTGCTGGCGTGTTGGAATGCCCATCTTCAGCCTCACCAAATGTTGCTGGCAGGGACTCCAGACCCGTAGTAGTTTCATTGTGTGTGTGTTTTTTTTTTTCTTCCAGTGCCCGAAGACCTCTCATTGGAAGAGAGAGAAGAACTTTTAGACATTCGTCGAAGAAAAAAGGAACTTATTGATGACATTGAGGTAAACAACCAACCAGCCAACCAAAAAACTCCCCTTAGTTTCTGCTT
Source organism: Ailuropoda melanoleuca (assembly GCF_002007445.2). Taxonomy (NCBI): domain Eukaryota; kingdom Metazoa; phylum Chordata; class Mammalia; order Carnivora; family Ursidae; genus Ailuropoda; species Ailuropoda melanoleuca. The sequence goes on from NC_048227.1 coordinate 4,526,143, forward strand.
TTAGGTAAAATAATCAAGTAACTTCATGAAGAGGTACAAACTGGGCAGCCCAGATGTCTGTACGCTAGCCCACGACGGCAGCGAAAGGGTTACCCAAGTCACATCGAGCCGCCCCGGAGCTGGAGTCCGCAGTAAGCGACGCGCGACTCCAGAGCTACAAAGGGCACCTGTAGACAATGGCAGCAGTCCCCAAATGTAGGTCTCTCTCAGGTTGAACAAGTCCCTGTTCATTTGCCAAAATCCCTAGTACCTAGAACCTGCCGTCACATTTCTGGCAGTTGGACAGGAGTAGAAGGAGTAGACCCGTCTCAGGGTCTAGCTGGGCCCCCAAGCGCCAGCTGGCTGGTGGGAGCGGGAGGACAGAACACGGCCGAACGCCATGCTTGCCACGTCTGTGGCCTCGGAGGCCGGCGTGGCGGGGGTCTCCCGGGAGAAGCGGAGCCGCCCGAGCACCACGTCAGGTTCGGAGTGTCCGCGACCGTGGCTGACCCTGGGCAGGATACCACACTGCTCGTGCCCGTGGCTGTGGCTCTTCTTCAAGAAGCTCCCTAGTCTTGGTCACGCTGAAGTAAATGCGGTGTCAGAGGCCCCTCCTGCAAGGCCAAGCCTTGTCCGCACCGCAGCACCTTTCTAGAAGCCCGCACTTGAGGTCTGAACAGAATCATAGTGTTCGGGTAAAAACGTCTTTGTATTTGAAAGATAATTTGTGGAACTTTTTCCTGTAAGGTTACCCTTCATTCGTGTAAAAACCACTGTATCCCCGAATGGGTGCTTGGGTTGAAGAGCAAGAATGTATTTGAAGGTTGGTCCTCTTTGGACGTGAGCAACCGTTGTGCCTGTGGGGGCTCAGGTAGCTCTAGGGACCTCATCCTTGAGTTGAGGACACTGAGGTCCAGAGAGGTTACGGGGGTTCCTGAAGGTCTCAGCCAGTTAGTGGTGGATCCCCGCGGCGGGGGGTGCGCCTGGCCCTTCCGCTGTTCTTGGCATGTCCGCGTGCCACCGGTGAGCTCTGCCGGCGCCTCCTGGGCTCTGTCCGTGGTGCTCAGTCTCAGGCAGAGACGGTGCTCGGGACCTGATACTGGTCTCAGCAGCTTCGCCCTGGTCCTCCCAAGAGAGGAGGAAGACCGTGGCCGGGGGCTGGGGAGGAGGAGCGGAACAGCCGCAGTGAGTGAGCTAAGGACGCACCGCTCCCCTTTGCTGTTGTGTTTTACACACACACACACTCACTCACTCTAGAATCTGCCCGGTTGACTGCTCCAAGCTCGTTCTGGTGACAGGGCGGACAGGTGATAATTGTGTTTGCTCCTGAGTTGGGCTGCTCCGACTGGATGGAAAGTTCTGGTTTTTCCATCCCCGGGACGTCCACGTGAGGCCTCAGGGACACTTGTGTCTGGGAGGCTAAAATGTCTCTGCGTCTAGGAGGGGGGCGGTAAAGAGCCCCACCCCCAAACGTCTGTCTTCTTTTTTGGCAGAGGCTGAAATATGAGATCGCCGAAGTGATGACTGAGATCGACAATCTGACTTCAGTGGAGGAGAGGTAAATAGTCGGTGCCACTCCACTGAGTTACTAACCTCTTCTCTCCCCGCCTCAGCTGCCATGTGACCAGAGCGGGGGGCTGGACTGTTGGGATCGCGGAGTGGGGCGGCCTTTGTGGGGCTGTTGGTTCCTCTGCTTTCCACCCCTCACCCCTTCCTGCTCTTTGCAGAGGAGTCGGAGCTGCTGCAGGGGCTGCGGCTCTCCTCTCCCTTCCTTGGAAGCACAGGCCCCTCCGAATTAGCCTCCCAGAAGCAGCCTCTCTGTAGGGCAGGGAACTGTGCTTTCCTTAAATCACTGTTGCTCATTATTAGCTTTTTCTGAAGAAGGAATCAAGTGTAGGAAAGATCCCCGGCAGCCACGCATGCTGCCTCTGCAGTGGGGGGTGGAGGGGCGGGGATGCAGGGGCAGAGGGGTGGGGGAGCCGGGCGGTATTCTACACCAAGGTCCTGGCCGTAGTGTCGGGGAGACTGCCCTCTTGTGCTTGGTGCAAACGTTGGCTAACGATTTCTTAACTGTTTGAAATGCATAGCAAAACTACCCAGAGGAACAAGCAGATAGCAATGGGGAGGAAGAAATTCAACATGGATCCCAAAAAGGTAAGCAGATATCCCAGTGTTCTGGCCTGGAGGAGATTGCGTGATTCACCAGTTTGATAGGCTCTCTCATTTTGGACAAGGGGGGTCGGTCATACCCCCTCATAAATACTGAGAGCGGAAGTTGCATTTGTATCATGGAGGGGCTGCCAGTGAGTGGGGTGGAGCACAGGTGCCCATTGCCATCATCCCTGGACCCGAAGACCTTTCTTTGCATGTGAGGCTCCAGGTGAGGCCGGGCCTCCAGGAGCAGCTGGTGCGGGAAGGCCCTCGGTGGGGCCGGGCCGAGCACTGTGTCCTCCCGCTGCAGTGCGGCCCCAGCCAGGCGAGCCAGTGGCCAGGGCTGCGCCCTGGGTGTCTGCTGGGGGGTTAAATGGTTCAAGTCAGGGGACTTTGTTCCTTCCATTCACCTTCGAGAGAAGACATTTGCATGAAGGACCAGGGAGCTCTCCTGATTGAAGCCAGTACTGGGTCTTTCCTTGAGTTGGATATTCTAGGAAAATGCCCAAAATAATGAAACCTGCAACACGTAGCTGCTTGTTTTTGAGGCTCAATCAGAAGACTTAGCAGAACCTGTAAACACTTTGTGAACACCTGACTCAGCTACAAGACCGCTTGGTTTGAGACTGAAGAGTGGATCTGAATCAGGGCTTGCGGTGCCAGAGAGGAACGCTGTGTTCCCAGAGGCTTCTAACTGCGGAGCTGACTTCATCATTACACAGTGATGTTTAGGTGGCATTCACATCACACACCTTCCTTGGGATTTTATTTATTTATTTACTTATTTGGCATTGAGCCTCTGTGCTAATGAATGATTTGTTCATTCAATAGATGTTGATTGCAAGCATTGCACTGTCCAAGGTGTAAGATTTGCAAACTTGCAGTCTAGATGCAGGCCCAGTTGCAAATGGTCCTTAAAGAAATGGCTTGCGAATGTGGATTCCCCTAAGCGGCACCACGGCTGCCGCGGGAGGACGGTCTTTGTTTAGCTGGTATCCTCGCACTCTGTTGCTTCCCGATTCTCCATGTAGGGGGCATCCACCGGCCCCAGAGTGGAATGCGGCTTGTCCCTGGGAGTGACTGTGAGTTTGGTGATTACCTGAGGTTTGGAGTTAGAAGCGTTTTTTTGTGGTTGTTGTTTTCCTTTCTTGAGGAGTGATTTTACAGAGTTGGTTTAATCAGCAGATTTGATAAGCATTGGCAACATCTCAAGAGAGAGTGGACGGGTGGCTGTTTTGAAAACCGGACTTTGTTTTAAGATGCAGCACAGGATAGCACGCCAGCAAGTCTGTGGACGGATCCAGGTCCTCCCCACGAAGCCCCACAGACGCCCTGGCGGTTCAGTGGTGCTGCCCCTCCGTCCGGCTCTAGCCCGTCCTCTCGTTCTGTGCGCACCAGCTGTCAGACGTGCAGTCACGGGGCTGACACACACTTCCTGAGAACTCACCACACGTCAGGAACTGCTAACAAAGCACTGTACTTAGTACACTTAACCTTAAACGGGGTGGGATCCATTTGAATGCCTGTGGCACAGTTGGCGGAAATGAGGCACAGAGCCGCTAGGACTTGCCCAGTGTCCTGAGCGAGGAATCCGCCTCAGACTCGGCCTGTAACCACCGCACTTGCCTGGTCCCCTGTGGGGCCCTGGGGTTGGTTTGTCGCCAGCCCTGGGAGTCTCTCACCACGTCCGTCCAAGGAAGCATCTGCGTTATCTGCTTTGCCCGGGCTGTGGCCGGCTGCTCTGAGGGCTTCCTTTTGCCTGTATACCTCTTCACCTCAGAGAGGTTTAAGATACTCTTGGTTCTACCCAACAACTTATTTGTGATTATGGTAAATTTAGTCTGTATGTGGTCCTTTGCTGGGGAAAAATAATGAGAATTCCCTTGTCTTATAGACGATTATTAGCACTCGGAGCCAGGTTGGGCCACCATAACAAAATACCATAGACTGGTGGCATAAACACTCAACATTTACTTTTTCATCGTTCTGGAGGCTGGAAGTCTGAGATCAGGCTGCCAGCAGGGCCGGTGAGAGCTCTCTTGCCGACTTACAGACGGCCGCCTCCTCGCTGTCTCCGGAACCGCCGAGAAGAAGCAGGAGAGCGCCCCCTGGTGTCCCTTCTTAAAAGGGCAGCAGTTCCATCCGATCAGAGCCCCGCCCAAATGACCTCGTCGGACCCTAACTGCCTACTATGACTGCACTTCCTAACACCATCACATTGGGGGTTAGAGCTTCCGGATCGGGATCTTTAGGAGACGAACATTTGGTCCAGAACAGCGCTGGGTGATCTCACATGCGGTGGGAAACGGGCTCACATCAGAGATTTTCAGGCTAGCAGGAAGTAATTTAAATCACAGAGTGGTGACGTTTTGAGCACGAGCTTCTGTTTGTCCAGGTACGTTAGACCCAGAGGCAGCACGTGAGGCTGTGAATGAGTACGAGGAAAGGTTGATTCGATCAAGGAAGCTGGAAACATTCTACAGGCTCTCTCTTTTATTCCCAGTTTCCTAGAAATGCCTTTAAAAATATAACATATGAATCTACAACAAGCAGGAGTTGACTCAGTCGACTAGAAATTGAGGGAACCCTGAAACATAGCCCAAAGCACAGTCAGGAAGGAATTGCTCTGGGAAGGGAGAGCCACGGGAGGGGCTTGGCTCACTCGGCAGCAAGTGTGGGGCATCCAGACTGTTCACCGTTGGCTGAGCTTGTGCCAGGCAGTGGTGTGTGCCCCCCAGTGGGAGACGCAGGTGGCTCTTCTCCGCTGGCCTCACCGAGGAGGAGAAGCGCAAGCACCCGCTCCCAGAGACCGGCCTCCAAGCACCCCAGCTGGCCGCGTCACCTGCTCCAGAAACAAACGGCGTTCAGTTGGGCTTCCAGAGAATCTGAAATACAAAGGTAATCACCCAGCCGGGAGTCAACAACAAATGTACGAGCTGCTTGAGCCCGTGCAAGAGACGTGAAACGCCACAAACAGAACACAGGAGGAAACATTAAAAGTAGGATGTTTCGTAGGTGATAAGGCTTATCAGAGATGATGGGGTGTTGGCTCATCCTTGGTGCAAAAAGGGGGAGTTGGGGAAAAGGCCCGTGGAAGTGAAGAACCAGCACCCTGTGAAAACCCACAGTGCGGTGCTGGGACGGGGACCCGGGCGGGGTGGATCGCTGCGCTCCTATTCTCCATTGCTCCGCGCAGAACCATGAGACGCGGGGGCGGGTGTGGCGGCTCAGAGTTCCTCGAGCAAAAGTCCCAGGAGGAGAGAATAGAAGACAGTGAAGGATGTATTTCAAAGAAATACTGGAATATTCCAGGGCTAGATTAAGATAAAATCCTCAAAATCAAAGGGCTCATCAAGTGCCAAGCAGGATAGATTTTTCAGACACTGATCCATAGAAATATCAAATAAAAAACCAGACAACTTATGGATAAAGAGAAATTCACTGACTTTCCAGGAAGGAAAGAACAGATTATCTAAGAAGAAACCAGAATCACAACAGGAGCACTGGATCAAAGACAGCAGGGAGACTGTTGTCCAAGGTCCGAGGAAACGTGATTTAAAACCTAGAGGAGGGGCGCCTGGGTGGCATAGCGGTTAAGCGTCTGCCTTCGGCTCAGGGCGTGATCCCGGTGTTATGGGATCGAGCCCCACGTCAGGCTCCTCCGCTATGAGCCTGCTTTCCTCTCCCACTCCCCCTGCTTGTGTTCCCTCTCTTGCTGGCTGTCTCTATCTCTGTCGAATAAATAAATAAATAAATAAATCTTAAAAAATAAAAATAAAAAAACCTAGAGGAGGCCCATGTAGAACCGCAAAAAAAAAAATAAAATAAAAATAATAAAACCTAGCATTCTGTATATCAAGACTGTCACCCGTGTGAGGAGGCAAGTGAAGACATTTAAGATTTGCAAGGACTCACAAGGGAACTGTTAACATGTTCCGTGAACCCTAGAAATCGTGGTTGGAGCGGTGCGTCTATGAACAAGACACGAATCCAGGATGCGGGCTGAAAGGGAAGAAACGTGAAGAAAGCAGCTAAATGTATGGTTAAGTCTGAATGAGAGCTTGATTGTTGAAAGAATGTTCTAAAAATTCAAGTCCCGGATTACCTCCATATTGTTGATCCTTGAGCAGCACTGGGTGTGAGCTGAGAGGGTCCAATTAGACATGGAATTTTTTTTTTTTAAGTATATACAGTACAGTACTGGAAATGTATTTTCTCTTCCTTTCAATTTTCTTAGTAACATTTTCATTCCTGCAGCTTACTATTTTAAGAATGTTACTGTAATATTTTGATACTGTTGTAAGAATACAGTATATAACATATAAAATGTGTTAATTGACTGCTCATGTTATGGGTAAGGTTTCTGGTCGACGGTAGGCTATTTGGCTTTTGGGGAGTCAGAAGTTATACACAGATTTTCGACTGTGTGGGGTATGGGGGCCCTAACCCCTGCGTTGTTCAAGGTCAGCTGTGTGTAAGTAGCAAGGGAGAAGGGAAGCAGGGAACTAAACGTTGGCTAAGGTTTTCTAGATGTTCATGGATGAATATAAGTTTAAATATTAAAATTTTATTTTTTTGAAGATTTATTTGTCACAGAGAGCACAAGCAGGGGGAACGGCAGAAGGAGAGAGAGAAGCAGGCTCTCTGCTGAGTAGGGAGCCCGATGCAGGGCTCAATCCCAGGACGCTGGGATCATGACCTGAGCCAAAGGCAGATGCTTAACCGGCTGAGCCACCCAGGTGCCCCTCTAAATGATATTTTAAAGCATGAACATTGTCTAATGATAGTGGAACATTTACTTATATTAGCGTTACCCAGTGTACTCGGGTCCCGGGGCCGCGGTAATAAATGACCACACACTCAGTGGCCTGAAACACACGTGTGTTGTCTCACAGGCCCCGGGGCCAGAAGCCTGGGATGCAGGTGTGGGCAGGGTTGGTTCCATCACGAAGCTCTGGGGGAGAGTGTGCTCCGTCCCCGCTGGTGGCGGCTGCCAGCCATCCCTGGTGTTCCCCGGCCTGTGGACCCGCCGCTCTGCTCTCTCAGCCTGCGTGTCACAGGGACGGGGACTCATGTCAGCAGCTTCCGTGTCCTCCTCCTCTGCTTCTGCCTCTTTGCGTCTCTTCCCTGACACAGTCCCGTTCGCCCTCGCAGCTGCCCTCTTTGACTCTGGCTTTTGGCTCCATCTTCTCTTCAGTCCCCGGCCTGGCTCACCCTTGTGGCACCGTGTTTTCCGGGACCTCTTGCAAAGGGAGCTGGAGCTTGACGTGGGGCTCCTCTGGCTGCCTTCTGTAACCATGAAGCACAGAAGAGGTGACCTTGGGCTGGGCCTACTTGCTATTCTCAAATCCTGGTTCTTCAGGCTGTTGCATGGCCTCCCCAGGGAGCCCCCGAATGGTCGAATTGTAGAGCAGGTCGTTAGCCTCATCCCCACGCCCATTAAGTTCCGGGCAGGGCGTAGGCTGATGGAGTGCCTGGGACCTTGTGACTGTGGAAATTGCTGGGCCTGGGAGCTCCAGGGACCACTGGGAGGCTGGAGAGAGCACGGGGCGGGATGGATGCGAGATGCAGTCAAAGCCTACCCCCCTCCACCAAGGGCCCAGCAGAGTAACAGCAGCAGATGGGAGGAGGCCACAGGGACCTGGCTGCGAGACCACCTGCCACTGCTGTTTCACCACTGCTGGGTGCCCCCCGCCCTCCGACGGCCAGTATCGCAGCCGAAGTGGTCATGAAAGGCCAGGGAGGTCACCCCAGATGCCAACCAGGCATCCATCCCCCAGGGAGCACCTGCTTTCGCTTGGACCACGGGCTCCTTTGGATGCTCTCTCTCCTGTCCTTGCAGTTTGCTGGGGGGGGGGGACGGGACAGCAGTATCTGCCAGTTCCACCCACAGCCGGTCTGTGAGTCCTTGGGACACGGAGTCGGGAGACGCAGACCAGGGCCTCTGACCTCTTTGCCGGGGATGTTAGGTCAGACTGTAAGTGTCTGCCCGCTGCCCAGAGCTCCCCCACCGCACAGAGCCCCTCCTCCCTTAGCCTGGGCGCTGGGCGTGCTGGGTGCACATGGCGCCGGGACCGTTACTCGTCCCTCACCTTGTTTTTGGGGCCTTGCTGGACAGGTGCGTCCTTGGGATCGGAATCCTTACGGTACATGCACGTCTTCCCGAGTAGAAGGTGATCCCTACGGGGCCTGGACTTGAGCGCCCACCAGAAATAGATGAGAGTTAATTTAGGGTCGTCAGACATACTGGTTTTTTGGTAAACTTCTATTTTTTGAAGAGCAGCATATGGTGCACAAACTTTGAATGCACAGCTTGACGAATTTTTACACGTTAAAATCCTCGTGTAACCCAGAGCAAGATGCGGTGGGAGGGCACCAGGAGTGTCTTTCCAGTGTCTCCTCCTAGCAAACAAATCTCACCCGACACACAGCAGTGCGTCTGTTGTAAAACTGTGCAAATGGAATCAAGGTACCTTCTGTCGTCCTTCTCCGTGTCACGTCTGTCTGATTCATCGATGTTGCTGTGCGCTTATTCTCCCGTTGCCGCACAGTGTTCCGTCACATGGAATCTACCAGAATAGATTTATCTCTTCTCTTATTGGTCGGATGTTGTTGGGTTGTTTCCAGTTTGGGGGATTCTAGATAAGGCTACTGTGGACATTCATGTGTTTGGGAGAAAGCAACAAAGACTCTCAGAGGGACTCTGTGGTGTGAGGGAGCCCGGTCCTGGGCACGGAGAGTGGTAGCTGGAAAGTGTTCTCCGAGTTTGTGGAAATGGAGGTGAATAGAGGGCAGAACTCCCTTACCAGCTTCGCCAGCACGTGTTTGGAAACCAGCTCAGAAGTGCTGTCACAGGTCCATTTTCGCTATTCTTAGGGCTTCTCAGGAGAGGAGCACAGCTAATTCGGGCCAGGACAGCGTCTCTGCAGCCTTGCACTTAGAAATTGTCACCTGTGCCCTTGAGGGCCTTCGAGTGGGTGTGGATTTTCACGGGCTCCAGCTTGGTGGCACGGAGATCGGTGACCGTGTTCAGCCACAGCTCACGGGGATCCCATAAACACGTACACGATGGACTGTCTTCTCACACAGCAGAGGTGGCTGCAGGGTGTCCGGTGGCTTCCAAGTGACAGGACCCAGGCCCTGTGTTCGTCCGGGCCGTTCCCTCATCCTCTGGCTGTGAGGGTTCTGGTCATCACGTCTGCATTCCAGGCAGGAGGAGGGATAGTTGCTGCTTACGAGTCCCTTTTGATCAAGAAGGCAACAGCTTGCCCAGGTCCTCCCTACAGACTTTTTTCTGACCAGATCGGGGTCACAAGGCTATTCCTAGTTGCAAGGGAAGCTGGGAACATGATTATTTAGTGAGGAATGGCAAGGAAAAAGGGGAGCTTGGGGAGGCCGTGGGTTGGCCAACCACATACAGCCTGCGCCTCTTACACACAAAGCAGGTCGTTCTCCCGAGCTTGGGAAACTCGGTATTGTTATTACCTCTGCCTTTATAATCTCTAATGCCTTCTTGGTAATGTTTTGTTCAGTAACCCATTTATTTGTCTTTTCGCCCATTAAATTGCCAGGAGGAATGAATGTAGTTTGGGGTGTGAGAATCAGATTGTCCTGGTATTTTTGCTGTGTCCCGGCCAGTAAGATCATTACTCCAGATGTATTTCTGTCTTTGAAAAATGAGTCTGGGCGACCCTCCTAACCAGAGCTTCCTTTCTTATGTCCCTCTTCAGGGAATTCAGTTTCTAATAGAGAATGACCTGCTGCAGAACTCCCCAGAAGACGTAGCCCAGTTCCTGTATAAAGGAGAAGGCCTAAATAAGACCGTAATTGGGGACTATCTGGGTGAAAGGTAAGTTGAAGGAGAACCAGCAGCCTGACCTAGGCCCGCCCCCCCCATCAGGGTCTGTCACAGTTATCTGTGGGTGTAGGGGCTCACGTGCGCTCCCCGCTATCACGTTGGCCCAGCGCAGTCACATCCTCTCCCTGCCCTTGTGGGGAGAGGGGTGTGGGTGCTCTGGGGCCAGGTGGGGTCTGTGACCTCTGGAGCCTGTATTCAGGGAACCGTGGCAGGACCGAGGTTGGTGCTGCCTCTTCTCTGTACCTCAGAAAGCATCTTTTTTTTTTATTTAAGATTATTTATTTGCGAGAGAGTGTACGTGCTGGCGAACACGTGCAAGGGAGGAGAGGCAGAGGGAGAGAGAATCTCCAGCGGACTCCCCACTGAGCACAGAGCTCATGACCTGAGCTGAAGTCGAGTTGGGCGTTCAGCCACCTGAGCCACGCAGGCACCCCCTCAGAGCCTCTTAATCTTCTTTTCATGTTTTGCCCAGAAATAGACCGGATTTCTCAGTGGTTTTCTTCCCCCTGTTGCTCGGGGGTGTGAGGGAAGGTGGGAAGTTATCGGAGAGCAGCTGGTCCGATTTACATCCCCAGCCTCCTTGATTGAGGGTCCGTTGCTGTGCTTAGCAGAGGTTAGGGCAGGAATCGAAGGCCGCGCATCCCTGGAGTCAAAGACCAAACAAGAGTGTCTTTAAACAAGAGCCCAACAGGGGCTCAACGGAGTGGTTTTTGTTTCTAGCTTTTTATTAAAAATACTTGATCAGAGGTGGAAAGCAGAACACTTGCTGGCTCATTCTGCGCGTCCAGTGCCCGAGGTATCACGATAAAAAAAATAAAACCCTACAGAGCAGTATCTCCTCTGACTACTGAAGCAAAAATCCTCAACTAAATATTAGTAAATGTAGCAAATATAAAAATGACTATACACGAATACATTCACCCCCGTGCATGCATTCAGTGTCCCACGGATACAAGGTGCGTTCAGCTACGAAAGTCAGAGTGACATTCAGTATCGATACAGTGAAGAGCAAAACCCGCGTGATCGTCCCGGTAGATGCTGGAAAGGCGTTTGACAACACTGACTGCTTCAAGACGGAAGCGTTCAGCAAACCAGGAGAAGAAGGGAACTTCCTCAGTGTGGTGCAGAGCACCTGTGAAACCCACGCGCTGACTTCACGCTTTCTCTCAAGAGCGAGAGCAGACAGGGCTGACTGCTCTCACCACTTCTCTTCCGCGTGGTACTGGCAGTTCTAGTTAAGCAAGAAAATGAAGTTAAAAGCATCTAGTTTGGAAAAGGAAGAAATAAAACTTTGTTTGCAGAAGACAGACTTGCGTAGGTAGAAAATCCTGAGGGGGCGCCTGGGTGGCACAGCGGTTAAGCGTCTGCCTTCGGCTCAGGGAGTGATCCCGGCGTTACGGGATCAAGCCCCACATCAGCCTCCTCCGCTGTGAGCCTGCTTCTTCCTCTCCCACCTCTTTAAAAAAAAAAAAAAAAAAAGTCCTGAGGAATCATTCTAAGCATTAGGGGAAGTTCAGTAAAGCTGCAGGATCCAAGGTCAATATGTCCAGTTCCATTGCAGCTCTAAACGGTAGCAATGAGCAAGCCTGGAAAAGATATTAAGAAAAACAGCTCCATTTTATAATAGCATTAGGAAGAACAAGATACTTGGCAATAAATTTAACAAAAGAAGCACAAAACATTTACTCTGAACTACAAAACTTTGAAAAAAACGAAAAGACGTACACGTTCATGGATTAGAACACTGACCTACAGATTTAAGCCATTCCCTATCAAAATCCCAGCTAATTTCTTTGTAGAAGTTGACAGACTCATCCTAAAATTAATGGATATCATCATGGGGCCGGAAATAGCCACAATCTTGGAAAAGAACAAGGCTGCAGAACTCCCATTTTCTGATTGTAAGACAGACTAAAGCTACGGTGAGCAAGACGGTGCGGGGCTGGTGTGAGGACAGACTTCTCAGTCACGGCATAGAGTGGGAAATCTAGAAATAAACCCTTACGTTTATTGTCACGTGGTTTTTTTGACAAGGGCGTCAGGACAGTTCAGTGGGGGAAGGAACAGTCTTTTCAACGAATGGTCTGGGACACCTGGATATCCACATGCAAAAGAATACCATTGGACCACTCAGGCACGCAGAAATTAAACTGGATCAAAGACCTACACGGGAGAAGGAAAACGAGAACACTTAGAAGAAAACGTAGGGGTGGATCTTTGACCTTGGATTAGGCAAGCGTTTCTTAGATGTGACACCAAACACATAAACAGCGGAAGAAAAACGTAGGTAAATGAGACATCATCAAAATTGAAAACTTGTGTGTCTAAAAGGAGTCATTAAGAAGGTGAAGAGGGAATCCACAGAAGAGGAGAAATTTTTACAAGTCATGTATAAGTCTGATAAGGACATCTATCTAGAATATATAAAGAACTCTTACAACTCAATAATCCGACAGCTTAATTATAAAATGAGCAAAGCACCTGAACGGACGTTTCTCCAAAGACGATAGGTAGATAGATGACAAGGCCATAAGCACACGACGGGACGATCAGCACCCATAGGCCCATCACGGAGCTGCCACTGCACACCCGCTCTGGGGTCTGCAGTAATAATGAGGAGACAATAGCAACGCCCAGGATGTGGGAAGGTCAGAGCCCTCACACGCTGCTGGTAGGATAGGAAGTGCCATGGCTGTGGGAAGTAGTTGGCAGTTCTTCAAAATACGTCATCGTGCGACCCAGTAATTCTACTCCTGGGTATTCACCCAAGAGAAGTAAAAATGTCCATCCGCACAAACACGCGCCAATGTTTGTAGCCGCAGGAGTCTCGGGGGCCAAAAGGCGGAAGCAATTCCGATGTCCATCAACTCACACGTCCCTCAGCTGGTGGGTGGACAAGGTGCGGTTCACGCGGACGGTGGAATAGTGATAGGCAGCAAGGCGAAGCCGAGTGTGGGTGCGTGCGTGAAAACGTCGAGCTAACACCAGGGGCAGTCGCAGAAGACCACGTGTTGTGTTCCTCCATTTATGGGAAGGGCTCCGGATAGGTGGACCTAGGGAGACAGAAAGCAGACTCATGGTAGCCTGGGGCTGGCAGATTGGGAGACGGGGTTTCTTTTGGGGGTAACGAAAGTGTTCAGAAATTAACTGTGGGGACAGTTGCCCCAGATCTGTAAATATGCTAAAAGCTGTTGAAAGGTACGCTTGAAATAGGACAGTTGTATGGGATGTGAATTATGTTTGAACAAAGTTTAAAAAAAAAAAAAACCCACAGAAAACCTGAGGAGTGGCCCAGGGGTCGCAGCCCCTCATTGAGTCATCTGTGCCACGAGGGCCAGAGTCTGAGTTTGCCATCATCGTGTGGCAGGCGCGTGAGATGAGCAAGGACCTTTGTGTGATATGCAGCCTGGCGGTTCCTATAGTCAACAAGTACTGAGCGCCTGCAGGTTTTGAGTTCAGAACATAACAAGTTCCAAGTCCGTGCCAGGCTCTGTTTTAGGCACATGGGTTGTGTTGTTTAAAAAAAAAAAAAAAAGCCGGACCCATCCACTCGTGGAGCTATATTCTGCTGGAGCGACACAGACAATATGTAATAAGCATAATCAACGTGGGAAGCGTTTCTACCGTATGTTAGGCAGTGATAGGGCAAAGGAGAAGTGGAAACGTGGAAGGGCGTTGGGTGAGCTGCGGTTAGCAGTTAGGCTAGTCTGGTCAGGGTTGTCTCACTGAGAAAGTGAAGTTTGTGCAAGGACGTGAGGGGACAAGGGCATTTCGCAGGCAGGTGTTGGGGGAGAGCGGGACAGGCAGGTGGTCCGTGCATCTGGGGCAGTGTGACTAGAGCAGAGGGAGGGGAAGAGTGGCAGAGGTTCTCAGGGTGATGATGGGCCCTTCTGCCCATTGCTGGGGGACGGGGGAAGATTCCCAGTCGGGGAGGAATGTGGTCTGATTCACAACTCAAAGCCGTGTGGGCTTAGGGGGTGCCATCCAGGTGTCAAGGTTTGGAGCGGGGTCCGGCAGGAGTCAGGAACCCCAGAGCAGCAGGCTTGCAGGTACTGTTTGCATCACGGGCGAGTGTGGCTAGAGAGGAAGTGTGGACAGAGGACCGAGCCTCAGGGACCACCCTGGAGGGAGGACAGGCTGGCAGCGGGAGTAGGGGTGCAGCCGCCCCTCTGATCACTTGCCCTCTCTGGCCCCGCCTTGGGTCTTCACGCCAGCTGCATCCTGTATACCTGCGAGCCCAAGACCCTTCTTGGAGGAGCCCAGCTTCTTCCTCGGGGACGTGCGATCGCCGAGCTCTGCACCCCGTGCTGGGCGAGCCTCTCAGCCAGGCAGCCTGCAGCGCTGAAGCTGGGATGGTGGGTCCCCGGCTGCGGCCGCCACTGCTTGGGTGCTCAGCACGGTGTCAGGCCCACTCCTTGGTCTTTGCTGCTGCCTGCCAAGATGGGCTGGGTGCTCGTCGCCTCCTGGGGCACTCCCCCCCGCGCCCACGTCTGTGCGGACCCACAAGGCCTCAGACAGCAGCTTGCCCCAGAGAAAGGAGGGGAACATCGCAGCCTGTGCTCTGTGCCTGTGCCCCTTTCCCGAGGCCATGTTCATCCTTGCAGCCCTATGGGTGGCTGGCAGGGGTCCCTTTGCAGGTAGCCCTGAGCCGTGGCCGTTCCTCGTGGTTGATGGATCACGCTGGTGGGCCTGTCCCTGTGGGTGGTCTCACCCTTGTCTTCAGCAAGGCCTGGTCTTCTCCGCGGTCCTGGGAAGTCGGAGGGACCGGCGTCACCCGGGGGAAGGTGGACCCTTGCGTCATGGCCTGCACCAGTGGTGACCATGGCGTTTTGCTGTCTCGGGCTGTCCTCACTGTCCCTTGTGGCCAGGACCTGGGGAAACAGCATGGGTTGAGATTCCGGTGAAGCATGTTGTTCTCTTTTACGTTTATGTAAAAGTGTGGCCTTCGACTGTCTTCTGGCATTTAGTTTGGTTGTAAGAACTCTCCGGCACTGCCCCAGTTTCTGACCCGGTGCTGGGCTCCTGCAGTCCCGCCTGCGAAGTGGACCCGTCGACAGCCTCTTGCTGGGAGAGTGGGGGGAGAGGGGGCGCCTGGTGCTCGGGGCCCTGCGCTGCTGCACTTCCGACGGCCTCTATACCCCGAGCAACGCCAACCGTGAAGTAAACTCCTAACGTCCTCCCAAGTCTCTGTCCCGAGCCTGAGAATGAACGCGCATTGCAGTAGACCTTGACTTCTAGTTACGCGAGGCGAGAGCCACAAACACTTGCCGTTCGTAGGAAACATATTTGTTTTAAACAACTGAGATTCTGCGCAGTGGCCTTGGACCGCATTTGCTTTCTTTCCCAGGGACGACTTTAACATTAAAGTTCTTCAGGCGTTCGTCGAACTCCATGAGTTTGCGGATCTGAACCTCGTGCAAGCCTTACGGTAAGTGTCGGTGCGCCGGCTGCAGCGGGAAGGTGCGGGAGCGGGAGGCAGGCGCTCACCCACCGGGCTGCCGGCTGTGCGGACGCCCGCGCTCTCCCCCGAGTGGCAGACAGGCCCGGGTAGGCAATCACAGCCCGAACTCGGGCTTGCCTCAGTGGGACCGCGGGGCGTGCGTTCGGTTTCTCACCTGCCGTTGGGCAGTTGGGTGCGAGCTTTCTGCCCCCGCTGGCATGCCGGCCCGCCTCCCACTGCGTCCGGGCTCACGCCCCAGCCCCGTGGACGCCCCAGCGCGGGCCAGGGAGCCCGTGGCTGGCCTGCTGCCGGACTGCCGCCATTCCCAGCCTCGTCCACATCCAGGCAGGTGTCCCTGCGCAGGCGGCCCGGACCCTGGAAACGCCATCGTGCTGTCTCTCCGCAGGCAGTTCCTGTGGAGCTTTCGGCTCCCGGGGGAGGCGCAGAAGATCGACCGCATGATGGAGGCGTTCGCGTCCCGCTACTGCCTGTGCAACCCCGGCGTCTTCCAGTCCACAGGTCGGTGCCGCTGGGCCCCCGCGCCGGCGAGCCTCTGGCCGGGTGGGGGGCCGCCTCTGGCTGGGCGGGCGGCTGAGGGCCCCGGCACCCGCTGCCCTCTTGCAGACACCTGCTACGTGCTGTCGTTCGCCATCATCATGCTCAACACCAGCCTTCACAACCACAACGTGCGGGACAAGCCCACGGCCGAGCGCTTCGTCACCATGAACCGCGGCGTCAACGAGGGGGGGGACCTCCCGGAGGAGCTGCTGCGGGTGAGCCCCCCGCCCTCGGGGCCCCGGTCCTGCCGAGCCCGGCGCCCTCGCCCCCGGCTGCGTCCCTGAGCGCACTGTCGCCTGTGCTTTTCGCAGAACTTGTACGAGAGCATCAAGAACGAGCCGTTCAAGATCCCCGAGGACGATGGCAACGACCTGACGCACACGTTCTTCAACCCCGACCGCGAGGGCTGGCTCCTGAAGCTGGGTGAGTGGCGGCCGGCGGGCGGGCCCCGCGCTCGGAGCCCCCAGCCCTCGGCAGCCAAGGCCCCCGACCAAAGGCAGAAGCGCTAGAAGCCGAGGCCGCTGGGCCGAGCCCGCCCACGGTAGCCGGCCGCACGCCCCACATGCGATGGCTGCCGCTTTGAGCCCTGCCCTGTCCGAACGAGGCCATCCCGTCAGTGTCCATGGCAGAGTAACGGCCGTGCTGCACGAGCGTCCCAGAAAACTGCTCAGTTAGCATCCAGATAGACCCAAGGCAGTTTTCTGTACCAGAGGCAGGGCCTTTACTGCGAGAACCTGCGTGCCTTCTCTTGGTTTGGTGTGGCTGATTTTTGATGAGTGGTTTAAATGTGCCTTCTTGTTGTTTTCCTTCTGCCTGTGGCTCCCACCTTTCTGTTCTGTGACGGGCTGTCCCTGCTTGTCCTGCGTTAGGAGGTACGTACCCAGTGGCTTCCTGCCCCTTCCCCAGCTGCTCATTCCTCTCTCGGTTTCTCTCCCCTGTTGGTCTGTGTGAAGCTCTGAATTGTGGCTGCCATTCATCTGACCCATCTGGCTTTGGACTTGCTGGGGTTAGCTTCATGCAGGGTGAGCGAATGTGACACCCACACCCCCAGGGCCGGGCGAGGCGTGGCCGGAACGCCAGCCTCTCTGTGCCCGGGAGTGCATGGGAATGCCGTGTGGGAACGAGCTTGCCCCTCCGTGTCCCTGGGGCCTGAGCAGCCTGGAGACTGCTGGTCGCCTGCTCCATTCCCGTCCATCACCAGTTGCCTCTCATACTAACCGAGCGCATGTCTGCACCACCCCTGGACGGAGTCCGGAAACGTTTAAAGGGCTTCCTAACCATTGGCAAAGAAGTAGAGAAGTGTTAATATTTTCTGGGCAATTTGAGGAATTGGTAGGGTGGTTTTTTGTTTTGTTCTGTTTTTTTTTTCTTTCCGGGGGGGGGGGGTTGGGATTTCTGTCTCACTGTGACACGAGAGCCTGTGAGATGTGACAACACGTACCGACCAGGCAGTCTGAGAACACGCTGTAAGACACTGGGCCTGAGAGGATCCCTGCGGCTTTGTGTTCTTAGTCAAGGGGAGGGTAAGAGGCAGGTGTGAAGGCGTGTGCCAGGGCTCAGCTGTTGTGATTTGGGGTCTGGCTCCTACTTTTCTCTGGCTGTGCTGAGGTTTGGGAGAGTTCCAGATCTTTGGCTAGAGACCCAGAACCATAGCCGTGGACTTGGAGATTGCATGTCTCAGGTCACCTCAGACCTGTGGCCCCAGGGTCGGGGCAGAGGCGGGATGTGCCTGACAGGTCGGCAGCAGCATCTGGGCCTCTCCCGTCCCTGTGCCACCAGGGAGGGCCCCTCGTGTGACAGCGACAGTGCCAGCCTGCCTGGCAGTTGGCGTGGCCTCGGCACCAGTGGGAGATGTGCCTGCTTCTAAAGACAGAACCAGATGAGGGAGACAAAGGCACAGCGGGGCTTGCATTCCCACCCGTGTTCTGGTTGCACACGTAAGCCGTGCCCCTGAGCGCCCTGAGGAGCTATGGAGCTGGCAGGGTGCTGAGTGGATGCCCAAGGGGCCCCATGCAGACAGTTGTGGCCTCAGCACGGTGGGCAGGCGGGGGACCCGGGGTCGGCTCCTTCCGTGCTCCGCCGCCACGTGCACGGGTGTGAGAGGGGAGGTCGCGGCACTGGCGTTCTCGCGAGCTGTCACAAAGCTGGTGGTGCCGCTCAGACCTTGAGCCCACCGGCCAGCTGGGAGCCTCCTCCCCATGTGTCCGCTGCTGCCTCCCTCGGGTCCAGGCAGCCTCTGTACCCTCTCTGTTCCCGGAGCTGTGGTCATCCAGAGAGCTGGTTTCCCATCCAGACAGGTGGGTCTGCTCTCCACACCTGGACACAGTCCTGCCCACAGGCCGCCTCCCAGGAATCTTGATGCTGGCTTGGCCCCTGGGGACAGCTGGTTGGCATCGGGCTCTGAGGGCCAAGAAGGCAGTAAATCTGCTGGAAGCCAGTGGCGGAGATGGCTAGCTGGGCCTGGGTTAGCGCCGGACCCTTACCCAGCACAGGGCAGACCCAGGACGCACTGGACGCACAAGCGCTTGGCCCGGCGCCTACAACACAAGCGTAGGGGACAACGTGTGTTCTGTGCACGCGCTCAGATAGGAGTGGAGGTCACCACGTGACCTTGCTTACTTGTGTCCCATCAGAAACTCAGCCTTAGGCCAGGTGGCACTTTCAGAAGCCTGGATGCTTCGCAGGAGCGTTGGAGCGTCGCTCCGTGACCGTCAGGGGAATGTCTTACCGCCGCTGGGTTTTGAGAACGGGTCAGTTGTGTTACTAACACAGGCGTGTGGGGCAGAGCTGAGCTGTCCTGCAGAAAAAGTCTGTGTTGCAGGGTGTGTGGGCACGGCGGGCCTGGGAGCAGCCGCGGAGCTAGCAGCGGGTTCAGAGCGGAGAAGCCAGGCTCCTTTCCATAGGCTCGAGTGTGTGTGTGTGTGTGTGTGTGTGTGTCCATCCCTGTCCCCTGAAGCTCAGCCAGGAACACATGTAAGCGGAGCCTGTCTGTTCCCTTGCAGCAAAACCCGCGGTGGCTCCGACAGCAAAGCTCCCCCCACCCACCCCTGCTGGGCGTCCCCTGAGCTGGAAGGGTTCCTGGGGCTGGGCTGGGAGGCCCTTGGCCATGACCACCAACCCAGGGATTGGGCTCTCCAACACATGCCCCTGAACCTCAGGAGCAGTGGGGTGGGAGCGTCCGGGGCAAAACACTCTGGGGTTCCCGGCAAACCCGCTTCTCCTGGTGTCGGTGGTACAGGGTCAGCGATGGGACCTGAGGTGAGCGGAATACATAGACCGCCACCTAGGGACCTAGTGCAGGAGGATAGATGGAAGAGCGGGCGCCGGACAGATGGACAGGGTGTGGGCTCCTAGGAGGATTCTCTGAGAACCTGCTTGTGGGGCTGAGTGGAGGGAAGGTGCTGGCCGGAGCAGCGTGGTGGCCAGAAGGAAGGGCTGGGGGCAGCGAGGGGAGCCGCGGGGAGGCCTTGGAGGCCACCGAGGGGTTGGGGTCCTAGGCTGACAGTGTGCGAGTCTTTGAGAGCTTCAGGCATGGAGAGCCGGGATGAGCTTATCTTTTCAAGGGATGCCTGTGGCTGCTGTTGGGTGGACAGTGTGGGGGAGGCGGGCGGCCCAGCCCAGCACCAGTGCAGCCAGAGATGGACCTGGTGGGAGGGAGGCAGAGTGAACTGGGTTCGGGGGATGTACCTGGAGGGAATCTGTGCTCTCCCATCACTGGAGGACTTTGGGACGAGGGTCTCCTGGGTCCCCTCCCTGTGAACACAGGCTTTCCTGGGGTGCTGCTGTGGAGGTCAGGGAATGAGCAGGGCTCCTGGGGTGCCCAGCCCTGTGCTCGGTCTTTGAAGGAACTGAAGAGGCCCTGTCCAGAGGGAGCAGAGGATTCCAGGGCCGAGAGTCCTGAGGAAGCTGCATGGGGCTGTGGGGAGCAAGGGTCCCGCTGGGGCTGAGAGAGACGGGGGAGGGGATGTGGCCCTAGGCCCAAAGGCCCTGGGGCACGGGCATAGGGTCTGAGAGCCGTGCAGGGGGCAGCAGGAATCTGGGGGAGGCACATGGTCAGACCCTTCGTACAGGGAGCAGAAGTGAGGTGGGTGGAGCTGGGGGATGTCTGTCAGGGAGGGGGAGGCATAGCTGGACCTTCCTTCCCTGCACAGCCGAGGCCCCCTCCTCAGTGCCCAGCATGCCCGCACGCCAGCCTCTCCAGGCAGGTTGGGCCTACCCGAGGCCATCAAAAGGAGGTCTGAGGTCTGGTCAGTGAGGCAGGGGTGAGGGATCCCAGAGGGTCTCCCGAGGACCCGGCCGGTCGCACCGAATCCCAGCGGTCGTGACTCTCCCCCTGAAGCCGGCTGTCTTCCCTGCCTGGATTTCTGCAAACATCAAGGCCGGGAGGCCCTCTTGCCTCAGCCCCAGGCTGACCTGTCCCCCCCACCCCCACGTGACCCACACAGCCTTTCCTCCCCTGGTCCGGTCTCCACGGCACTCACTTGCTCACGTGTTGTAGAGAGAGGCGGGCAAGCTCCGCCCTGAATGTCACCTGGGGAGTGACCGAGTGGGGAGAGCTGCAGTCCATGGATTGCTTGATTCTGTTACCATGTGCGTGTTTTTCTCGTAGATTATGTGTTTTTAAACTTCATGTCAGAAGCAAGGGCTGGAAATTCAAGCCCGTTTGTGCTGAATATTTAAGGGTAAAAGATTTCCATTTTTCTAGCGAAAGGAGAGGAGACTCAGATGAGCTGTGTGTCTGCGTGTGTGTTTACATGTGTGTCCCCAATCTTGTTAAGAGATTAATTCAATCGAGTAATTCCCTGGACCAAGGAGTAATTGATACTGATGGATCCCAGGGCCTCGCAGAGCCCTGAGGTAACCGGATTAGGCCCCGGACAGGCCCGGAGCGGCACTGACTTCATCCTGTTGTCATTTCCATGTGGGGAAATTAAGCCCATTCATCACGACTAACGTTTCCAGAAAGGCGGTTCAGAAAGCGGTGGCATTCAGGAGGGGGCCCGGGTGGCCGTGGCGGGGGCGCCGGCCCGGGTGGGGGTGCATGTGGGGCCCGCTCGGCGCCAGGCCCCGTGGCTCGTCCGGGACTGCGCTCGGTGTGGGGCGGAGTGGCCCACGTTTCCACAAGGCAGGGAGCTAAAGACCGAGCGTGGCTCCTGGTGGCATTTCTGAAAACACAGTCATTTCGGTCGATCCCGGGCCCGCCCTTCTGGGCCCCGGCCCCGAGCGCGCACACGGGCTGGGGTTCACGAGCTCCTTCTGCTTCCAGGAGGCCGGGTGAAGACCTGGAAGCGGCGCTGGTTCATCCTCACCGACAACTGCCTCTACTACTTCGAGTACACGACGGTAAGTGGCCGGCGGCGGGCGCGGGCGCGGGCGGAGCAGCCCGGAGGGCACGGGCCGGAGCGAGGCTGGCTGTGCGCTCTTGTCTCGTAGGACAAGGAGCCCCGGGGGATCATCCCCCTGGAAAACCTCAGCATCAGGGAGGTGGAGGACCCGCGAAAACCGGTAAGCTGGCCTCCTCTCGCCGCCCCTGCGCTCCCGCGGCCCCCCGCGCTCCTGACGGCCCTCTGTCTCCGCCAGAACTGCTTCGAGCTGTACAACCCGAGCCATAAGGGCCAGGTCATCAAGGCCTGTAAGACGGAGGCCGACGGCCGGGTGGTGGAGGGGAACCACGTGGTTTACCGCATCTCCGCGCCGAGCCCCGAGGAGAAGGAGGAGTGGATGAAGTCCATCAGGTGCGCCCAGCCCCAGCTCAGAGCCCCGAGGGCTCTGGGTCCTTTGCACGCGGTGCGGTGGGAGAGCGTGTGTGTGTGCGTGTGAGCGTGTACGCCTGCACGTGGGGGAATAGGGGCATGTGTGCAGGACCCCCCCGCCTGCAGACACGCGCAGGCTCTAACGTCTCTGCTCTAACGTCTCCGCTCTGGGGCCCTGCAGGGTGCCCTCCGACCTCAGGCTTCTCCTTTCTCCCCAGAGCGAGTATCAGCAGGGACCCTTTCTACGACATGCTGGCCACGAGGAAGAGGAGGATTGCCAATAAGAAATAGATCTCTCCCGGCCTCAACAGGTGAAAGTAGAAACCAAAACCCCACAGCAGAAAGTGACTGGGAGCCTCCCCGACACCCTGGGCCCCGCCTCGCGCTCCCGCCACCTCCGCAGAGGAGGCAGCGCCTGCACCGCGTGGGCCGCTTCGCGGGAGCGCCGCTCTGGGGTCGCTCTGGGGTCGCCGAGGTCCAGACGCCCTCCTCCCGGCCCCGGCCCGCGGGGGCACCTGCTGCTTCCGTCAAGGGAGCCTTGTGCCGGTCATGCCGCACGCGCTCGCCCATGGCTGCGTTCACCATTCTAGAAGCCGCTGTTTTCTATCAGAACAAGAAAGGAAAAGCTACCACTTTTTTATTCAGAATTTTTTCTCAGATATATAGGATTATAGCTTTTATATGCCTTTTTATATTCTGAAATTATAACGGAAGATACTTTCTAACAGTAGTATTTTTAGAATGGCAGCTATAAATGTAACTCCTGGACACAAGTATATCCTGTGCACTGAAGGAAACTTCCGTCTATACGACATGCACAGCACCGAATCGGGGCGGCGGGCGGCGCTGGCCCGGGGGGCGGGTGTGCGGGCTGCTCTGCGGCCGCCCCGTCCCTGCCGGCGGAGTCCCGCGCGTCCCAGGGCAGGAGCTGGGCTCCAGGAAGCCGGTTTCCCTGGGACTCCTCTTCAGCTCAGACTTTGTGGCCCCACAGCGAACTTTCTAAGAAGGCAGATCGTTGAGATAGAAGTGACGGTTCTCTTGTAACTGCAGTCCCGGCACCATCTGTGTGTTGAGCCCCATGGAATGGCTGCTGTTTGCCTGTTGGGACCCCTGCCAGCAGTTCCATGTGGTTCAACGGAACCGTGGTGCCGACGAGCTTCCGACCCGGCTTCGCTACTTAAAACTTGTTGGCAAAACAAATGCTTTTTTTTACTGACCTAATGATGATAATTTGACCTGATCTCTTGCTGTAACGCATAGACAGCTAGACCGAATCTCATTCCATGTCTTCAAAGACTTACTCTCTCGCCACGAGCAGGGAGCGCACGTGCTGTGGGGTGAAGGCGCGGGGCACTTAGGGTTTCCTGTAAATAGTGTCAAACCCCAAGTACACGCTGGTGGTGGAACTTGAGAAGATCCACCATCAGGCGGTTGTCGGGTTACTGTTGGTCTCGTAGTAGGTGCTCAGGACGTCGGCTGGAGGGAGGATGGATCTGAGAGCAGGTTGGGGCTGCCGCGGGCCGAGGCTGGGGCGCTGTGTGCAGGGAGACCGCCTCTGGTTCTCCAGGATGGAGCCGTCACCCACCCGGCTGTCCCAGCGGCGGTCCCTGCCCTGCTGCGAGGGCACGCCCTGCATCTGCGGCCTTTAGAGGTCCCGAACTGCCCCGTGCACGATGAAAGTCCCAGAAAGCAGACCTCAGACCGTCGGCACCTGTGTGAAGATCTGACATACGAGTACCTGTCCCTGGGAGTCGCCTTGGTGCTGGAAGTGACCGGCCGTGGGCCCTGGCCTCGGCACCGCTGACCTTGACGTAGCTTTAAGTCACGCTAGATGCAAAGGGGTCTGAGCCTAGGACTCCGACCTGCATCAAACTGATTTTTTGTTTCATTCCCAAGCTTTTAGGCTTTGTTACTGTACTGATACCTCAAATTCAAAACTTTAGTTTCTGAGAAAGGCAAGTCGGCATTCTCGAAATGCGCGGCTGGTAAATATGCAACTCTGGCCTCCAGTCTTCCACGAGCAGAGGCGCCCGGAGCCCGCAACCAGGACCGCGGAGGAGCGCTCGGGTCTCGCGCAGGGGAGACTGCCCCTCTGCCTGTCCGCCCCAGGTAGGCCCCTGGGGGACAGGGCTGTCTGTCTGGGTTTGGCCTCAGCGGGGTTGGGAGAAGCGAGCGTAAGGAGAGCCCCATACGAAGGGTTTCTCTGGGCGCCTGCGAGGGCGCGTCTGGGCTGTGTCCCCAGGAGCGAGGCGGAGGCCACGGTGCTTACTCTGTAACCTGCCATCCGCGCGACACGAGATCCTCTGATTCCGGGTTTTGTTGTGACAGTATTAACACGACGGGCCTACGCGCCGTCACCCCCACTCCACCCTCAGGCCCGCCGCCCCCCAACGGGGCAGTGTTCCTCCTCCTCCCCACCCCCCACGTCCGCACGCAGTGCTTGAATTCAGCCCCAACTCTGGCCAAAGACGAGCTTTCCTCCAGAGGCCAAGGGCGGGAGGGGGTGGAGGGCGTGCGCTGGGCCGAGGACCACGGCCCTGCCGGCCTCGGTTAACACTGGAGGTCTCATTGACCCTGGACCCAGGGGAGCGACAGTGTCTTCAGGATCACGGAGCAACTTTCAACAGTTTAATGTGGTACCAAACTGAATCAAAATAGGAGCTATTTATAGATGAAGCAGCATTTAATGCTTCATATAAAGCAATGCATATTTTTAAAAGTTAAAATGCATATTATCTACATAGATGTGCTTTGCGGAAAGTTAGGTCTGTTGTAGACCCGAAACCACAAGTCGTGATTTCACATTTTCTTATTTTTTCTTAGACATTTCTATTTACAGTAAATATAGTTAATATGTAAATAATGTACAAAGAGATTTCTGGAGTGTTTGTTATTCAATGTATATACTCCCACAAGTTGCATGAAGAAAAAAACCCTATCTATTATCGATATCTGGTTGTAAAATGAATAGCAAAATTGGAAGTTGTATGGCTCTCAAATTGCAAATACTGTGTTCACAAAATAAAAAAAATGCATTGTTCAAACAAGATGGTCTAGGACTTTGTTCTTTAAAATAGATCGTCGGGTCCAGGAACTGACTCCCAGGCTCGACCTCCAGGCCCAGGGGGAGGCTGTGGCGTGGGCTTCAGAGGATTCTGAGACAGCGAGGGCAGCAGGAAGAAGTTGGTGAGAAGGGTCTGGTAAGCAAAGGGGGAAACAGCAGTAAAGAATAAGACACGAAATGTTTAATTTGCTGCCATTTATATACTATATAAATTTTACATGCTGTATATTTACAGTGGGGCAAGTGCTTTTTTAATCTTTAAAAAAACAAAGATCAAACTTTAGACATCTCTGAACAACACAAACTGTATAAACCATACAGATTATTCAGATACAAACTGTATTAAATACAGTTTTCCCCACTCCATCTCCTGATGCAGGACCAGTGAATTATAAGTGTATCACAGTTTGATAGCATATCCATATTAAAAATAAAATCACAGTATGATTTTGTCTGTAACTAGAAACTTTAAGGACCAAGCTGACAACTCAGACTCCAATATCATAGTCAAGACAAGAGACACTGTATAAAAAAGTGTTAAGTAATAAAAACATACTGTAGGCTTTACAAATAATGTTTGGATTATACATTCATAATGTAAATACTCATCATAACTGGTAAATTGATTGGAATAGTTCCACAAAGTTCAAAAACAGAACTTGTCTATAAAATACATTTTCAAATCTTGAATACAACTAAAATATGAAGCAAATTAGTTTCTAGTATCAGACATTACAGAAAACAGACTGCTCTCAAGTCTAGTTGAGAGCTCGTGAATCTTTAAATAAGTCTTTAAATTAAATATACACACTGTCAGTTTGTACTTTTAATAATTCCATGGTTTCCCGGCTGGTCTTGCACCGGACGTCTAACTTGGAGGAGCTTTCCATGGAATGCGAGCGGTCCACCTGAGTCTGATTAAGCAGCATTTGAGATGTTC
The DNA here is from genome assembly GCF_002007445.2 of Ailuropoda melanoleuca. Classification (NCBI taxonomy): domain Eukaryota; kingdom Metazoa; phylum Chordata; class Mammalia; order Carnivora; family Ursidae; genus Ailuropoda; species Ailuropoda melanoleuca. The sequence goes on from NC_048227.1 coordinate 4,551,886, forward strand.
CAGTCCAGGGCGTCACTGTCCGTGGGATTTATATACACGGTGTTTTACAATGGTCAGCAGTTGTAGAAAGTGTTCGTCCATTTGGAATAAGGGTAATTAAGAAAAGGTAAAAACTAAAAAAAAGTTCTCCATGGTAAAATCTGTACAGTCTTTACTAAAGAAGCACCACGCAGATTTGAACAGAGTTATTTTCTATATTTATAATTTAAGCTGGGCTGGGGATGGCTTCTGTTGAACACGTTGAATCTGAAAGACAAGAGGCAGCAAGCAGCAGGCGTTAGTACCTCCCGAGGCAGGAGCGCGGGCCCACGGGGCTGGGGGGCTCCAGGCGGGGCCTGGCCGTCCCTAACACCGACAACTCTTTCGTGCGCTTCCTCTCGGCACAGTTCCGCCAGGTCTTTGGGGGAAGCTCTTCTTCCTTAAACTGGTCACTTGGCCTTCCGGAAGGGCCGGGAAGGAAGAGGCTGCCCGGCCGGCTGTGCGGAGGGAGCCACCTGCTGGGCGCGGGCCGCCCTCGCAGCCCCGGCCGCCACTAATCGGCTCAATCCTTCAATTCCCTTTCGCTAGAGAGTCTGAGTCTAATTCCTTACTTAGGCTTAGGTCTCTTCCTTAAGACGCTTCGAGAAAGCAGGTTAGTTAGCTGCACGTTAATCTTCCGTAGATAATTCGGGGAAATCCATGTCAAATCCCCCCTGCTGCCTACACGTCCCACTCCGGACACGAGTAAGTCCCTTCAGGAGCAAGATGGCACACTGTCCTGTCTACCTCGGCAAATGCGGGCCACAAGCATAAAGGACTAGCTCCCGGGGCCACCGGATCCAATTCCAGTAGTCACTGGACACTGCCACAGCTGGCATGTCACAGGTACCTGCACCTCATTCCGGTCATGCCGAGTCCTTGTGTCGGAAATTGGGGTGACCTCCAGGTCTGCACGTGGACTCGGTGCTCCTGGCCGGGACATCAGGGGTGGGGACCCGTGGCCGTGTGTGGGAACGGGGCCGCCGGGGCTCCGCTCCTGGGCCAGGTGGCTAAGTCTGGGTGGAGGAAGGGGCTTCTCCTTCCGAGTCCGCCCTGGCCCTGGCGCCCTCAGCTTTCCCTAACTTTCTTACAAGAAGCAGAGGAGGGGGGAGCAGGGGGGTGCTGCCCGAAGGAAGGGACACCACGTCCCCGAGCCAGAACCAAGGACAGGGGTCTGAGCACAGCTCCAGCGCTTGACCTGGGGGTCAGAGGAGTCTGCCACCCTCGCGGGGAGCCCCCCACACCTGCTCCCCGCAGCACCGCCTGTCTCCCCGAGGCCCCAGACTCCATCTGTGCCCCTCGGTGCCTCTACAAACAAGTATGAAACATACAGAGGAAAACTGCTTACCATAACTAGTGAATTTTTTGTTTTGAGGCCAAGTTTTCAATCACCTAGAAAGCAAAGAATCAGGAAAGAGATTTTAATGATGGCTTTGCAGAATTTTTTGTGCCTGTGCTGTGCGTGTACATTGAGCGATTACACTTAGAACCCGTTCTCGGCTGGGGGCTCGCTGCCTGAAATCCGGCCGCACAGGACGAGCAGGGGGACCCTGCCACATGTCTCTCCCTCCACGTGTCTTTCTGAAAACGAAACTTGATGCAATGCCTGCAAAGCAGCGAAAGCCGTACCCACAGGGATGCTTCGCTCTCAGCCCATGAGACTGCTCGGCATTTTAACAGCAGGACAGAACAGAGCTCAGGCCAAAGAAACGGAAGTGAGAGTTTCATGCAGCCGGAGGACAGGAGTCTGAGAAGTGACTAGTCAAGGTCTCAGCAATAGGGGACACGTGGCAGGCAAGCAAAGGGCTACGACATCCGCATCCAGAAGACTGAGATGCTTGGCATGCAAGCCCAAGCCAGGTGGTCCCTGTCCTTCAGGACAGGAGGGGACAGGCACACAGGTTCCTGTCTGCTCTCCTCGGAAGCGCCGGCTGCACACCAGCCATCGGGTGCAACCGGATAGGACAGAAACGGCCACCACGCGACACAAAGCCTGACCTCAGCCCCTAGAGACATGTGCCTGGGCCCCCAGATGCCAACTACCGAGGTTCACACTCAGCCTGCTTTCCCTCCAGAGCCATCTCTGTGGGGAAGCTGCCCTCCACTGTGCGCCAGCGGCCTCGGAGTGTGGTCCTTCCAAGACCTGCAGCCAGGTGGGGAAGATTCTGGCAACAAAGCAGAATCCCCTCAGGGGCCGCCTACTACTTCCTCCCAAGCACCAAGCAGAGGTAGAAGGGACTGGATCCTCACCAAGCCAAGCCCTTCCCCAAATCACCAAAATGTTCAGGGGAAACCAATCTGAAGATTCACATAATTAATCTCTCTAAAACACCCAGAGCAGACAACAGCCCAGCGTCACTTGCCGGCCACGGCCACTCTTCTCCTCTGCCCCGTGCCACCCAGGCCCCCATGGCACGGCACGCTGCACAGCCCCTCCCGCTGGGACAGTGCCTCCCTCTCAGTGTCTGCTTCTCTAATGCCAACACTCGGGGCCCGTCTGTCCTTCCTCCGTCCACAGCCACACTGACAGCGGGCCACTGGACAGACTGGTCTGCCCCCAAAACGCACATCTCACCCAAGTTCACAACACAGTCAAGAACCAAAGGGCCTCTGGACAACTGAGAAGCCGCATCAGAGTCCTAAAAGCGCACCTCAGGCGTCAGGGGCAGGGCTGGGCGAGCTTCTCGTGCAAAAGGCCAGAAGACTACCACGTTCCACTCTGGGGCCGGCTGGGCTCTTGGCAAGACTCGCCAGGGCAGCGCGGCGCCGTGGAACCAAGCAGGCTGGGCTCGCCCTGAGCACATTCCGGACACGGCCACATCTCACGTGCAATGGCATCTTCTCCTTCGGACTTCGCCAGCCATTTAAAACCCATAAAGCCCTTCTTCACCGGCAGGCCCCACGCAGCACAGCGGACAAGCCCTCCGCCCCTCCCGGGCCCACGGTCTGGGTCACCGACATGAAGCTGAACGCCGAGAGGGGCTGCTTTAAGTGCAGCCCGAGCAGAAAGGGCTATGAAAGCACATCGGAAGACAGCGGTGCAAAGTGGGTAGGAATCCAAGCCCTCCCACCCCCACCCTGGAGGGATTCGCTCAGCAAGAGCCAGGGCCCCGCAACACAGGCGCCCGCAAGGTCTCGGCTCTGCCGGGGGCCGACAGCTGACGTGCCGCAAGCTGAGTTTCAGGTTATACTCCGAATGCTAGAGTTTTAAAGACTCAGGAGGGAAAGAACACACTGTGAAAACATTTCTGGCAGAAATGGCTTAAGAACAAAAGCCCGGGTCCTTCATGAGACACACACACACGCACAGCCCCAGACTCCAGAGGTCTGGCTACAGCGGCTCCACTGAGCCCAGTCCCGTGTCACCGAGGCTTCCCACACACACTAAGGGGTCAGTCCCGCAGCTCCACACCGTGCAGCTGAGCCCCACGCTCCGAGGGGGAGCCAGGGTGCAGCAGACGGGGCACACGGCTCCCGCTGGAGCGCACACCCTTTTACGCCATTTGAGGGTTTCTTCCCCTGTGTTAACAAGAAATCGTTGCTATACTCTTAATTCCAAGTATCTCCTCTTACCCTGGCCACACTCAGACAGAGGACACCTGTCATCCCTGCTTCCCATCCTTAAGTGTTTTCTCTTCTCACGGAAGGGCCCAACACCTTCCAGAGGCAGGCCATCGGTGAGGGGGAAGGCGCCGTCCGTTCTCCGGAAACGGTCAACAGTCTCACGGCTGGCGGCCTTGGGTAGGTGCGGTTCTAAGTCCTTAGCAAAGTCCTCGGATTTCCTGGAGTGCCTCTTCTTTTTCTTCTTCTTTTTTTTGTGTCTGTGGAGGTCAGCATCAGAGCATGCTACTGAAAGATCGGAATCCTGCTGATGCCTGCGGAGGAATAAGCCAGAACTCAAACCACCAAAAAACCCGACTCGCCTCCGAGAGGCCCGGTCCTCGGCTTTCAGCCCCACCACGCAAACGCCTGGCATGCATGCAGCGCTGAGGGTCCCACCTAAGTACAGATGCACCGTGCGGAGCGTCTGGGTCCAGAGGAGGAGGTCCCCCACGTGGACCCCACCCACCACTCCCTGAGCGCCACTTGGGGGCGACGGCCACAAGCCCAGAGGAAGGATCTCACTACCTTTCCCCAAAACGAGTGGCGGAGGGACCATTGCTTTCGCCAGGAGACTCAGGCACACAGAAGGGAAGGAGGGTTTCCCTCGGGTAACCGTGCCTGTGTCCCTACGGCTCTCGGTAACCTCTCCCCAGGGTTTCCATCTCAAGAGATGTCAGATATCATAAATCTCGTCATGGAAAAGTCATTTTCAAGACCATCGATCTCCACCCAATTTAGCTTTTTAGAAATACAAAAACAAACATCCCCACTAGATTTCAAACTGGGAAATGGAGACAGAAAACAGACAAGGCCGAGGCAACAAGTGGCCATCTCGGACCTGTGCCATTGGCGGGCCGGCCAGCAGCAGGGGCACGGCGGCCTCCCTGTGCCTGCCTGCCTGGTGGTCCCTGAGGTGCGAGAAAACACAAACAGGTATGAAACCATAACTACATCTGACGAGTGAGAGTATGCACACCAGTGACGCGGTCCAAGACTCCCAAGTTCCTGGTACAGACCGTGGCACACTTACTCCCACGGATCCTAGAGCTCGGACCAAAAACGGCAACATCATTTTGAAAAGGGAGGTTCCGGAGGCACTTTGCAATGCCGTGAAGTAAAATACAGCATCAGCATGGAGCTGGGGCTCCGGAATCTACCGTGGAGGAAGCTCACGCCCCGCAACGGGCCACGGGAATCCAGCCACCGCCACCGGAGCCAGCGCCGCACGTGGGGCCGGGCCGGCTTCCCGTGGACGCGGCCGGAACCGGGCCTCTCCCACCGCCGCGCAGGCAGCCTCACCCTCACCTGGAATCTCGGCCTCGGTGTTTGTCTTTGGATTTCTTTTTCTTCTTTGATTTTTTGTGCTTCTTCACTTTAGGCTCTTCCAAGGGATCCTTCTGGAAGCCCCTCCAGGCCTTCTTCTCGACGTGACCATCACTGTTCTCCACACTGTCGTACCTCCGTTTCCGGGACTTGGCATTCTCGTGTTCGTGAAACCGATCGGCGAGGTTACAATTGGTGTCTTCGGCTACAAGTGCAATTTTCTCGTGGGGGTACTTCTCGGGGTACGGGAGGAGGGCGTGGGGCGGGCCTGCCCGGGGGCTGCCGAAGTGGTGCCGGTCCTTCCCCTTGGCGGCCGGCTCGTAGCCCTGCCTGCCTCTGTAGTAGTCCTTGTAGGGCCGGCCGCCGTACGGGCCCGCCTTGGCGTACTCGCGGGGGCCGTGGAAGGGCTTCCACTCGCGCGCCTCCCTGGCCGTGTACGGGGCGTACCTGTCGTGGTAATACCTGCATTTGTCCCACCGCAGTCTGTCCGGGTAGTGCTTCTCCCGGCCCCAGGAGTGCTCGCTTTCGGAGTGGTGGTACCTGCCCCACTCCCTGTCCGACGCGCCTCTGCTGCGGGAGTGGTGGCGGCTGTACCTGCCCAGGGAGCGGTGCTCGCCGGGGCTGAGCCTCTGGCTGGGACAGGGGTGGGGCTGGCCCCCGTTGCAGTGCTGCGTCCTGTAGCGCTCCTGCCCGGCCCGCTCCCGCACGGATGAGTGCCGCTTTCGGTGGTAGTGTTCCGCGGTCTGGCTCCCGCTCTCCCGCGCGCGTTCGCCACTGGACGAACGCTCTCTTCGGTTGCGATAATGTCCTCGATCAACTTTTCTGAGGATACTGATTTTTTCCTTAACTGGAGAATGATCTGGAACTTTTTGTCCAACCTTATTTTCTTCACATTTCTCCCCGTTACTTTGCTCGGGGCCCCCTTCTGAATGATCTTCTGTGATCTCGTCTACTTGAGGGGAGGGCGAGTCCTCGGCAGCCATGCCTGTGCCCCCAGGAGGGTCCTCCAAGTCCAGGCACGTGTCTCGACTGACGCAGACCAAGAGTTCGTGCTCACAGGCACCCTCGGGATGTACCGGGGGGCTTGGGCTCGAGCTCCCCGCTGTCTCCACTGCGGCCGAGGCCCGTGGGCTCTCTGTTAACGCCCCCGATACGGCCTGCGGTGGTCTGCTCTGGTCATCCGTTAAATCCCCGGGGTCACACAGTTTAGGGAGTGGATCGGCCCCCGTGGTATTTTTAGTGCTGTTGCAAAGAGTGTTGGCACTGGGCAAAGACTCCTCGGGTCTTGCTAAAATGTTCTCGGAGACTTCTTCTTTGGTAGATTTGACGCTGGGGTCTAAGGGCGGCAGAGCCTTCAACTTGCTGCTAAGGCTCGTGAGGGTCTCCAGCTTCTCTCGGGACTTGGGAGAGGGACTGCCAGCCTCCAGCTCTGCGCCGGGGTCCCCTGCAGGACCTTCCTCTGTTCCAGGTGCGCTGCAGCCCCGTCAAAACAAAGAAATCAATACATCAGTCATGGGCTTGAGCGCTTTCTGGCTTACAGGGACAAAAACTTCAAAACATTCCTTTACTAAATAATCTATGCCTTTAACATATCTGGCTGGAGCCCGATGCTGGGCTTATCATTTTTGGAAACTTCAAATGTCCTCTTTCCCTCATTAAATAAAAACATGAAATTCTCTATCAGGCTTATCTACTATCCCATTTTTCCACTACAATAATCCTGCAGTTCTAGGCTCCTTCTGTTTTCAGAGATACTTCTAATAACCAGAATAGTTAAATTGAATAACCAGAAAAGTCAAATCGGCGACCAGAGGCTCTAACTTTTCCTCTGCGTTTCTCCCAAGCCTCTGAGGTCGAGTCATTATCTCCAAACAGAGCCAACAGCTCCTTGGAACCTATGAACTGGAGGAACCAGTGAGGGTTCAGAAAACCTTCCTGGAGGACATGACCTCTGTCCGCCCCTGCCTGCTACAGAGCTCTTGAGGTATGCTCGAGGTTACTGAAAGCTGCCAGCAAACAATAGCAACCCTCCAGGGGCCTCACTCTCTAGTGGGAAAATACCTGGGGGAGGGGGCACAGATGAGGTCAGGACAGACAAGGTGCCTCGAGCGCGGCCTTGAGAGTCTCGAGCCAGCATGTAAGAGCAACACCCACTGGGTTACAAAACATGCGTGGTTCTGTTTATACAACCGTCTACAGTAATCCTCACGGACACGACATCTGAGGACAAACTAAGCTAGACTAGGAAAGGAACAAAAGGAAAGTCATTACAAAGTGCCTGAGGGTTCGCACGGTCCCCTCTTGAAGGTAAACGGGAAAGGAGTGCTCTTCCCATACAGACTCCACTCCGTTTTAATCTTTAAACCTTTCTGACCACTGTTCAGGAAGGGTGGCCCCCCCCGCCAGGGGCTGCTCTGAAATGTGGGGTGCATTCTGGGAGCCCCACTAGCACAAGTGGGCAGGGGGACAAAGCAGGCAGTGGCATGGAGGGAGTAAGCGTTCCACTTCCCACACCCTGACATTCACGTGGGCGAACACCCCCGCTCTGAGATCATTGGCAGTTTTCATGGATGTGACACTTTCTAGGAACACAACTACTGTGCAAAACCAGAGATGACCAGAATGTCACCAAAGTTGTCCCCCAAGAGGACATCACACTCTGATGGTGAAATGTGTGCGTGGGACTGTGCTTCGGACACCAGGCCACGTCCCACATGGCGAGGCTCAGAGCAAACCGCATGGAGTGTCGTGCAGGAGCGCGGGCCCGCTGGATGTGTGCAAACCCAAACGCCACCGCGTGGTACACCCCATCTTTCACTCCCATTACATGACACTCAGGAAACGTACCCATTTAAAAAAGCAAAACAAAGCATTCAATGTGGAAACAGATTGTCTTATCTATGAGTGCAATTTCAGGATTCTAGAAGGAGAACAAAATATCTGCAACTTGATAGAATCAAGAAGCCCTGCCCTACCACCTTAGCAAGCCCTCACGTTTGTCCCTGGAAGGCTAGGTGTCAGATTCAGAAACGTTCCGTAGCGTCCCTAAGCCAGAGAGACGCGGCTGGGCAGGAGAACAAAGTGTTAGCTTGAGGACATCATTTTCATGGAAAAAATGACAATTTTTCCAATCAATTTTTTCTTTTCTTTCCTAAGAGACACTTAGCAAATTCTCTAGATCATGAATCGAATCATTCCATGATTCAAAAGGTTCATGATGTGCAGGCATGGTCTCCTCTCCTGTCATCGTCTTACCTGGTTTCTTCTGTCGAGCCTTTTGCCTTGCTGCTGAGTTTGAAGGTCTCTAAGATTTTGTCTTCTGGGAGGAGCGGCAGAGGAGCAGGCATCAACTGCAATGAAAAACAAAGCTCTTTCAACTCTCGCTACCGCCAGGCACCTCCTGTCTCCAGCCGTGAACGGCTGCCCGTGAGAGCCAAAGCCGAGCCCGCCTGCCGGGGCCGTCCCAACACACTCACCTTTCCGGGCAGACCGTTCGCCTTAGAAAAGGGATTTTCTGAGTGTAGAGCAGGCGGGACTTGGCAACTGGCACCGTCACAAGACAGACCGTTTTCCTTCAGGTCACTGTCTGTACTATCAGCACCATTTAGAGCAAGGGGCTCTCGGAGCTCGAGCAGAGAGGACTCGTCATCCTCTGCATCCTGCACAGAAGAGTTCGAGCTCTCGATCGTACCGAGACCGTTCTCCTTGCCCAGGCCCTTCGCCTCCTCGTCAGACTCCTCGGACGACTCGGCGCCGTAGGGCACCAGGACGCTGGAGCTCAGCTTGGACTTGCCGTTCATCACGGGCTTAGAGCAGGACTCGCTCGGGGTCATCTGCTTTGTGACTTTACTGGAAACTGCCGTCGTAGGTGCGCTCGAGGTAGACTGTATTGCAGAAGAATTGGTAACGGTAGAAGAGGGAACAGGCTTGGTGGGGTTCTCCAAAGAACCGCTGTGAAGGTTAGGCTGGGACTGGCCTTGACGAACAGGTAACTTGTTGTGAATACTGATCGTGATTTTTTGTTTCTTGGGATGTTCTGGAATCACTGAGGGCCTGTTAACGGACCAGTTTGGAACAGAAGTCGAAGCATTAACAGAACCAGCCCGGCTGACACTGGAATTTCCACTAGGACTTGACATGGAACTGCTTGGTGCTTCTTTCAATGGTCCGGTCCCATTTAAGTGAGGTGGGTTCTGGAAGAAAGAAGACCCCAGCTGGTGAGAGCCCCAGAAATGGTCACAGACAAAGAATCCACTCTGGCTGGGGCCCTTCCCATTTTGCTCATCTTTTTCTTTTTTGGAATATCCAGTTTCCCACACCTAGAAACACATCCTCTTCTTGTCCACTCCTGACCACCTCCGGGTCTGTGTTTTCTGTTAAGTGATCAACGACTATTTCTGTCTGAGAACCACCCCCACCCAAATTCTTTCTGCTCCAATCTGACAGAAATGAACAGGCCCCTTTGGGCACAGAGTCCTGTTATGTGTTCCTGGCTGGGTGTCCTGGAAGCCACTGCTGTACAGCCAGAAGTGCCAGAGAGCAGGCATGGCCACTGGCCGAGGAGCCAGGGAAATGGGTGGCACGAGCAGTCACACAGAGCGGCTCTGGGCACTGTCTCCCCTCCATGTCCCCTCTGAATCCTACTCATAAGCCGTCCTGCCCCAGACCCCACCTAGGCTGCTCTCTCCTAGAGGGGCAAACTAGGGGCCATGGGTGAGATCTCATTCAAGAGGGGTTCTGCCGGGGCCTTCACAGAGTTTTCTTAAATACCTGAAGTAGTTGCTATCTTAACACTGGAAGGTTTCACATGAAGGAAGACAAAAAACCTCAGAAAAAATCAGTATCAGCCACCCCCCAACACAGGGCACGTGCTCTCCAGCTGGCCAGAGTCCTGATGTCACTATTAAGCAGAGCCCAGTGCAGGAGCCCATTACCTGCCCAGCTCCCAGAGGCATTTGATTTGTGACTACGGCTAGAACCCAAACACTGTCCAATGTCCACAAAAAACAGCACACAACTAGACCATCTGCTGATTCAAAACAAAGCACACTCAAACAGAAAGGCTGTCACAGCACTGTAGTACGGGGGGCGGGGTGCTTCCACATGCGGACAGGTTGTCCAAAAGCACTGCATAAGGCCAGCCAATGTCCAGCCTTCCCTCCTGAAGACCTGTGTGTCACATGACCCAGGCATCCGACCCATTCTTCCGGAGAGGCCACAAGGGGGTGCGTCTGACCTGTGGACGGCAGACAGGCCACACCACACTTCTGAAAAGGCTACATGGACACACTGAAAATATGCTTTTTGTGAGTCACTTTCCTATTTCTAGCATTCATCAAGAGTCCACAAATATTTAGTCCACTCTGAACGGAAGTCCAAAGCGAGAGCTAAACTTTCTGGTGTTTAGGGGCGCCTGGGTGGCTCAGTCGGTTGAGTATCTGCCCTCCCCTCAGGTCATGATTGCGGGGTCCTGGCATCGAGTCCTGCGTTGGGCTCCTGCTCAGCAGAGAGCCTGCTTCTCCCTCTGCCTCTGCCCCTGCTCATGTGCTCTCTCTCTTGCTCGTTCTGTCTCTCAAATAAATAAAATCTTAAGAAAATAAATAGAACAAAATAAAACCTCTGGCGTTTAGATATACCTATACCCAGACTTTCTTCTTGTTCCTTACATTCACACTCTGAGATCTTCTGTATATTTGAAATATTTTACAATTAATGGCTTGAATAAACGTTTTTGACAAGAAATTCAGTCATACGAGGACACGGCGGCTACTGCAGTGTTAACCGGAGGCTTCGAACAATACCCAAGTTACCACAGAGATTACATCCAACCTCTGGAATGTTACCTTTATCATGTGAGAGGGGAGCTGTGGTCCGATAAACCCTGACGCAGCCTGTTTGTTGTTGACAACGCGCTGGCTGATCACGGGTCGGGGCGAGGACTGGCCGGGACTGTGAGTGGAATGAGTGATTTCACCTCCATTTTTCACATCGTGGGACCTGGGACAGAAAGTGACAGCGCTTAGGGCTTCATAGGGCATGTCCTTAGGAGAGATTCATTTGTAGCCCCTCAGGGAACAGAATGGGAAGCCACAGCGCTCAGAGCTACACACGGGATCCCCTCCGAGTCCAGGTTAGCGGCAGGTGCTCTGACGGGGAGGTAATCGTGCAAGTGGTATTGGATTGTGTGTCCCCGAGATGCCACCACCTGAAAGCAATTCTTCTTTTCTATTTACATTCTTCTCATTATAAGTACATGCTGTTACAGGAAGTCTGTATCCAGAAGTTAGAAACACTAACACTGTGCCTCGTCTCACCCATGAGAGGCATTTACTATTCAGATTTACTGGACTATCCTCCAGGCTTTGGCCTGTACTGGTTTTTTCAATACCAGTGTGAGAGATTTCAAGCTGCTTTTTCTCCATATATACACAGAGCACTTTCTCGTATCATTTAGGAAAAAAAAAAAAGCACCATAAAAATCATTTTTAACAGCTGCATAATAGTCCAACACATGGATATGCTACAATTTACACACTCATTCTGCTAATATTGGAAATTTTAGGATGTTCTTAATTTTCAGCTACTATAAATGAATACCTTGGAGCACACATCACACTTTTTCTAAGACCACACATTTTGAGAAATGGAATTAGCGAGTGGGAGTACACAGCAGCAACAGGACAGACGCGAGCCGGTGGCAACCCAGGACTGGCCCAGGAAGTGACCCGTGCTCAGTGGTTGAGAGGTGACCACACCCAGGTCCTCAGAGGCCCCTTTCTGAGGCCTCCACGCACTGCTTCCCCAGCCCCCAGGCGCCCGCCATGTGCTGCCAGCAGCAGCCTGCTCTCCTCCGCCCTCAACTTGCCGAGGAGCTGGAAGCTAAGTCCAACCCCCCCAATCCACACCCACAAACTACCTCCCTTACTGTTGGCGCCAGTAAGCCGCAGTTTCAAAAGTAACTGATGAGATGAAGAGAGATGACATAACAGAAAATGTGAAAATCTGTTTTCCTGATGATACCTGATATAAAAGAGAACATAAGCTTGTTGACTGAGCACCGATCTAATATCACTGGTGGACACGATGGAGTCATTCATCTGATACCAGAGGCCATTGCTAGCCTGCGAAAGAGAAATGAGATACAATTAGACAAAGAGGGACACCAGTAAAGAGAAATGTAAGAAAAATGGGCTTTCATATCTTCACTGTAGAAGTGCCCCCCTGCCCCTCAAGAGCACCAGCGCTACCTGAGGGGCCGTGTCAAACACAGCACGACCCGCACGGCTTACTTTGATGTAGCAGAAGTAGTGGCCGGCATGGCAGTTAAAGCCAGTGTGCACGAGCACCGCGTACAGGACATAGATGATCGGTTCTCCATTCGGCTGAGACATGTATGGTCGAATATCAAGGTATTCAGGGTATTTCACATCCTAAACAGAAATGGATGAGGATCAAGGAATGTCACCACTGTAGGCCCAGATCATTCTGCATATCCCAGTGGAGACCCACGTGAAGGGCTCTGTACCCTCAGATGTTCCGGCAGAAACCTAACACGCTGATCAGACACGATCAGCCTGGAGCCACCCGAGCCCACACGTACTTAGTGCGCCCCCACTGTATTCCTGCTGTCCCGGAAGCAAACAGGGCTCTGCATTAAGTGAGCCCTCTGAATCGGCCACAGGACACGGTGGGACGCGAATTCTGGACTCCGGTCTCAGCTTTACTACTTTGGGAGGGGATTCCTTAGCACTCTTGCGTGCTACTGATTTCTGATACTTCCAATCTTCAGAAAGTGGAAAGAAAACATGAAAATTCAGTGTGCTACCCTCAGAAAACCTGAAAAAACAGGAAAACCAGCTCTGACAAAAGAGTGTGAGATCCAGCAGGGGCGTCTCCTTTGGATTTCAAACACCAGCTCTCCCTCTATCCCCCCGCTTTCCTTGACCGCGAACCCCAAGTGCAGCTCACAGTTACCAGTTTTATCATCAGACAGTCTGGCCAGCTAAGGGATAGAGAAGCTACACTCACGAGCACACCTAACAAACTACCACTAGCTCAATGCTCTGACATTTTTTTCCCACGAAGTACTCGAAGAACTTAGGAAACCAGGTAACAAGCTGTTCAATTAGGTCGTTTATAACCCGTGATAGTCACGGACGCATAAGCCTTGAGAGAGACAACATAAAAAGGTGATTAATATTATCTACATACCTTAGCAATTTTTCCACCAGTAAAATTTGCAAAACGTTTCAGAGAAAGTGTAAGAACATTAGAGGATCTGTGTATAGTGAACCTCTTTGAAGCTGGAACCATCTTTTTACACCTTGAAATAAACAGAAACAAAGGATTAAGATGATTTTTATACACACACACACACCAGTGTATATTCTCAACCAACAGTGAAAACACTAAAATTTACGACAGGGGGAGATTGCTCAATTAGCATGAACGAAAAAAGGAAGCTAGGACAGTTTCCGAGAAGCCAGAGTCATTGATAATTTTAAAATTAGGTTAATACAGACTTCTCTCAATTCAAAACAAATTGAACACTCGTGGACCTTAGAACAGGAGAAGTGCCTGTGGTTGTGGGGAGCTTTTCTCCCCCAAGACATGAGTATTTGGTAACGATCACCCATAGTACCTGATTCTAAAATGAAAATCTATTAAAACATGTGAAACAGGACTTTCTTCAAATAGAGGCTCTCTCGACTTCACAAGGAAACAGCAATGATACCACCCCGAATCCTGAGTGAGAACCGATGAGAGAGCGAGAGCCTCAACTGCTCTGGGAGAAGGCGAGCCCCACTCTGTCGCCGCCTCTCCTATCAAGGAGTCCATGAAAACGCTGCTCACCACAGACGCGTCACCCGGGCCCTGCAAAGTACAGCAGCTACCGTGGACCGCCCCCCACAAACCTTCCCAGTCACGGGGCACCGAGCCTCCCCAGGGCAAAGGTGCACGTCTCTCAAGGGTGTAAACCCGTAGACACCGAGCGCTCCAGCCCCAGGAGCACAGAGACCCAGTGTCCTCCCAGACAGCACAGAAGCTGACGGGGTCTTGCGGGGGAAGGAGGGGCGTTCCTGAGACACCCCCATCCCTGCTGCCACACCCTCGTACTTGCTGCACTTGTAAGAGTTTTCCCCGTCGAGCTGCTCTGGCTTCACAAACTGCTCCAATGCCTTGTTCACACTTTGAGCGGCCTGGGAAGAGAAGAACAGCGTCAGCACCACGGGACCTCTCACTGCCACTTGACTCAAAGAAAGAAAAAAAGACGACTCAAAGGTCTAAAAGCCAATGTGAATTTTGATGTAGAAAGAAATTTCTCTTTTATTATGATGTTGACTTTTATACATGTACCCATCCAATTACCTTCCCCTCGTTAAAAACTGTGCGGGTCGAACTGAATGCCATGTGAAGAGGCTGCTCACTGCAGCATTATTCAAAAGAACGTAAAACTAGAAACAAACCAAACACGCCCCAGCGAGGAAGTGGGCGTGTGCCTGGCGGTGCCCGTGCTCAGGGGGCCACCGCACGACTGCCGAGGCGCGTGCACACAGAGAGCCCCCCGCCCCGCCAGCAGAGGCGCGTGAAGGTGGCAAGTGGCCAAAGAGGCCTAAGGTGTAATCCATTTCCAAAAGCAGTAAATAAGAGGTTCTGGAACAGTTTATAAGTTTATATCAAATTGTTAAGGATTCATCCTGAGGGACAGGACCCTGAGCACATCTGCAGCGTTCCTCATTCCTATCCTACGCGTGTATTACATTTGTAATCGGAAAAATAAAAGCTTCGCAACAAATAGGAGCTTAGAAAATGCAAGAAATAAGCAGTTTATAAACAATGACAATCATCTAAATTGGGCTAATGCAGGCACCAAATTCTGGTTTTATCAGAATCTAGCAAATGAAAAGTCAAAGGGCAGGAAAATGTATGCTCCCTGCTGCAAATCTTACATTATCCCCTCTCAATACAGTCTCGGCTTCTGAACGGTTTCAATTCGTATTCTCTAAAAAGTGTAGTCTAAGTTATAAATGAACTACAGATAAAGTTACACAAAGTCTGACTGTCTTTTTCTAACCTCGCCACCACGATTAGCAAACGTACCTTTATCTCCAACGTTATATCGAGATATGGATCGAATGTATCTGAGACACCTTTGCAATTTAAACACTTGACTGAAATGAAAATAAAATGCAAAGAATAAGCAAATGTAATCCTTATGGCAATACCAACTACGGAAATGACAGAACACAAAAATATTATTTTAAAATAAAAAAGTACATTTTTCAGATTGGGCAAAAATGTTAATACTACACACAGTATGAGCCAAAGTGTCATGAATGCCGCCCACACATGCTGTTGGTTGGAATGTAAACCAGTATAACCTCTTGGAAGGATGATCTCCAGTATCAGAATTTAAAACACACGACGTACCCTTTAATGCAGAAGTTCTAATACTAAGAACTCATCCTACCTAGACACTTTTACATGAACATAAAGGCACTGTATAAGAATGTTCCATGAATGACTAATGGTAATAACAACACCGAAGAATTAGAAACAACCTCAATATCCATTGTTAGGGGACTCAAATAGATGGAATTCTACTTCAGCCATGAAAGACCATGTTACCTACATGTACTGAAATGTAAAAAGATTTCTCATGTTAAGAGAAAAAGGAAAGAGATCCATCTAACACACTCCCAATCTGCTCGTGCATAGGAAAGTACTGAAAGTACTATACTCCAAACTGGGACAGGGGCTGCCTCTGAGGGGGGAAGGGAGACACACAACGCTAACCCTTTCCTACTGCACTTTTTTAACCACATGCATGTACCTCTTTATCGACGTAAATAAAACTTTACCTCTAGATCTTAGGTATCCTCCAAATATCTGACAAACAAGGGTGGTAGCCTGGGTGTGTCTGTCCAATCTGAAAAACAAACAGTGATATGAGACAAGAATTCTACAATAATTAGATGCTGTGACTGAATTTTAAAAGCATGGGCATCTATAAAAGAACAAGAATTCAAATAGGAAGCCACGAAATAAGAAGACCTCAGTACACATGGCAGCCAGAGAGTCATCTTGCCTGGACCAGAACACAGTGAGGGTTTGCGGAGAGGCAGAGATAGGACAGTACTTAGAAGGGACTTGACACTGAGGCAGGAATGTGGCCCGGAGCAAGCAGCAAGGCTGTGACACTGGGTGTGTGGACCGGCTGGCGAAGGCACGGAGCACAGAGCGTTCTCCTCTGCTCTGGGGTCCGTTATCCAAGCAAGAAAAGCCCAGTCAAGGCAGTGACAGCGACAGTGGGAGTAGAACAGGAGATCTACCAGGTGTGTTCGGGCAATGCAAGTGGGTCAGGATTTGGTATCTAGTTGTACTTGCAATCTTCCTCTTGAGTCTGCATTTAGATTTTAAGGAAGAAACTGCAGGAATTGGTAACTGACCAGACTAAGAAAGATGCAGGGTGCACACACACACATTTCAGAGGCTGGAGAGGAGCAGAAAAAATGCTGGGCACAACTGGAAAGGCAAAGTGGTTAGTTTTAGATCTCCAAAGGGATGCTGATACTCAGAAACTGAGTAATGGCAAAACCAATCCCCAATTCCTGACATCTGTCATTCAGTCCACATTGTTCTAGTAAGCACACCCTGATAATTTTTCAATCATTTTAAAATGATGAAAATCGCTTGAGGAAGAGGCAGAGCAAAGTCAAAGTGAAGCAAACATAGAGCTCTGTGCATTCATCATAAAAGGCAAAACTGAACCCCAGTAAGCCAGCGATGCCAAAGGAAGAAGTGACCGCCACTTTGCTGTACTCACTTATTGCTGCCATTCAAGCATGCTTTCTGCATAGCATCAACAGTGTACTGAAGAAATTCGTGGGCATCTTCTTGGTTTCCAAAGCGGAAGTGCCTAGCTATACCTGTGAAATTTAAGCAAAGACCAAGCTTTATCCTCACATAGGATACGCCCCAGCTGTATCCCCCAGACATTCTAGCTAATGACCACCTGTTAGAAAACACCTGCTAATTATTTTATGAGCACACAGCACTAACACACACTACCCTGAGAACAGCGAGGACCACGCCCTTTAGACCCTTACAAGGGCACACGGGCTAGAGCTCCTGAGTGCCCAGAGACTGCAGGTCTGCCACAAGTTAATAAAACTATACTTGAATAAATTCAACTTCAGCTGTATTGTCTCAAAAATTTGTTCAAAACGTTGTTTGTTTGAAACGTGATGTTAGCACACACAATCTTAAATTCAGTGCTAGATCTCCCTAAGAGAACCCACAGCAAACATAAATCAAACCCATCTCGGTTCTGCCTCAACAACCCACAGAACACACTGTGTGCTCGGTGTCTCTGCAGCCCGGTTTCTAACGGACTAAATGGCTGCAAGACAAAATGACATAATAAACATGAATAGAGCAATTTCTATACATGAACATATAGAAATATATATTAGCTCGAGTCATATGAAATTGCCAGTATTCTGCCAGTTCTGCCTACGAAAATGGCAATCTCATGACCCTGCCACGTGTGTGGGGTTACATGAGCTCATGGATATATGTGCACATCAACAGCAATGACCTTTCTCTAAAGTCTAGGTTTAAAAATAATGAGTCATTCCTTATATATACAAAATTAAACAAACATAATTTCCCCTGGCTAAAATTCTGCCAGGATCCAACACTGTTTAAAAAATGTTTGCGTTGTCTCCTCTGGCCTGTTAATACTGCCGAGGGCCAATAGAACACCTCTTAATCTTCGGCAGCTTT
The DNA here is from genome assembly GCF_002007445.2 of Ailuropoda melanoleuca. Lineage (NCBI taxonomy): Eukaryota > Metazoa > Chordata > Mammalia > Carnivora > Ursidae > Ailuropoda > Ailuropoda melanoleuca. Next base: position 4,569,619 of record NC_048227.1, read on the forward strand.
TTAGGCAAAAGGATTATAGATTGTCACTGTATAATTATCCACCCCTATAATTACCCCGCTAGATTCCAGATTAACAGTTAGGGTTTCTTTTTTATTTGCAGGCATTTTTTCCCTTCTAACTCAGTTAATTAAGATGATGTAAAAGTTTATAACAAAAACACATGGAAAGTGCATTAAAACATTTCACGTTCCCTATCAGGGTCATTATAATGCAAAAGAAAATTTTCAAGTCATTGAAAGATTAAATAGAAAAAGTGAAATTTATCCACAAATTTGCTGTTATGAGTTTAAATGTTGCTTTAAGAGTATAATTAGCTTTAGTTTGGTAATTCCTGATGCTACACATAGCATAATATTCACTGAATTAAAATCCAATTTAAAACTATTTAAAGAAACCTGTGGGACAATATAATGGTATAACTCAGCATAGTAATCCAAATATCTGGGGGAAAAAACATTATAAAACTTATCAATGATTTTATTAACAAAGTGAGTTTAAAAAATTTTTAAATTTATGGGGTGCCTGGGTGGCTCAGTCAGTTGAACATCTGACCCTTGATCTCAGCTCAGGTCTTGATCTCACAGTTGTGAGTTTTAGCCCCCACGCTGGGCTCCACGTTGGGCTCCACGCTGGGCGTGGAGCCTACTTAAAAAAAAAAAATTAATTTGCTTATATTAAACTTAATACCTTATTACACTGTCATCTTTTGAGGTTTCAAAGTGTGTTTCTATACTAAATGTTTTACTAAAGATTTGTTATTAATTAAAGCCACGTATGATAAAACACGTTTGTTTTCTACAATACACCAGGAGCTCATCTCTTACCAGTTAGTCCATTAAGACCAATTACCTAATAAATACTAACAAAAACTACTACAGATGATACTTACGCCGCATCTCATTAATGACAAACATCGGCTTAATAACATCCCCAGGATTACTGAGTGCCTGGGTGATATGTGCTTGCATTGTACACATCATACAAAATCCTTCTGCATGACCTGAAAGATAAGACCATAATCCTCCAAATTAGCAAAATATGACTCCATACAGACATCACAGAATATTTTAAATCAGGGGCACACGCCTGAACTGAAGTAACAACAGGCTACTGGGTGTCATGCCTTGAGCTACATACTTTCATTCTTTTTCATTTATTGTCCAACAAACCCAAGTGATAAGTATATACTGGTTCAATTTTACAAGAGAAGAAACTGAGGCTCAGAGAGTTAAAATTTTGCCCAATGTCAAATAATTATTAAGTGTAAGACAAATATTGAACTCAAATATTTCCTTCATATTCAAAGCCTGTGCTAACTACTCTTTATACTGGAAAAAAATACGTTTTCTCTTACACTAGCATTTGTCTCAAACAGTAAAAAAATGTCACCATACAAGAGGCTGAAAGCCTCTCCATATATATTCTGGTCTTGTTGGCCACATACAGGGGTCTCTGTTGCATACTCTTCTCCTTTTCTTCTTCCTTTTTACAACTTTAAAAAATGTGAAAAACATCCTTAGCTCATGACTAACTGGTTCTACGGGTATCCTGTGAGCAGAGGCCACAAATGCCACTAAACATCCTACAAAAAGCCCAGGCCAGCCCCCACAGCAAAGCATTATCTGGTTCTAAACATCAATAGTGCTGAGATTGAGAAACTCTGCCTTAAACTAAAGGCCGCTCAGAACCTGTCTAACATGAAGCTTTAAAAGCCTTAAAAGGTTCAAAACCATTTCCAATTGACGTAACTGTGTCCCAGAGTGAAGCGCAAAAATATTTATAGGAATAAAAGAAAACCCTCCAGCACCCCAAAACATAAAGTTCTAATCAAAGACCACAAGGCAAAAATGCAGGAATGACCAATAACAAGGAGAACATAAACAGAAACAGATGGCACAAATATTAGAATCAAAAAACAATGACGTTAAAAAAGACATTGTACATATAATCAACTACATGTCCAAGGAGTTAGAAAAGAAAAAGAGCATGTTAGGGAGAGCCATGGAAACTGAGCCAAATGTATTTTACAGGTGAAAAGTAGAATCTCTGAGATGAAAAACACACCAGGCAAGATTAATGATAGATTAGACAAAAAGGGAGAAAAGATCAGTGAACTTGAAGACTTAGCAACAGCAATCAACCATAATGAATCATACACACATAGACTCAAAGCAACAACAAGCACGTAAGCTTATCAGTGAGCAGCAGGACTCCTTCAAGTCAGTCCCTAAACACTAAACAAACACGTAATTGGAGTCTGAAGGGACAGAACAAATATCTCAGGAAATAATGACTGTGTACAGAGAGCACAAGGGAGATTTTCAGAGTGATTCTACAGTTTTGTGTCCTGAGGAGGTGGTGGTTTGCATGAATCCATACCTGTGTTAAAATTCATCGAACTATATACCAGAAAAGGTTAATAGTGCTCTAATTACAAAAATAAAAGTTTTGTTTTAATGACTAGAAGCCATACAAATTTGAAACAGTACATTTACAGATCTAAGAACCTCAACAAATCCCAAACAGAAGACAAGAGACAAGTACACAAAGAACTGCTCAGGCTGCTGAGAACAGTGAGAAAGAGAGCATCATAAAAGCAGTCAGTAATAAAAACACATACACAGGAACAAAGGTAAGACCGACAACAGACTTCTTATCAGAAACAACAAAAGACAGTGCAGCAACATCTTCTGGGTGTTATAATAAAAATGTCAACACAGAGTTCTATACCCCATGGAAACACCTTTTGAAAACAAAAACGAAACTTTCACTTTTGGGAAGATGGAGCCTAAGTTCCTTTCCCTATTCCTTCCATTAAGTACAAAAGCCCCGGACACTGTATATAAAGCAAACATAAGAAGGCTGTGAAAGAGAAAAAGATAAGCTAGCAACTCTGGAACCCAAGGAGTGACGACACTGTGGTGAGTTCTCTGGGTTTTCTTTGTGCTCACATAGTCCAGAGCCAAACAAGCCAGCAACCTGGAAACACCAACAAATAGAACAAATGAAACCCTGCTCTCTCTAGCCAAAAGACCAGGAAAAGGGAGCTTGGCAAGACAGAAAACTTTAGATAGAAATTCTCGACGCTGGCCACAAGCCTCAGAAAAACTATGACCCCCCGACCCCTAGGCCAACAAAGGCCAAGTGGGCAAGCTTCCATTTGCCAGTCTGTAATGAGGCATCCCAAGCCACCTGCTGGAGCAGTGTTAAAGAAGATGGATTAGCAGCTCCAACTTCCATCCACGCTGGGTGATAACAAACCACACCCCATCCCGCAGCAAAGATCAAGTCAGGAGCCTGGACTTCTACCCCACCCCCTGGTAGTAAAGAAGACTCCCTCCAATTCTCCACTGGGGTAGTTTCAGAATCAGGACTTTCACCATCATCCACTAACACAAAGCCACTGTGGTGTCAGTGGAGACCAGGTGGGGAGCAGGAATGAGGAGCCCCAACCCCCTGCCCCATCCCAGGAGTGTCAGTGGAGACTGAGCAGGGAAGCTGGACTTCTACCTCAATCTAATACTACTTCCTTTGCCAGAGTGGCACTACAGAAAGCCAGCTGAAACAATCATTAGATAATATCCACATAAAATTTCTAACACAAAAACGTCCAGGTTTCAACTGAAAATCCCTTATCATACCAAGAACCAAGAATTTCTCAACTGGGTGAAAAAAAAAAACAATAACAAGAGGCCAACGCTGAGATGACAGAGATATTAGAATGACCTAACAAAGGATTTAAAGAAACCATGATAAAAATGGCTCAACAGATAGTTATGAACACACCAGAAACAAATAAAAAATAGAGAGACTCAACAAAGAAATAGGAGATATAAGAACCAAATAGGGGGGCGCCTGGGTGGCACAGTGGTTAAACGTCTGCCTTCGGCTCAGGGCGTGATCCTGGTGTTGTGGGATCGAGCCCCACAATCAGGCTCTTCCGCTATGAGCCTGCTTCTTCCTCTCCCACTCCCCTGCTTGTGTTCCCTCTCTCGCTGGCTGTCTCTATCTCTGTCGAATGAATAAATAAAACCTTTAAAAAAAAAAAAAAGAACCAAATGGAAACTTCAGAAACGAAAAATACAATAATCAAAATAAGCTCAGTGCATAAGCCGGACAGAAGAATGGAGATTACAGAAGAAAGCAGCAGTAAACATGAAGACAGAACAATAGAAATTACGTGCTCTGAACAGAGAGAAAACAGACTGGGGGAAACATGAACAGGGCATCAGGGACCTGTGGGACTCTAACAAAACATCTGGCACACATGTCATCAGACTCCCAGAAGAAAAGGAGAGACTAAGCTGGGCTGAAAAAGTATTATAAAAAACAAAGGCTGAAAATTTCCCAAATTCAGTGAAAGAAGTTTCTATAGATTCAAGGAGCTGAGCAAACCCCAAACAGGAAAAAAAGGAAATCTATGCCAAAACACATCATAATTAAATGAAAACTAAAGAAAAAATCTTGAAAGCTGTGAAAGAAAAACAATACCTTACCTATAAATGTGTATGAAATAAACAAAAGAAAAATGTCAGAAGATTTCAGATCAAAAACCATGGAGGCCAGAGGAAGTGGCAAAACAATTTTCAAGGTCTGAAAGAAAAAGACTGTCAACCCAGAATCCTACGCACAGTGGAAACACTCTTCAGGAATGAAGGCAGATCAAGACATTCTCAGATGAAGCAAAACTAAGAAAATCTGTCACCAGTAGACATACCCTAAAAGAATGACTAAGGAAGTTCTCTCAACAAAAAGGAAATGATTTAAAAAAAAAAAAGAAAGAAAGAAAGAAAAAGAAACTCTAGAACATCAAAAAGGAAGAAAAGGGGCACTGAGTGGCTCAGTCAGTTGAGTGTCAGACTCTTAGTTTTAGCAAGGGTTGTGATCTTGGGGTCGTGGGATTGAGCCCCATGTCAGGCTCCACATTCAGTGTGGAGTCTGCTCATCCCTCTCCCTCCCCCACCGCTTGCACTCTCTATAAAATAAGTAAATAAAATCTTTAAAAAAAAAGAGACTTAAGTCCTGATTTGTCAATAAGCTTAAATGTAAATATTCTAAATATACCAATTAAAAAACCCAGATTAACAATGTAGATTGAAAAACATGACTCAACCATATGATATCTAGAAGAAACTCACTGCAGATGTAACAGAAGGATGGAAAAAGCTATGCCATGCAAACATTAATTCAACAAAAGTAAAAATGGCTATATTAGTAACAGATAAAGCAGACTTCAGAACAAAGAAAGCTACCAGAGACAATGACATTATAAAAAATCCATTGCGTGCGCACTCTATATACACACACACGTGTATATATACACGTGCACACATTACAATCCTAAACGTGTTTGTACCAAACAACAAAGCTGCAATATACATGAACCAAATTCTAAAAGAACTGAAAACAGACACAGAGAAATCCACAACTACAGCTGGAAACCTCAACATCCTTCTGTCAATAACTGAACAGCTAGAAAATCAACAAGGATACAGAACTCAGCAATATCACTAGCCAATGGGATATGGCCAGTTTATAGAGCACTTCACACAACAGCGGAATACAAATTCATTTTAAGCGTTCGTGGAACATACACCAAGATAGACCATATCCTGGCCCACAAAACAAACATCAAAAAATTTGAGACTTGAAATAATAAAAGCTATGGTTTCTACCACACTGGAATCATACTAGAGATTAGAGAGAGATAACAAAAAAAACAATAAAGACCAGGAAACTAAGTAACATGCTCTACATAATCCACAGATCAAAGAAGAAGTCTCAAGGGAAATTTAAAAATGCATTGAACTGAATGAAAATGAAAAGACAACATATCAAAAATGTGGAGACACAGCTAAAGAAGCGCTGAACGAGAAATTTATAGCAATTACCAATATTAGAAACAAGACCAAGGATAACAGTACAGACCCTGCAGATACCAAAAATTCAATCTGTAATTCAAAAATTCACAAAAAGGAAATCTCCAGGCCAAGATAGTTTCACTGATAAATTCTACCAAACGTTTAACTAAGAATTTACATCAATTCTACACAATCTCTTCAAAAATACAAAAAAGGAGTTAATATAACCTAAATACATTTTATAAAACTAGTATTACCCTATTACCAAACAAAAATGGTATAAAACCAAAAAATTACAGACCAACATCTCTCATGGATATATAAAAACCCTTAATATTACAAATAAAATTCAACAAAATATAAAAATAATTACACATCAGAGGAGAGAAGAGAAGATGGCAGCCAAGCAGGAGGACCCCAGGCTCGCCTCGTTCCATGAATACAACAAGATAACTATCAAATCATCCTAAATATCCTAGAATTGATCTGAGGACTGGCAGAACAAACTCCACAACTGAAGGTAGAGAAGAGGCCAAATGAAGAGGGCAGGAGCGCAGAGATGCAGACTGGGAGAGAAAATGTGGCAACTGCACCAGGGAGGGAGCTGCATTCACAGAGAAGGACGAGAGGCAAACTAGCACACAGGCCAGCGTACAGGGAGGATGAATCCCCATAGCAAGTGGCTCGGAAAGCAAAAGGGTCCAAATTTCATGAGTTCTTACAACCAGGGGGGCTTAAAGCCTGGAGTTTTAAAGCTCAGAGTGCTTGGCTCTGGTAGAGCTCCGAAGACATTGGTGCTGCTCTTGGAGAAAAGGCAGGGCAAACAGCCTGCAGACACACAGCATGGAAACAGCCATCTGAAGAGGCCTGGGGCACACAGTGGGGAGGTTAGTTGCTCATCTCGAAGAATGTTCCAGAGAAACAGCGTTCACGGAGAGACCCCCTGAGAAACAAAGGAACTGGCCAGTGCCATTTCTCTCTCCCACTCTCAGTATAAACACAGAGCCACCTGCAGGAAATAGCACAGCACCAACACTACCTAACTTGCTTACACCAAGCTCCCCTGTGCTCTGGAAGAACCACCCTTTTCAGTCACACTTGTCTCAGTCCCAGTGAAGCAGGTCCCTCCCCAAGAAGACCGGCCCAAAACCCCTGCCAACACCCGTCTCCTCACCAGGGTGTTTCACGAGGCCTTGATTCTGGTCAGCAGCAGTAAAGGGTCTCATTTTCCTAGCAGATCAGAGCACAGCTAGTTAAAAGTCGTCACATTCAAGCCAGGGACCAAATACTGACCAACACAGGCAAAGAGAGCCTCTGCAGACAACTGGATGAAAAATAAAGTGGCCAAAATACAACAGCAGAGCGCACATAGCACACACTGGAGACATCCCAGAAGCACCAGGCCTTGAGGACCAGGAGACACTATGTTGGAGGGCACTACAGGACCTCTTCTTCATAAAGCCATCACCCTCTAGAACTGGGAGCCGTAAGTGACTTTCCTAACACACAGAAACAGGCACAGAGACTTAGACAAAATGAGAAGACAGAGGAATTTGTCTCATATGAAATAACAGGAAGGCTGTGGCCAGAGATCTAAGCAAAACAGTTATAAGTAACATGGCTGATGGAGAATTTAAAGCAATGATCATAAGGATACTCACTGGATTTGAGAAGAGTGGAGGACATCAGTGAGACCATTAACACAGAGATAAGGAATAACATAGAGATAAAGGACTCAATAAATGAAATGAGAAAAGTGCTCAATGGAATCAAGAGCAGGCTGGAAGAAGCAGAAGAACAAACTAATGGCCCAGAAGACAGAGTAATGGAAAGTAATCAAGCTGAACAAAAGACAGAAAAAAGAATTATGCAAAACGAGAATAGACTTCAGGATCTCAGTTGACTCTATCAAACATAATAACATTTATATTACAGGGATCCCAGAAGAAGAAGAGATAGAAAAGGGGGCAGAGAATTTATTTGAAGACATAATAGCTGAACACTTCCCCAACCTGGGGAAGTAAACAGATATAGAGATCTAGGAGGCAGAGAGAACCCCTAACAAAATCCTCAAAAGCAGATACACACCAAAACATATTGTAATTAAAATGGCAAAATATAGTCATAAAGAAAAACCTTTAAAAGCAGCAAAACAAAAGAAGACAGTTACATACAAAGGAAACCCCTTAAGGCTTTCAGCAGATTTTTCAGTAGAAATTTTTCAAGCCACAAAAGTGTGGCATAATATATTCAAAGTGCTGAATGGGAAAAAAAACCTGCAGCTGAGAACACTCTATATCCATCAAGGCTATCATTCAGAAAAGAAGGAGAGATGAAGAGTTTCCCAAACAAAAACTAAAGACATTTGCAGCCACTAAACCAGTCCTACAGGAAATATTGAAAGGGGACTTTTTGAATGGAAAAGAAAGACCAAAAATGGCAATATGAAGGTAGGAAACACAAAAACAGTAAAAATGAATATTTCTGTAACAAAACAAAAGGATGTAAAATATGACACTATATACCTAAAACATGTGGAGGAGTAAGAATGGGTTCAAACTTAAACAATCATCCACTTAATATAGACTACTATATGTATAAGACGTTATATACAAACCTAACTGTAGCCACAAATCAAAAACCACTTATAATTATGCAAAGAATGAAGAAAAAGAAATCCAAATGTATCACTAAAGAAAACCAGCAAACCATGAAAGAGAGAAAGACAAGAAAGAATCATGGAAAATCTTCAGAAAGAACCACAAACAAGTAATAAAACAAGCATTAAAATCAATACGTACCTATTAATAATTACTTTGAATGTAAATGGACTGAACACTTCAATCAAAAGACACCGGATGACAGAATGGGGAAAAAAAGAAACAAGACCCATCTACAAGACCCTATAAAAGACTCATTTTAGACCTAAAGATACCTGCAGATTCAAAGTGAGGGGATGGAGAAATATTTATCATACAAATGGATGTCAAAAGAAAGCCTGAGTAGCAATATTTACATCAGACAAAATGAATGTTAAAACAAGGACTGTAAAAAGAGACAAAAAAGCACACTATATAATAATAAAGGGGACAATCCAGCAAGAAGATATAGCAATTGTAAATATTTACGCACCCAACATGGGAGCACCCAAATACATAAAACAGCTAATAACAAACATAAAGGAATGAATCGATAACAATACAGTAATAGACTTTATCACCCCACTTACATCAATGAACAGATCATTTAAACATCAACAAGGAAACAATGTCTTTGAATGACACAACGGAGCAAATTTAATATATTCAGAACATTCCATCCTAAAACAGCAGAATACACATGGAACACTCTCCAGAAGAGATCACATATTAGCCCACAAAATAAGCCTCAACAAATTTAAAAAGACCGAATTCATATCATGCATCTTTTCTGACCCCAATGTTACAAAACTAGAAGTCCACCACAAGAAAAAATCTGAAAAGACCACAAATACATGGAAGCTAAATGACATGCTACTAAAACAAATGGGTCACCAAGGAAATAAAAGAAAAAATTTAAAAATACACAGAAACAAATGAAAATGAAAACACCCTCACGGTTCAAGACCTCTGGGAAACAGCAAAAGCAGTTCTAAGAGGGAAGATTATAGCAATACAGACCTACTTCAAGAAGCAAGAAAAATCTCAAATAAACAACCTACCCTTGCACCTACAGGAGCTAGAAAAAGAACAACCAAAACCTAAACCAGCAAAAGGAAGGAGACAATAAAGATTAGAGCAGAAATAAATCATATAAAAACTAAAAAAGTAATAGAACAGTTCAATGAAACCAGCTGCTGTTTCTTTAGGGAAAAAAAATCAATAAAACTGATAAACCTCTAGTCAGACTTCTCAAGAAAAAAGAAGAAAGGACCCAAATAAATAAAATCACAAATGACAGAGGAAAAGTAACAACAAACACCACAGAAATATAAACAATCATAAGAGAATATTACGAATATCTATTTGCCAACAAATTGGACCTAGAATTGGATGAGTTCCTAGAAACATATAACCTCCCAAACCTGAATCAAGAAGAAACAGAAAATTTGAACAGACTCATTACCAGCACAGAAATTGAATCAGCAATCGAAAAACTCCCAACAAACAAAAGCCCAGGACCAGATGGCTTCACAGGCAAATTCTACCAAACATTTAAAGAAGAGTTAGTACCTATTCTTTTCAAACTATTCCAAATAGAAAAAGAATGAAGTTGGAAGTTTTCCTTCCATGACGCCAGCATTACCCTGATACCAAAACGAGATAAAGACACCACTAAAAAAGAGAATGACAGGCCAATAACTTTGATGAGCACAGATGGAAAAATCCTCAACAAAATACTAGCAAACCAAATCCAACAATACATCAAAAGACTCATTCACCACAGTCAGATGGGATTTATTCCTGGGTTGTAAGAGTGGTTTAATATTCGCAAATCAATGTGATACATCACATCAATAGGAGAAAGGTTAAGAACCACATGATCATTTCAATAGATGCAGAAAAGCATTTGACAAAGTACAACATCCATTCATGATAAACACCTTGACAAAGTAGGTTTAGAGGGAACATAACACTTTAATAAAGGCCGTATATGAAAAACCCACAGCTAATATTATCCTTAATGGGGAAAATCTATGGTCAGGAATAAGCCAGGGATGTCCACTCTCAACACTGTCATTCAACATAGTACTAGAAGTGCTAGCCATAGCAATCAGACAACAAAAAGAAATAAAAGGCATCCAAATCAGTAAGGAAAAAGTAAAACATTCACTATTTGCGGATGACACGATACTATATATAGAAAACTCAAAAGACTCCACCAAAAAAACTGCTAGGTCTGATACATGAATTCAGTAAAGTTGCAGGACACAAAACCAATCTACAGGAATATGCTGCATTTCTATACACCCATAATGAAGCAGCAGAAAGAGCAATCCAGAAAACAAACCCATTTACAACTGCACCAAAAATAATAAGATGCCGAGGAATAAAGCAAACCAAAGAGGTGAAAGACCTGTACTCTGGGGTGCCTGGGTGGCTCAGTCGGTTAAGCGTCTACCTTCAGCTCAGGTCATGATCTCAGGGTCCTGGGAACAAGCCTGCATTGGGCTCCCTGCTCAGCAGGCAGCCTGCTTTTCCTCTCCTGCTCCCCCTGCTTGTGCACTCTCCCTCCTTCTCGCTCAAATAAATAAATAAATAATCTTAAAAAAAAAAAAAGACATGTACTCTTAAAACTATAAAATGTTGATGAAAGACACTGAAGAGGACACAAAGAAATGGAAAGGCATTCCATGCTCATGGACTGGAAGAATGACTATGCTAAAATGTCTATACTGTCCAAAGCTATCTGCACACTTAATGCAATCCCTATCAAAATACCAACAGCATTTTTCACAGAATTAGAATAAACATTTCTAAAATTTGTATGGAATCACAAAAGACACTGAATAGCCAAAGCAATCTTGAAAAAGAAAAGCAGGGGCGCCTGGGTGGCACAGCGGTTAAGCGTCTGCCTTCGGCTCAGGGCGTGATCCCGGCGTTATGGGATCGAGCCCCACATCAGGCTCCTCCGCTATGAGCCTGCTTCTTCCTCTCCCACTCCCCCTGCTTGTGTTCCCTCTCTCGCTGGCTGTCTCTATCTCTGTCAAATAAATAAATAAAATCTTTAAAAAAAAAAAAGAAAAAAGAAAAAAGAAAAGCAAAGCTGGAGGCATCGCAATTCCACACTTCAAGTTATATTATAAAACTGTGGTAATTAAAACAGTGTGGTACCGGCATGAAAACAGACACATAGATCAACAGGACAGAATAGAAAACCCAGAAACAAACCCACAATTATATGGTCAATCTTTGACAAAGCAGGAAAGAATGGGGAAAAGATGGTCTCTTCAACAAATGTGTGTTGGGAAAACTTGACTGCAACATGCAAAAGGATGAAACCGGACCGCTTTCTTACACCGTACACAATAAGAAATTCAAAACGTATTAAAGACCTAAATAGGAGTACTGAAACCATAAAAATCCTAGAAGAGGGGCGCCTGGGTGGCACAGCGGTTAAAGCGTCTGCCTTCGGCTCAGGGCGTGATCCCGGCGTTATGGGATCGAGCCCCATGTCAGGCTCCTCCGCTATGAGAGCCTGCTTCTTCCTCTCCCACTCCCCCTGCTTGTGTTCCCTCTCTCGCTGGCTGTCTCTATCTCTGTTGAATAAATAAATAAAATCTTTAAAAAAAAAAATCCTAGAAGAGAGCACAGGTAGTAATTTCTCTGACATTGACTAGAGTAACTTTTTTCTAGATAGGTCCCCTGAGGCAAGGGATACAAAAGCAAAAAATAAATTATTGGGATTACATCAAAATACAAAGCTTCTTTCACAGCGAAGGAAACAATCAACAAAACTAAAAGCCAACCTATGGAATGAGAGAAGATATTTGCAAATGACATATCCAATAAAGGGCTAGAATCCAAAATCTATAAAGAATTTATAAAACTCACCACCCAAAAAAAAAAAAAATAATCCAATTAAAAGATGGGCAGAAGACATGAACAGACATTTCTCCAAAGAAGACATACAGATGGCCAATAGACACATGAAAAGATGCTTATTCACTTATCATCAGGAAAATGCAAATCAAAACTACAAGGAGATATCACCTCACACCTGTCAGAATGGCTAAAATCAACAACACAAGAAACAACAAGGGTTGGTAAGGATGTGGAGAAAAAGGAACCCTCTTGCACTATTCGTAGGAATGCAAACTAGCACAGCCACTCTGGAAGACAGTATGGAGGTTCCTCAAAAAGTTAAAAATAGAACTACCCTACAATCCCACAACTGCACTACTGGGTATTTACCCAAAGAATACAAAAACACTAATTCAAAGGGATACATGCACCCCTATGTGTATAGCAGCATTATTTACATACCCAAGATATGGAAGCCAACCAAGCATCCACAGGTTGACGAATGGATAAAGAAAATGTGATATATATGTGTGTATATATATATCTACATACACACACACACAATGAAATATTACTCAGCCATAAAAAGAATGAAATCTTGCCATTTGCAATGACATGGATGGACCTAGAGAGCATAATGCTAAGTGTAAAAAGTCAGTCAGATAAACACAAATACCATATGGTTTCACTCGTATGTGTAATTTCAGAAACCAAACAAAGGGAAGAGAGACAAACCAAGAAACAGACTCTTTAACTACAGACAACAAACTGATGGTTACTTGAGGGGAGGTGAGTGGGGTAATGGGTGACAGGTGATGGGGATTAAGGAATGCTCGTGTTATGATGAGCACCAGGTGATTTAAATTAATCATTAAAATAATAATTACACATCATGACCAAATGGAATTTATCCCAGGGTACAAATATGACTCAATATAGGAAACTATCAGTATAATCCACCATATTAACAGGCTAAAGAAGAAATAGCACATGATTGTATCAATTTGATATAGAAAAAGGATTTGACAAAAATCAACACTCATTTATGACAGAAAGCAGAAATCTGAAAAAAAGAAATAGAGGAAACTCCTCTAACTTAATAAAGAGCATATACCAAAAAACCTACTGCTAATATCAAACTAAACGTTCCTCTCCCCAATATCAGAAATGGCAAGGAAGTCCACTCTCCTCAAAGTTCTAGCCAGTGAAATAAGAAAAGGAAATAAAAAGCATACTAATCAGTAAGAAATAAGTAAAACTGTCCATATTTGCATATAACATGACTGTATACTAGAAAAATCCAGGGAGTCTACAAAAAAAATAATAATAATAAATCCTAGAATAAATAAGTTTGGCAAGGTTGCAGGATATAAGATCAACATATGAAAATAAAATGTATCTTTTCATACCAGCAATAAACATGTGGACACCAAAATTAAAAATATAATGCCACTTACAACCCCTCAAAAAATAAAGAAAATTAGGCGTAAATCTAACAAGACAAAACATCCTGACATTACAAAACAGTGATAAAAATAAAGAAGATTTAAGTAAATGGAAAGACCTACCATGTTCATAGATTGAAAATGTCAACATAAGTAAAGGTATCAATTCTCCCTCCCCAAAATTGAAATTCAGGTTTCACACAACTACAAAATCTCAGGAAGATTTTTTGTAGATATAGATATTACTATTCTAGAGTTTATATGGAAAGACAGAAAAACAAGAATAGCTCAAACAATTTTGAAAGAGAATAAAGGGCTGGAATCATTCTATCTGATATCAAGACTTATTACATAGCTACAACAGCAAGACTGTGTGGAGGGACAAACACATACCTCAACAGAATAGACTAGGAAACCCAGAAACAGACGCACCCAAGTATGTCCAAGTGATTTTTTTTACAAAGGTGTAAAAGCAATTCAATAGAGGAAAGATACCCCTTTCAACAAATGGTGCTGGAGCAAAAAGGCATTTATAGACAAAAAATTGACTTCACCTAAACCTCACACTATACAAAAATTTAAATGGATCACAGACCTAAATGTAAAATGTAAAACTATAAAACTTTTTGAAAAAAATAGAAGAAAATCTCCAGGATCAAGAGCTAGGCAAAGATCTTAAACTTGACACCAAAAAGCACAATCCATAAAAGAAAAGTCAGACTTCACCAAAATTAAAAACTTTTGTTCTGTGAAAGACCTTGTTAAGGTCTTTCAGGGCACCTGGGTGGCTCAGTCAGTGAAGCGTCTGCCTTCGGCTCAGGTCATAATACCAGGGTCTTGGGATCGGGTACCACGTCCAGCTCTGTGCTCAGCAAGGAGTCTGCTTCTCCCTCTACCTCTGCCGCTCTCCGTTTATGCTCTCTCTCACGCACTCTCTCTCTTTCTCTCTCTCTCAAATAAAGAAATAAATAAAATCTTAATAAAAAATTAAAAAAAGACAAACCTCAGGCTGGGAGATATTATTTGGAACCTACATATCCAACAAAGGCCTAGTATCTAAACTATATAAAGAACTCTCAAAACTCAATAGTATAAAAACAAAGAATGCAACAGAGAATGAGCAAAAGATAACAAAGAGGTATTTCACTGAACAGGATACACAGATAGCAAATAAGCACATGGAAAGATATTCAAGACCTTTAGGCATGAGGGAAATGCAAATTAAAATCACAACAAGGTATCATTATATACCTATCAGTATGGCTAAAATCAAAAATAGTGACAACACCAAATGCTGGCAAACATGCAGAGAAACTAGAACCCCCATACCTTGCGGGTAGGCTGCAATATGGTCAGCCACGCTCAAAAACTGGCAGTTTCTTATAAAAATCAACCATGCAACTACTAATATGACCCAGTGATTGCAATCCTGGGCATTTACTTCAGAGAAATAAAGACATGTTCACACGTATGCTGTATGCTCTAATGCATACAGCAGCTCTCTTCAGAATATCCCCAAAGTGGACACAACCCAGATGTCCTCTGTGGATGACTGATTAAAACAAGCCATGGTACAGGGCACCCGGGTGGCTCAGTTGGTTAAGCGCCTGCCTTCAGCTCAGGTCATGATCCCAGGGTCCTGGGATTGAGCCCTGCATCAGGCTCCCTGCTCAGTGGGGAACCTGCTTGTCTCTCTCCCTATGCTCCTCCCCCCAGCTCGTGCTCTGTCTCTCAAATAAATAAATAAAAATCTTTTAAAAAATAAAATAAAACAGGGGCGCCTGGGTGGCACAGCGGTTAAGCATCTGCCTTCGGCTCAGGGCGTGATCCCGGCGTTATGGGATCGAGCCCCACATCAGGCTCCTCCGCTATGAGCCTGCTTCTTCCTCTCCCACTCCCCCTGCTTGTGTTCCCTCTCTCGCTGGCTGTCTCTATCTCTGTCGAATAAATAAATAAAATCTTAAAAAAAATAAAAATAAATAAAATAAAACAAAACAAAACAAGCTATGGTACATCCATACCATGGACTATTACTCAACAACAACAACAACAACAAAAAAACCCCCACAAATTATTAGTACACACAACCTAAATGAATCTTCAGAAAATTATGCTGAGTGAAAAAGCCAATCCCAAAACATCACATACTGCACAACTCAATATATGTAAATAACATTCTTGAAATGACAAAATTATAGAAATGAAAAACAGATTAGTTGTTGCCAGGGGTTAAAAGAGGACATCAGGGCACAAAGAAAGTGGGCGTGGCTATAAAAGGGGAACATGAGGGATTCTGTAATGATGGAAATGTTGTATCAGGACTGCATCCATGTTAACACCCTGGCTGAGATACTGTAATACAGTGTTAGCACTGGGGAAACTGGGTAAGACACGGGAGGTCTGTGTGTCATTCTTAGACTGCATGTGAATCTACAATTACCTCAAAACAAAAAGGTTAACTTTTAAAAAGGCAAAATAAGGATATTTCAGACAGAGAATAAAACAAACAAAACAAAAAGCAGAGTTCATCACTAGCAAGCAAAGTTAAGGGAAGTCCTTTAGCCATAAGGAAAAACAGCAGATGGAAATCTAAATCCACATAAAGGAATTAAAAGCAGTGGAAATGATAAGTGAATAGGTAAATACAGATTTCTAAACACACCTTAACTATTTAAAGCAAAACCTTTATAATTTAAGGCAAAAATAACACAATATATTGTGTGACTATAACACAGGGAGATGATGACAATGGCACAAATAAATGCCAGGAGAGGGGAGATGAAAGTACACTGTCACCAAGTCCTTACGATACACAACTGGAATATTACTTGAAGGCAAACGGTAATCATTTAAAGATGTATGCCAAACCCTAAAGCCACCACTAAAAAAAGAAAACAAAATTACAGAAAATATACCAATAAAGATTAATTATCATACAATTATTCACTCAAAAAGATGAATAAGGGAACAAAGAGTAAATGGGACAAAGAGAAAACAAACAGCAAGATGGTAAGTTTAAACCCAACCATATCAATTAATCAAGCTCAGAGAAGAGAAGAGAAGAGAAGAGAAGAGAAAAGAAAAGAAAAGAAAAGAAAAGAAAAGAAAAGAAAAGAAAAGAAAAGAAAAAAGAAAAAATTACATTCTGGGCTATCTATACAAGAAATCCACTTTAAGTATAGACACAAGAGGTTAAAGGTAAAAAGACGGAAAAAGATATACCATGCTAACATTAATCATAAGAAAACTGGAGGGGCTCTATTTATATCAAAGTAGATTTAGAACAAAGCATATTATTTCGGATAGAGAGGGTAATTTCATCAATTATGAATAAGTCATTTAATAAGGTCATAATAATATTAAGTGACAGAAGCTTCAAAACACAAAGCTAAACTGATAAAACAGAAAGAAAAAACAAATTACAAATATATTTTATTTCAATAAACCTCTCGAAATTTGATAGGACAAGTGGACAGAAAAGCAGTAAGGACACAGAAGACAGCCTCAACAACAGGACAACTAACTGGGTAGTTAGTTACAGAACTAACTACCGAGTAACTGACCATCATGACCATTTACAGAAACTCCAAACAACAGAGCAGACCATACATCCTTATTAAGTACACATGGGACATTTACCAAACTAGACCATGTTCTGGTGCATAACACAAGTCTCAAGTTTAAAAGGAGTCAAACAATAAAAAATATACTCTGACCACAAGACAATTAAATTAGAAATTAGTAACAGGACAATTTCTGGAAATTCCTCAAAATATTTGGCAACTACACAACACACCTCTAAATAATCACAGGAGCAATTAGAAAGTATTTGGACCTGAATAAAAATGAATATGTGAAATACCTAAATGTCTGGAACACAAATAAAGCAGCACTTCAAAGGAAATTTATGGCATTAAACAGAATGGAAAAGATCTCAAATTAAATGACCTAAGCTTTAAGAAATTAGAATATGGCATGTTAAATCCAAAGTAGGCCGGAGAAAGGGAGTAATAAAAATAACAAACATGAATGAAACAGAAAGCAAAATAACAATGAAAGCAAGAACTGATTTTCTGAGAAGATCAATAATAAGATGAATAAAAAGGGATAACAGAACATTATGAACAACTTTATGCCAGTACGTTCGACATGGAAGACAAGTTCCTTGAGAGACACAAACTACCAGAGCTCTTTGATGAAAAAATAGATAACCTGAAGAGGCCTATATCTATCAAATAAATTAAGTATATAGTTAGAAACCTACCCATGAGAAAACTTCAAGGCCCAGATGGCTTCACTGAAATCTAAACATTTAAGTAAGAAATAACACCAATTCTACAAAAAGTCTTCCAAGAAATAGAAGAAAATAATCCCAACATATTTCAGGATGCCACCCTGAATCCTGATGCCAGAATCAGAAAAAGACATGACAAGAAACTATAAACTAATATTCATCAACATAAAATTTTAAAAATTCTTAGCAAATCCAATGATACATAGAAATCATAATGCATCATGACCAAGTTGGGCTCATCTCTGGAAAGCAAATTTGGCTTAGCATTCAAGTAAACACTCGGTGGGTAAAAGGTACCTATGAAAACTTTCCAGCAAACAATGTATTAAAAGTGAAAGACTAAAATGCCTTCCCCCTAAGGTGAAGAGACACGGCTGTCACATCTACTTTCACGACAGCCATCCAACACCGTAATGGAGGTTCTGGCTAGTAGATCACAGCAAGAAATATACAGCATGAAGACTGAAAATGAAGAAGTAAAACTGTCCTTATGCACAGATCACATGACTGATTCCACATAAAATCTTAAGAAATCTTAAAAAAAAAAAAAAACTACCAGAGTTAATAAATTTACTAAGATTGCAGGATATAAAATCAATATCCAAAAATCACTTGCATTTTTATAATCTAGCAATAAAAAATTAGAAATTAAAATTAAAAAATATTATCATTTATGACAGCTTCCAAAAATATGAAATACTTAGGGATAAATCTGATAAAAAATGTGCACATTATATTTGTACATTGAGAATTAAGCAATACTACTAGGAAAAATTAAAGAGAACCTAAATAAACGGAGATGTATACCTTGTTTGGGGGACAGAAAACCGAACTGTTTAGATGTCAATTCATCCCAAATTAATTCACAGATTCAACACCATACCAATCAAAATCCCAGGAAGCTTTTTTGTGGACAAATTGAGTCCAACATTCATTTGGAAATGCAAAGGACCAAGAATAGCCAAAACAACTTTGAAAAAGGACAAGAACACTGCAGGACTTTCCTGATTTCAAAACTTTTAAATATACAATAATCAAGACATTGTGTTATGGTGTCAAGACAGACAGTGGATCAGTGTAACAGAACAGATTCCAGAAATAGATCCACATGGATATAGTCAATTGATTTCTGACAAAGAAACTAAGACAATTCAGTGGAGAAAGGACTATCTTTTGAACAAATAGTGCTGGAACAACTGGATATCCATACTGAAAAGACCTGACCTTCAATCCGTTCTTCACACCACAAATAAAAATTAACTCAAAATAGATCACTGACCAATATAAAAGCTAAAACTATGAAACTTCTAAAAGAATATAGAGAAAATCTTTGTGACCTCTGGTGAGGCAAAGATTTCTTTCTTTCTTTTTTTTTTTTTTTTTAAGATTTTACCCGTTCATTATAGAGAGAGCAGAGAGCACAAGCGGGGAGGCAGGGGAGAGGGGCTAGGGAGAGGGAGAAGCAGACTCCCTGCTGAGCAGGGAACCCAACATGGGACTCGATCCCAGGACCCCGGGGACCATGACCCGAGCCAAAGGCAGATGTTCAACTGACCAAGCCACTCAGGCACCCCAAGGCAAAGATTTCTTAATACAACACTTAAAACACAACTGATAAAAAGAAAAAGTAATGGGGCGCCTGGGTGGCTTGGCCAGTTAAGTGTCTGCCTTCGGCTCAGGTCATAATCCTAGGGTCCTGGGTTCGAGCCCCTCATCGGGCTCTCTGCTCAGCAGAGAGCCTGCTTCTCTTTCTCCTTCTGCCTGCTTCTCCCCCTGCTCGTGCTCTCTCTCCCACTGTTGAATAAATAAAATAGTAAAAAAAAAAAAAAAAAAAGACGCGGAATTCTTCAAAGCTAAAAACATGCTCTTCAAAAGACAATGTGAAGAAAATATTCTTCTCCAGACTGGAAGATAGTATTTGCAAATTACCTATCCGATAAAGGACGTGTACCCAGAATATATTAAAAACTCTCAGGGGCGCCTGGGTGGCACAGCGGTTAAGCGTCTTGCCTTCGGCTCAGGGCGTGATCCCGGCGTTACGGGATCGAGCCCCACATCAGGCTCTTCCGCTGTGAGCCTGCTTCTTCCTCTCCCACTCCCCCTGCTTGTGTTCCCTCTCACACTGGCTGTCTCTGTCTCTGTCAAATAAATAAATAAAATCTTTAAAAAAAAAAAAAAACTCTCAAAACTCAACAACAAGAACACTACCCAATTTTAAATCAAGCAAAAGATATGAACAGGCACTTTAGCCAAGAGAGTATACAGATGGCAATTAACCATACGGAAAAATGTTCAACATCATTACTTATTAGGGAAGTGCAAATTAAAACCATGGGAGGGTAGTACTTGCTACACTACACACCAATTAGAATGGCTGAAGTTGGAAAGACCGACCACACCAAACATTACAGGGTGATATGGAGCAAATGGAACTTTCAGTCACTGCTGCTGGGAATGTAAAATACCAGAATCCCTTTGGGAAACAGATTGATAGTTTACTTTAAAGTTAACACACACATATTACAGGACCAAGCCACTGCACTGCTAAATATTTACCCAAAAGAAAACACATCCTTACAAAGACCTGTTTAAACACATATATAAAAATGTTCACAGTAGCTTAATCTGTGATGGCCCCAAATGAGAAACCACCCAAATGTCCATCAATAGGTGGGTGAATGGAGAAACAAAATGCGCTATGTCCATACAATGGAATACTACTCAACAATAAAAATTACCGATACATGCAACAACACGGAATAATGTTAAAATAATTGCACTAAGTCAAAGAAGCCAGGCAATATAAGAATACGTACCTGTATAATTCCAGTATATGACATTCAAAAAAATACAAACTAATCTCTAGCAGACAGAAAGTGTATCAGTGGTTGCCTGGGGGTGGAGGGGATTAGGGACAGGAAGGGATGGAAGGGAGTGATTTCAAAGGAGCACTGGAAAACTTTGGTGGTGATGAATATATTCATTACCTTAGTTGTGGTAGTACTTTCATAGGAGTATACAAATGTCAAAATGCATCAAACATATATTTTAAGTATGTGCAATTTATATTATACCTCAATAAAACTAAATAAAGGGATATATACCTAAATTTTATATATATATATGATCCTAAACATAATGAAAAGATGGACCTAACTTACATATGTGATTACACCTTGACATACCTAAATAAAGGAAAAACAGAAAGCATGAAAGCTACCAATAGCATAGAAGATAGACACCTAATTCTGGACACCCGGAGCTTCTGAATTTTTGCATCAGTCCCTCCTCTCACAGCCCAGGTGCCAGCGCTGGGTTTCCATCCACACCCTACTTTCATTAAGCACAAAAGTAACGGGAAAGCTGTCTGTGGGGAATGAATTATGAACTTAGGGGGGAAATGAGGGCAAACAAAACGTTCATTCTGTAATTTAAAAGCCCTTGGCATACCAAACACCTCCGGACAGTGAGATTCTAGGTGATTTTCCCTCGGTTTCTTTAAATTTTTCTGTACTTTCCAAATTCTTTACAAGCATTATTTTGCTCTTTTGGGGGGGGGTACAGGACAGTTTTTAAAAACCCGGTTTAAATTCTCCATTAAGTAAAGAACTATTCAAAAAGAAGCCTAAGGAGTTTTCACCCTGATAATTAATGAACAGCACCCAAACACACACACACACACACACACACACACACACACAAATCTGAGCATTAATGTAGATCAAAGAACAGGGAGATTTCATTTATAAGGATGAAGGCTATTTACAATATATTTAGAAGCTCAAACCTCAAAAACTAGATACACTCTAAATTCTGAATTTCACTAGTCAACCACTGAGCTGGCCGTCACCTATTAAAAACATGATATATTCTAACTGATTTCCTGCCCTTTAGGTTGAAAAGGGAGCTCACACACACTAAAAGGAAAGTCCTGCATGAACTTTCAGGAGGTTGGAGGCCGTAACAAGAGGCTCCTCTTCACTAAGACTTACAAGCCTGTAAATGCATCAAGCCTTACAATACAGGATGGAAGCCAGGAGAGACAGGATTTCCTAACTCTGCTTGCCCCAAGCTGTCGGCGGCAGACATTTATGTCACATTTTTTCAGCAAGTGTATAGAAAGCCAGCAGGGGGTTCAAAAATGCCAAATGCTGGTAAAATATGTTTTTCAATAACTTCACAGGTCAAATTAGGTGCAAAATGATTTTTACACAACCTGAATACAAATCTTAAGAGTCTTCCTCCATGGATTCTAAAAGAATAAACCAATTTCCTAGTGATCATAGAATTCTTGGCTTAATTCTTCACTTTCATTGCAGAGAAAAAAATGAAAATAGGTTAGCATAGCACAACACTCCACAAGTTAACATAACCCACGACACTTACATGTCTTGGAGTGTTCGTGAGATAGCATGTAATTGGCAAGAGGTGGCGTGTAGGTCAAACACTGCAGTGCTGCATTGGCAAAGCAGGTATTGCCCAAATTCTGGAGCCCGGCTCCAACTCTATGAGTCTGTTGCCACTTAAGACAAATCTTCTCAGATGGGAAAAGAACTTTTTGCGGAGGAGCAATGCCATCACCTAGGGCTGGAAAAATAAACAAGAAATATTTAAAAACAAAGCTTTTCATGTTTCTCAAGCTCAATAAATAGAAACACGTCAAACTGAATCTGATCAAGATTAGGTTTTTCCCAGCTACCCAGAAATACAGGGAAGAAAGGGACATTTTAAAAGACAGGTCCTAGAATGTGGGAAATCAAAATGATTTGGTTTCTTCAATAAGTAAACTGCAACGACCAAAGGAGGGTGTTAACAGAATCTTAAAGACATCCACCAAATGCTAAGTATAGACCTTGTTTGGATGTTTTTAACAAACCAACTGTTGGAAAAAAAATATGACAGAAATGTTAACGTTGTTTTAATATAAAGATGTTTAAATTTTTAGAAAAGAATTTTTTAGATATACAAACTAAAATATTTATAGATGAAATATAAAGTCTTGGATTTGCTTTACAGTGATGGGGAGGGGAGTAAATGGGTGAAGGTATAATTGGCTATGAGTTGATACACTGATTGCTGACTATAGAAGAGTTCACTCTAACTACTCTTTTATATCTACTTAAAATTTTTTCAACACCATCTATAGAAAATGGCTTCTCCTCAGTACCACCACCATCACTGTCCTCTTCACCAGCACTGCACTTCTAGAGTCCTCATTAGCTGCCGGACAGTCTCAGTCTAAGAGTTGGTAGTGACATCATCCTTTTACCAGAAAGGAAACCGGCTCTGAACTCAGGCTGTTGGGCGCCACTACCCACATTCATAAGTATACTCTATGTTGCCTAAAAAGATGTTTATCTATTTTCAAGACTTATAAACAGATTATTAATGATAACTATGCTGACAGAACTCAGGTAAAGCTCAAAAACAACTTATTTAGGAAAGTTCGATCACCCATATGAAGACTACCTTTTCACAAAAGTTTGCCAGTTCCTTGGTGCTGCTGGAGATGGAAACGCCTTAATGGATGGTTCTCTATTTTAACAGAGAAATTAATGGGTTTAAGTATGCAAAGGTAGGCTTTGGCTCAGTGGAACAAAAAGAAAAATCAGGAAAAAAGAAAGGAGTCTGCAGAAAATGGGACAAGGGCTCCAAAAAGGGCACGGCAGGGTGATGTGAGTTAAGGCCCGAGGGAGAGAAAGGAACTCCAGCAAGTAACGGGAAGCTGGAGTCAGTGAAAGAAGTCCTGTGGGAAAGTGTTGATGGTGAAGGTCTTTAAACTCTATGTGTAACATTCAATTAAATTGTTTATTTTGTGATATAAACTTTCCTCCCACCCCAAACACCTTCAACAAATGACACCACCCACCACCACATCACAATGCCACATTTACTACGAGGATACAAAACAATTTAAGGGCCAAATTATTCTATGCCAATGACGTTCCTGAGTAGGAACTAATCTATTTTCTTTGCATTTCAAAGCTTTCAAATCCAACAATCTCAGAAGTACCAACTAAAGTGTCTCATTTAACCGGATGAGTTTTAACAAATGTAACCACAGTTACACAGTTTTAACAAATGTAACATTTAAATTATCTGCTGTTTTTCAAACAGCTTTATTACCACAGATGATATTAACTGGCCAAAAACTAAAAAAACAACCCACAGTTGGGTAGAGCCATTTGTCAAAAGGCAATCTTTTTTCAAAAACATCTTCAAAAATTTTCAAAGGCAGACATCTACTTAGGGGACTACAGTTAACTGACAAGTTAACAAAATGCCCATCTCAAATCTCATTGCGATGAAGTTTATCCTTCAAAAAATTAAGAATAAAAGAAACTACAAATATTATAACTAAAAGTAACCCACCCTGTGAGGATACATTTTAATCATGAACAAGCAGCACAGGAAAATGAAGCCTGTCGAACAATGTCACTGCTGGCCACTGGGGTGGCAACAGGTCTTCACAAAAGACGACCCCCTCCAAAACTACCAACCGTTGACAGCGTTTATATAAGAGTTTCTTGGAGTGATTCTGTCTTTTAAAAGTAGTACCTTGATCCTTTTGTGGTGATGGTTTTGATTTATCAGGTACAGATGAACTTGAATAAACTACAGCACCAGGTACTGGTCCTAAAGAAAGTGTGTGATTTGAAACATCATTTAGCGAAGACACAGCTCCCCAGCTGGCAGACCCTGCATCCATGTCTCCAGGTGAGACCGCCTCCGAGCTGCCAGGCTGATTCTGATAGGCTGATGGGTCTGAAGATTCAGAAGCTTTGTCAACTATGGTCATTGTTCAACTCTGCAAAAGACAAAACACATGCAGTTGTTTTATAAACTGAGAAAAGTAATCTAAATCTAACATTAGATCTTGGAAAATTATCCTACCCATATTTAATTACTGTCAAGTTACTATAATATAAAAACAGCAGTATTTTTTAACTTTGAAATCATTTCCTTGGAACATTTAGCATTGTGCTCATCTGAACATGTGAACAATTTTTAATTATAAAACCTTCGATGAAACATTTGATTGGATCTTGTCATTCTATTCCAACCCCCCTAAATGTCTCATGTTTCAGTTTATAATCAGGGACCTCAGTTCCCAATTTTATACATTTACCAAGAACCCATATATTTTTTCTCCCTATTGCTTAAATCTAGAATGTGAAATACACTAACACATTTAACTCAATTTTCAATTCACATAGAATTCATCAGGGAAGTCTCAACTACATGAAGAGAAAAATCTAACTTTAATTCTGAGTTAAAGTCCACAATGACTTGTTTGAAATATATTATTTTTTTTTTAAATTAGGAAGTCTCACATTTGAAAAGTTTTTCTGAGGAGGCTCATTTATTTGGTATATATGACTTTTTAAATGAAGCCCATAAGACATTACTGACATCAAACTTGAACACAAATACATGTTATAAAAGTAATCATAATTTTCTCTCTGACTCCTATTTTTAAATCTTAAGGCTCCCACTAATTAAGAATTTCCTATATGATGGACAATGTGTTAATCACTGAATATAAATTAATTTACTTAATTTTCATAGTGGACCTATGAGAGATTGAATAGAATCCACAGGGTCTATAAAATGGAGCAATTATAACCCAAACTAGTCCAGTAACAAGAACCAGGCACCTGGCCCAACATTCCCAACAAGGGTTCCTTCTGGCTGTACAGACTTAGTCACTGGGGTCTCTTGAGGAACGTAAACTGCCCAGTGACAACCAAAGCAAGTGCGCCACTCCTCTGTAGATAACCCTTCTCTCAGGCATGCCCTGACTGCCCCCGGGACAACATCAACACCCAGACTTGGCACAGCCTGGCCTAGGAACCGCTCCACATGCTCCCCGGCTTCCATTCCTACCTGCTCTCTTTGGGCTTTTCACATGCTGTTCTTTTTTACCTCATGCTCTTCCAGCCTTCCACCTCCGGCCAGTTACCACTTACCACTTCTCAGTTTAGAATTCATTTCCTCTGGGACACTTTCCTTGACAACATCGCTCCCCCAAGACTGGGTCAGAAGCCCTCCTGCAAGCTCCCATAGCGCCCTGCTGCCGATTTCTATGGTAGCGCTCCAGCACCTACTCCACGGCCTGTTTCACTTGTTGCTCTCCATCACACTTGCATTTCTATCCCCAGACCTGGCACACAGAAAGCTGGCCACACGTGTGCTGAACAAATGAATGAATCCCAAATATAGGAAGTAACCAGGGTTTGCTTTTAGCACTGGTTTGTGCTGAGTGATTTATATACAGTATCTCTTTTGTATACAGTATCTCATTCCTACTTTGAAGTCGGAACAGCCTCTAAAGCTTGCTTTAAAATATATTCAATACAGTCAAGTGAGAGAACAAGTACGAACATTCATGCCACCTCAACAAATGTTGTGATGCACAGTCTGCTCACAGTAAGGTTCTTTTAAAAGCCTCAATTTTGTTGTGATTTTAAATTCTGGCACGACGATAGCCCCCTGCCCTGAAAGCACAACCTAAAGATTTTTTTGGAATCTTATGCAGAAATTAAAAAGTTTATGTTAGATTAAATCTTACTAAAATAAGAAAAACTGAACTATTTTAAGTCAATCTAAGACAGGGGATCTTCATTCAGGAAGAAAGCTTGAGCTGTATTTTCAAATAAAGTCTACACCATGAAACACAGTGGAGGCAAGCAAGAGTAAGAAAACAAAAGAGGAGGAGAAAGAGAAGGAGCAAAAGGTAGAAGAAAGCCAAAACAGAGTCCCAAGGAAAGGTTAATTTGGCCTCATTTACCAATAACATTTAACAGCAAAAACCTCAATTTTCCCAGGAAAAGGATTTCCCTTCAGGACAATCATTAACAAATAACCAAATAAAACCATTTTACTTGCTCCAACTGCCTTTGGGGGGTGGGGGGGTTCTTAAATGAAAAAAAATTAAAGAAAGCATACAACTCAATCATCAATAACCATATAGAAGTATAATTATGGGAAAACAAACCAAAACCATCCATTTGTCTTCATTTGTATATTTGGCCAATGAATACTTATCCTAAAACCATCAAGTATTGAACTAACCATCTGCTACAGAGATATCCTTTCTACAAGCCAAACAACATTGTAAAGGACCTAAGATTCATAAGTTACATGTTCTTTAATGTTAGTAAAGCTTCTAAACATTATGGTTATGGTTATATCAGGACTTTTAAGCAACTACTTCAATGAAAAGTTACAAAAACATGTTTGAAACAAGTTACAAACATTTCTCTCAGCATCTTCTAATGATACTCAAAAAGCAACAAAAACATGTTTGAAAAAAATGAGTACATGAATCAAGGCTGGAGGTGTGTGGAGATACGAGACTAATCGACTTCACGAATGTTTGCTTTAAGTGCAATCTTTTATTCAGAAGTCTTAAGATTTTCAGTCCCTTATATTTCTATCAAATACCAGAATGCATTATTCTTTTTCACTTTAAAAATAAGCATATAGCTGTTTTAAACATTGTGGCACTGCACATAAAGGTAATGATATCAATACATGTAGAAAAGAAACTGATACACTCTGCTTCTTCATAAACAATGTAACCCACGTTCTTGTGTAACATTTCTATTTAAGTGGAAAACACACAAGCTTTAAAAAGATACAGCCTTGATTTCAATTATTTTTAAGTAAATAAAACGACTAACCTTAAACCCTTCAAACCAAACAGTGTAGACTTGATTGATAGAAAAAGAAAGTGAAACTGACCTTAAATAAAAACAAATAAGTAAAACTGATTATTCATATCCCCTATGCACTTTGAATGAGTCAAAAGAGTGAAATTATCTTTAAAATTTACCACTCCTAAAAAATTTTGAGTCGCCACAAAAACGTATGAGACCCTGTAATACTGTTGTTACTTTGAAAAAGAGGTGTTAAACCAAATAGCTTCTCAACCCGTTTTACTGATCTGAGTGTATTTAAATAACCAACATGTTTTCCCATAAACAAGTAAACCCTAAGGCCTCCCTAAATATAAAAGCGCTATTCAATAAAAGTAATCTCAACCGCATTCATTATAACAAGGTTAAAGTCCTAGATTGTAAAACTTCTGTCCCGTCAAATTTTCATTTCAAACATCTGAAACTGATCACCCTCTCCCCCGACCCCCTCCAGGTAAGTTGGCTCTTCCTGCCCCGAAGATAAAGAACAGGACCGAGGCGCACACGCTTTTGGGGACGCGCCGCCGGGGCCGGCCGGCCCCTCCTCTCCCCCCAGAGGGTGCCCGCTCCGCCCCGGCGGCCGGCGTGGGGAACTCGGACACTCGGCGAAGGAGCCAGGTGGACGGCCCCGCGAGGGGGACCGGCGCGCCGCGGAGGGGCGCCGGGATGGGAAAGTTTGTCTCTCTGGGGGTGCGGTGGGGGGTGGGGAGGCGAGCCCCATGCTCCGAGGGCCGCTC
>NC_048227.1:4604573-4810180 GCF_002007445.2 Ailuropoda melanoleuca
TTTTTCACATGGCATGTTTTCAAGATTTATCCACATTGTAGGATATATCTGTACTTCATTCCCTGTTATGACTGAATAATAGTCCATGGCATGGACAGATCACATTTTATTTATCCATTTATCCACTGATGGATGTTTGAGTTATTTCCACCTTTGGATATCAGGAACAGAGCAACTATGAACATTTACGTACAAGTTTTAGTTTGAATACCTGTTTTCAGTTCTCTGGGGTATGTACCCAGGAGTGGAATCGCTGGGTCAAATGGTCAATCTAAACCACTATACTATTTTCCACACTGACTGCACCATTTTGCATTCCTACCTGCAACGTTTGAGGGTCCCAATATCTTCGCATCCTTGCCAACACCTGTTACTTCCTTTTTCCTTTTCCTGGTGAGTGTGAAGTAATCTCTCATTGTGGTTTTCCATTTCCCTAATGACTAAAGATGTCGAGCATCTTTTCACACGCTCATTAGCCATTCATCTTTGGAGAAATGTCTATTCAACTAGTTTGCCAATTTTTAAATTGGGTTATTTGCCTTTTTATTGCTGAGTTGTAAGAGTTCTTTATACTGGTTACTAGACTCTTTTTTTTTTTTAAAGATTTTATTTATTTATTCAACAGAGATAGAAACAGCCAGTGAGAGAGGGAACACAAGCAGGGGGAGTGGGAGAGGAAGNCAATCAATAGACTTGTCCCCGCAGCCCGGGCGGAGACACAGTCATCAGAGTGCTGTCTGGGGACAGACACACTAGATATAAATTCCAGCTCCAGCTTTTATTTATTAATTGTGCTCTTTGGTCTTGTTTTAGTCTCTCATGAAATGAAAGGTTTGTTTAATTTACCAAAGCCAACTTTATCCTAATGGGTAATTAACACCCCTTTCTTCCAATCCAACATAAGACAACAAAGCCCAAAGTTTTTTTTTCTTTTTAAGATTTTCAAAATTTATTTATTTGACAGAGAGAGACAGCAAGAGAGGGAACACAAGCAAGGGGAGTGGAAGAGGGAGAAGCAGGCTTCCTGCTGAGCAGGGAGCCGGATGCAGGGCTTGATCTGAACACCCTGGGATCATGACCTGAGCTGAAGGCAGACACTTAACGGCTGAGCCACCCAGGCGCCCCAGCCCAAAAGTTTTCAAGGAAAGATACATTTGATTTTCCTGAGGATCACAGTCTCCTATGAAGGAAATCTGCGGCTATGGTTCACCAAATCTGAGACCTGATTTATTTTTGGGTGACAAATCCCAAGTCACTCCTTTATGTATTGCCAAAATATTAATTTAAAACCCAGAATAAACCACGCATTGGAGATACGGTATCTATTTTCCAGAGGCCATTTTGTTTAGAATACAGAGTTATACATAATTAGTTACTCCACATCCTGACAATGCACCAAATCAAGAAGGTAAAGCGTAGGAAGCGCCGAGAATAACCCTCCCAGGAGGTGACATTAAGGAAAAGTTTTATGAAGATGGTGACACTTGAAATGGCTCTTTGAGGATTAAGTAGAATTTTTTTCTAGACAAATAAAGGATAGGAAAACAATGCCAGGATTTCAGGAGCAAAAGCTATTTGAAAGCAAGCAAAGCTTATCCCCCTTAGAACTCTGTTGCCTGGGGCGTCTGGGTGGCTTTGTCAGTTAAGCGTCTGCCTTTGGCTCAGGTCGTGATCCTAGGGTCCTGGTATCAAGCTCCCTGTAGGGCTTTCTGCTCAGCGGGGAGCCTGCTTTGCCTTCTCCCTCTGCCTGCCTCTCCCCCTGCTGGTGCTCTCTCTGTCAAATAAATAAATAAAATCTTTTAAAAAAAACCTCTGTTGTCCTTGGAAATGTGCAAAAATGAACACTGATAATACAGTTGATAGCAAGGAAAAGTTCAGCATGTAACTTGATTCAGCAGGCTTGGGGTTTCAAAGGAGAAACTCTGAGAGGTCTAATCAGGTCTAACTGGCTGGTTGAGACTTCCTAGATTTATAATGGAAATCAATACCTGTCCAATTCAAAAACATGAATGCATGTTACCCTAAACAATGACTAGACATGGCCCTGGAATTTTGCCCTCCCCCCCAAAAAAACACAAGATATTTCTATCAGCATGGAGAAAATTTATCGTTATCTATATACCTCAATTGAAGAAAAGCAAAAATATGTGAGACCCATTAGGAGCTTTCAGGTAAGTGGATGATTAAAACATGAATATAAAAAAGTCAACTGAATGTGAATTTACTTAATGCCATGGAACTATACACTTGAAAATGATTAAAATGATAAATCTTATTTACATTTTATCACAATAAAAAAGCCAGTTGACATCTATATACCAGCAATATCTAATTAGAAAAGTAACAATCACAGGAACAAAAACAAAATGCTAAGGAATAAATAACAAACTTGAAAAATGTGCAAGGTCCAAAACTCATGACCAAGGGTTCTTAAAAAAGATTTTCTTTTCTTTTTTTTTTTTTTTAAAGATTTTTCTGAATGAAGGATGAAACTTTGGTTTGTAAAGATTTTACAAACTATACTATAGTATACTATAACTGATTCTAAACAAATTCTTTCTAGAACTCAATAAAATGCCTATAGCGTAAAGATTAAAATAAATTTACAAATGCAATGCAGTTAGTCCTGAAAGGACTCCTGTGGCACTTTCTAAGATGTTTGAATTTTCATCTGAGCAATAAAGCCATTCGTTAATGTTCTCCACGCTTAACTACCTATAGTAACTACCTAAGTAACTACCTTTCTCTTGAAACAGTTCACACATTCGTTGAGCAAATACCCAGCTAGCATCTACTCTGAAAGTAAGAGAAGTGATGTGTTAGTGCCTGCCTTCAGTGAGTTTTTATTTTTTTATTTTATTTTTTAAAAGATTTTATTTATTTATTTGACAGAGATAGAGACAGCCAGAGAGAGAGGGAACACAAGCAGGGGGAGTGGGAGAGGAAAAGAAGCAGGCTCATAGCGGAGGAGCCTGATGTGGGGCCCGATCCCACAATACCGGGATCACGCCCGGAGCCAAAGGCAGACGCTTAACCGCTGTGCCACCCAGGTGCCCCATTCAGTGAGTTTTTAGAATAGTTACATAAAGCAGGTGAGCTATGAGAGCCAATTTGGCAGGAAGGAAGTGTGGGAGAAAACAATGTAATGGGAGGGGGCAGATCAGAGGGAGGGGAAGTTCAGAGCCGGTTCCCTGAGACTGAACCCAGCAGACTGAGTAGCGATGCGCAAGGTGAAATTAGTAGGGGCAGCTCAGAGCGGAGAAACACCAAACAGATGGGGAGAGCAAGTCAGGAGAGGGAAGGAGAACTTGATACATACTTCACCTTGGCCAGTATCTGAAGGA
This sequence comes from Ailuropoda melanoleuca, assembly GCF_002007445.2. Classification (NCBI taxonomy): domain Eukaryota; kingdom Metazoa; phylum Chordata; class Mammalia; order Carnivora; family Ursidae; genus Ailuropoda; species Ailuropoda melanoleuca. The sequence continues at coordinate 4,607,918 of NC_048227.1, forward strand.
AACTTCATCAGAACTGTATCAGAAAAATTTCTCAACATAGCAAAGGACCCCGAAGGAAGAGGCTACCACGGCACTCAGAGTTTCTCTGTTCTGAAGAATGACGATCCATCTCTGATGTTAGACTCAAGTCTTCAGTTTTTAAGAATAGATTAGTGATTGTTAACAGTTAGAGGTTATTATGGGCCAGATGTTACTTGTCAAGATTTACACACATTCTTGCAACTACTTCGGGAGGTAGGTACTATGGGGCATTTCTATTTTATGGGAGTAAACAGAGGCAAAGAGACGTTAACTAACCTGTGCAAGGTCACACCAGCTAGTAAGCGGCAGAATCCATATTCTTAAAGCTCCAAGCCAACACCATCCTGGAGAGCTTTCTGCAACGATGGTAAAGTCCTATGCTAACATAGTAGGTACTAGTCACATGCAGCTGTTCACTCCTTCAAGTGTGGCATGGTATGCCTGAAGAACTAGGCTTCAAATCTAATTTTAACTAATTTAAATTAAAATGTCCACAGGAGGCTACTGTATTGGACACATGGCTCTAAGTTATTCTGATTAGAGAATGTTCGCTGTAGAATTGTTTATAATATTGAAAGAAACAACTTAAATGGAAGAATGTCTAAAACAGACTACGAAATATACACAACTTGAATGAGGGGCGTGGAGAAATCTGGTAAGAATTACAAAATCTGGACATTTATCAGGGAGGAGGGTCAGGGCAAATATACGTTGCATACGATTTAGACCCACCCTGTCTGGGATCCCTGATTTTTTTTTTTCTGGTCTTCAACCAACTCTAGTGGGTCCTGAATAAGCAATCTCTAGTAATGTGATCCAATAAAAATATAATGTGACCCACATACATATTTCTAAATTTTCTAGTAGTCACATTTAAAAAGGTTTTTTAAAGGTGAGATTAGGGGCGTCTGGGTGGCTCAGCCGTTAAGAGTCTCCCTTCAGGGGCGCCTGGGTGGCTCAGTCGGTTAAGTGTCTGCCTCTTGATTTCGGCTCAGGTCATGATCTCAGGGTCCTGGGATTGAGCCCCACGTCAAGCTCCACACTCAGTGGGGAGTCTGCTTCAGGTTTCTCTCTCCATCCTTCTGCCCCTCCCCCCGTCAAATAAATAAATATTTTTTAAAAACCCAAAACTCTTTAAGCATGGTATTTTGAGTTTCTATGATACTGAATAACTTACTTCACAGAAATTCCTTAGAGATCCTTCCGTTGAAGACTATCATGGTATTTATAAAGCATAGCTAACAATTTTTATCTCATTGCTTTTTTTTTAAAGTATGGTAAACTACAACATGAAATTTATTTTTTTAAAGATTTTTTTATTTTTAAGTAATCTCTCTACCCAGTGTGGGTCTCAAACTCACAACCCACTCCACACAGGATCGATGTAGCACACTCCACTGACTGAGCCAGCCAGGTCCCCTCAAAGTGTGCAGGTTAGTGGCATTAAGTACATTCTCAGTCTACCGCAACCATCGCATTATCTAGTTCCAGAACTTTTTCACCACTCTAAGTGGAAACCTACACTCCCCATTTGCTCTGCCCACCAGCCCCTGGGCACCATTAATCTGGTGTCTATATCTATGGATTCACCTATTCTAGGTATTTGATATAAAAGGAATCACATGCCGTGAGGTACCCTATATCCGGCTTTTTTCACATGGCATGTTTTCAAGATTTATCCACATTGTAGGATATATCTGTACTTCATTCCCTGTTATGACTGAATAATAGTCCATGGCATGGACAGATCACATTTTATTTATCCATTTATCCACTGATGGATGTTTGAGTTATTTCCACCTTTGGATATCAGGAACAGAGCAACTATGAACATTTACGTACAAGTTTTAGTTTGAATACCTGTTTTCAGTTCTCTGGGGTATGTACCCAGGAGTGGAATCGCTGGGTCAAATGGTCAATCTAAACCACTATACTATTTTCCACACTGACTGCACCATTTTGCATTCCTACCTGCAACGTTTGAGGGTCCCAATATCTTCGCATCCTTGCCAACACCTGTTACTTCCTTTTTCCTTTTCCTGGTGAGTGTGAAGTAATCTCTCATTGTGGTTTTCCATTTCCCTAATGACTAAAGATGTCGAGCATCTTTTCACACGCTCATTAGCCATTCATCTTTGGAGAAATGTCTATTCAACTAGTTTGCCAATTTTTAAATTGGGTTATTTGCCTTTTTATTGCTGAGTTGTAAGAGTTCTTTATACTGGTTACTAGACTCTTTTTTTTTTTTAAAGATTTTATTTATTTATTCAACAGAGATAGAAACAGCCAGTGAGAGAGGGAACACAAGCAGGGGGAGTGGGAGAGGAAGAAGCAGGCTCATAGCGGAGGAGCCTGATGTGGGGCTCGATCCCACAACGCCGGGATCACGCCCTGAGCCGAAGGCAGACGCCCAACCGCTGTGCCACCCAGGCGCCCCTGGTTACTAGACTCTTACCAGGTATTTGATTGGGAAATATTTTCTCTCATGGGGGTTGTTGTTTACTGTCTTGATAGTGTCCTTTAATGCACAAAAGTTTTTAATTTTAATGAAGCCCAGTTTATTTTTTCTTTTGTTGTTTGTGCTTTTGGTGTGGGGTTTTTATAAATTCCCTTTATAATATTAAGGAAGTTCCCTTCTATTGCTAGTCTTTTGAATGTTTTTTCATGACAGAATGTTAGCTTTTATCAAATTTTTTTTTTCTACATGAATTAAGATGATCAGATGGTTGGGGTTTTTTCCCCTTACTTCTGTTAATGTGGTGTATTACACTGGTTGATTTTCTGCTTGTTGACCCACACTTGCATTCCTGAGATAAATCCCATTTATAATCATTGCAACATGATTCTGGATTCAGTTTATTACTATTTTGTTGCAAATTTTTTAAAAAGATTTTATTTATTTATTTGACAGAGATAGCCAGTGAGAGAGAGAACACAAGCAAGGGGAGTGGGAGAGGGAGAAGCATGCTTCCCGCCGAGCAGGGAGCCCGATGCGGGGCTCGACCCCAGGACTCTGAGATCATGACCTGAACTGAAGGCAGACTCTTAATGGCTGAGGCACCCAGGCGCCCCATTTTGTTGAGAATTTTTGCGCTTATATTCATAATGGATATTAGTCTCCAGTTTTCTTGTGATGTTTTCATCTGGCTTTAGTATCAAGATAATGTCGGCACCATAGAGTGAGATAGAAAGTGTTTCCTCCTTTTTCTATTTTTTGGTAGAGTTTGAGAAGTACTGGTGGTGATTCTTCCAGAAATATTTTGTAGAATTCAACAGTGAAGCCACCTTGTCCTGGACTTTCTTTGTTGGAAGGTTTTGGATTATTGATTCAATCTTTTAATTTGTTACACACCACATTAATGGAACAAGATCTTCTCAATTATTGTAGGAAAAGTCTTTGACAAAATACAACACACTTTCATGATAAAAAACACTTAATTCAGATTTTCTATTTCTTCTTTTTTTTTTTTTTTAAGATTTTATTTATTTATTCGACAGAGATAGAGACAGCCAGCGAGAGAGGGAACACAAGCAGGGGGAGTGGGAGAGGAAGACGCAGGCTCATAGCGGAGGAGCCTGATGTGGGGCTCGATCCCAGAATGCCGGGATCACGCCCTGAGCGAAGGCAGACGCTTAACGACTGCGCCACCCAGGTGCCCCAGATTTTCTATTTCTTAATTCAGTTTGGGGAGTTTGTATGTTTCCAGTAATTCGCCCATTTCATCTACATTATATAATTTACTGGTGTATACTTGTTCATAGTATTCTCTATTCTCTTATAACACTTTTTTTTTTTTTGGTAAGATCAGCAGTAAGGTCTCCATTTTCATTTCTGATTGTATTTATGAGTCTTCTCTCTTTTTTCTTTGTCAATCTAGCGAAAGGTTTGTCAATTTTATTTATCTTTTCAAATAGCCAAATTTGGTTTTATTGATTTTATCTATTGCTCTATTCACGATTTTTTGTTTTTGCCCTAACCTTTGTCTTTTCCTCCCTCTGCTAACTTTGGACTTAGTTTGCTCTTCTTCATCTAGCTCCCTCAAGTGTAAGTTATTAACTTGAGATTTTTAAAAATATAGACATCGTAGCTATACATTTCTGTTTTCATTGCATGTCATAAGTTTTGATTATTTTTGTTTCTGTGCATCTCAAAATATTTTCTAATTTGTTTCGTGATTTCTTCTATGACCAGTTTGTTGTTTAAGAATGTATTGTTTAGGGGGTGCCTGGGTAGCGCAGTCATTAAGCCTCTGCCTTCGGCTCAGGGCGTGATCCCGGCGTTCCGGGATTGAGTCCCACATCGGGGTCCTCCGCTGGGAGCCTGCTTCTTCCTCTCCCACTCCCCTGCTGTGTACCCTCTCTCGCTGGCTGTCTCTCTGTCACATAAATAAAATAAAATCTTAAAAAAAAAAAAAAGAATGTATTGTTTAGGGACGCCTGGCTGGTTCAGTGCTTTAAGTCTGCCTGCGGCTCAGGTCATCATCTCAGGGTCCTGGGATTGAGCCCCATGTAGGGCTCCCTGCTCAGCGGGGAGTCTGCTTCTCTTTCTGCCCCTCCCCCTGCTCATGCTCTCTTTTCTCTCCCTTTCTCAGATAATTACACAAAATCTTTAAAAAAAAGAATGTATTGTTTACAAATAAAAAAATATACATATATTATATATATATTTTTTTAAAAAAGACATGCATGGCTGGTTCAGTAAGAAGAATATGCAATTCTTCATCTTGGGGCTGTGAATTTAAACCCTATGTGGGATGTAGTGATTACTAAAAAAAATAAATGAATAAACTTTTAAAAAATATTTAAAAACAGAATATTGTTTAATTTACACATTTTGTGAATTCTCTAGTTTTCCTCCTAGATTTCTTGTTTCATTCCATTGTGGTCAGAGAAGATATTTTGCTTGACTCCATTTCTTTTGAATTTATCATGACTTGCTTTGTGGCCTAACATATGATCTGTCCTGGAGAATGCTGGCTTACAGTGTTGTTTACCTCCTTCATTTCCCCACTGATCTCCTGTCTAGTTACTTTATTCATTATTCAAAGTGAGGTATTTAAGTCCCCAAACTACTACCGTACAACTCTCTATTTCTCCATTCGCTTTGGTCGACTTTTTCTTCATATATCTGGAGACTCTGTTAGGCATGTATATAATTGTTACATCTTCTCAATGAAGTCACCATTTTATCATTACATAATACCCTTCTTTGTCTCTTGTAACAATTTTGATTTAAAGTGTATTTTACAGGGCGCCTGGCTGGCTCAGTCAGTTAAGAGTCTGCCCTCGGCTCAGGTCATGATCCCAGAGTCCCTGTATCAGGCTCCCTGCTCAGTGGGAGACTTAGTTTTAATATTAACAACAAATATGTTCCTATATTTTGCCATCCTTTCCCTTTACAGTGTTACTGTCACAGATTATATCTGTATACATAGTTTTCACATGAACACACATTTATAAATATTGTTCTATGCATTTGTCTCTTAAATCACATGGGAAAATGGATGAGTTACATACAATAACAATAATCGTGACTTTTATATATTTACCTATGTAGTTACCTTCACCAATGATCTTTATTTCTTTGTATAGATTCAAGTTACTATCTAGTATCCCTTCATTTCAGTCCATAGCACTCCCTTTAGCATTTCTTGTAGAGAAGGTCTACTAGTAACAAACTCTGTCAGCTTTTGTTTCTTTCGGAATGTCTTAATTTCTCTTTCATTGTGAGATCTAACACTATTGATAGTGTCAGAATTGGGTTAAATTGTGGGACACGCAAGTAGTGTCACAGAATTGCTGGGTGTGGGAATAAACTCCACACATCTAGTGTCAGAAGTGTTGTGGGTGTGGTCATTGTGTGAGAGTAAAGGAGAAACACAGTAAAGCAGTAATGTAGATTTTCCCCTTTTCACCATTCATTTTTTTGGTCCTGGGAATGGGCCATACTTTCTTGTGTCTTTGCACACTTCATACTTTTTCATTAAAAACTGGATGGATATTTTGAGTATTGTTAAAAAAGGAAAGAAAGAAAGAAAAGAAAGAAAGAAAGAAAGAAGAAAAGAAAGAAAAAAGAGACTCCCTAGTTCTCTTCAGATTGCTTCTATGTCGGGGCATTCCTTCAACAATTAGCCAGGCTATTTACAACTCTGCCTTAGCCTTCACTTCCTGTTTATGCAGAGTCTAGAGACCAGCCCTCAGTGAAAGCCTATGATCTTTCCCAGGTCTTGTCTTTTTTTTTTTTTTAAAGATTTTATTATTTATTTGACAGAGATAGAGACAGCTAGCGAGAGAGGGAACACCAAGCAGGGGGAGTGGGAGAGGAAGAAGCAGGCTCATAGCGGAGGAGCCTGATGTGGAGCTCGATCCCATAACGCCGGGATCACGCCCTGAGCCGAAGGCAGACGCCCAACCGCTGTGCCACCCAGGCGCCCCTCCCAGGTCTTTTCTAAACATGCATTTTGCCCCGCCCATGCACATGGATTTCTAGGTCCTCCAGTATGTGAGGGAGTCTTTCAAAGCCCATTTCCCCAAAGTTTCTCACTCTCCAGCTTTTCCTCTCCAGATTTCAGCATGTCTGTTATTTATCTCAACTGTTATTTCTTGCCCTGGACAGCAGTAGCTTGTCCATTTGGCTTTCATTCTTTTCCAGGAACATCCTCCATGTAACCATGGCCATCTTTCCACCCTGAGAGAGTTCTGGATTAGGAAGAACAAAGGCAGGTCCCTTGTGTCAGTTCTTCAGGGAATCCACAGGCAAGTTGAAACAGACTGACAGAATTCCTTCAGATCAAGGTCTCCTGAAGTTCTGGACTAGATGTGCACACTGGGAATGATGGTGCCTTCGAGACTGCTGCTGCTTCAGGAGAGGATGGGGTGAGGCTAAGTTCAAGTGCCAGATCCTCATCCCAGCCTGTTTTGGTGACCTTTCTCATGGTTAAGCATTTGCTTAGTGGCTATAAACCTTTGACTATCTTGCAGAGTTTTGATAAAGTTGATTCTGACAGTTTTTGCCAGGATTCTCAGTGTTACAGGGAGACCCCCGGAGATCCCTACTCTACCATTTTTGCTGACATCACGCTTAAGAATTTTTTTAAATGCCAATTTGTTTTTGTTTGGACATAATATATAAGTGTTAACCATGAAAAATATGGGAAATGTGGTCACTGGGGATCTTCAGAGAGTTTGAGGAGCACTAATCACGAGTCTCTTGGTTATTCTGATACTCCATTTCCCCCACTTTCTCGGAAAAGTGGTAAAAACTATAAACCAAGGTGACTGCATTGTTTTGTCTTCCATTGATGCTGAAATTGAGAGTGATCATTTCAGTTGAAGAGAAGGGTGGATAAAATAGAGTTGGGGACTGTAGCCTTTCCATGAACATAAGGAGATGACATGGAAATCAGAAGACAAAACCAGAGAAAAGAGCAGTGATGTAAAATGGCATGAGCTTTCAAATGAAAGATAGGAAACATACAAAGGACCATGTAACATCTTAGATTTAAAAAAACTTCCATCAGGAAGCAGCCCAGTGATGAGGGGACATCATGAGGCCTGGTCTCCAGCAGCTGCCCCAGAGCCACTGGATGGACAGCTGGACCTGCCTGACGGCCATGGCCAAGAGCAACTGGGACACGGTGACAGTGCTTTGCAAGAAGGGCACCAAATCCAAGCAGGCCATCTTAGCAGCTCTGGGACAAGGAGAAGATGTGGAGACTTCCAAGAAATGGGCTGCTGGCCAGAACAAACAGCATTTGACTGGCAAGACCACAGCCAAGCTGGACCAGAAGACTAAGGAGCTGCACCACCACCGGGTGACCCTGGAGGTAGGTGGACAAGGTGATCCAGCAGGGTCAGCAGAGCAAGGCGCTGACTCAGAAGGACTTAGCAATGAAAATCAACAAAAAGCTGTGGCTCATAGTGGACTACAAGAGTGGACAGGCCATTCTTAAAAACCAGGTTCTGGGCAAAATCAAGAGAGCTTGGCCTCAAGCTCCGGGGGAAGGATATCGGGAAGCCAATTGAGAAGGGGCCTAGGGTGATACGAACACAAAGCCTGGAAGTCAGTGCGATCCAGCTGATCATGCCTGACTGGTCCCCCTTGACTACCAGCTCCAGTGTGGGTCTCTTCACGTGGAGGAGCGGAACGCAGGGCATCTGCCTAGGAAGCCTCTCTACCCATACCCACCCAACCAAAACCTATAAGTAATAAGAGAATAAAACAACTTCTATCTATTCAGGAACAAAACTGTAATGTGTGTTATTACTGTAGTAATTACATATGGTTCTTGTTTTTTGCACCAATGTAGAAACACGAGAATAAAAATAAGATGAGAGAGAAGATCAGTATCATCAGTAGAAACCCAATTAGAGTATAAAAGGTTGGCTGATTTAGAAAGATACATATATAGGTCAAATGATCTCTACAAATTAATAAGAACAACTTAGAACACGTTATGAGCAGTGATTCTCATGTCTCATGACACAATAGCAAATAATAAATTACAAACCGAAATAACTTACAGGACTTAAGCAAAGAATGTGATCAAACATAACCAAGGGAGACATGCCAAATGCCAGGGCTGTAGCTCAATATTGAACGAGTATCATGTGTCCCCAAATTAAATTCTGTGATAAATCTGATTGCAAAGGGATTCTTCCTGGAACATAATAAATTGCTTATAAACTAAATATATGATACCTTTTAATGAAGTTATGAATTTCATGTAATGAATCTCAAGAGGATTCCTTCTGGAAGTTAGCGAAATGTTGTAAATGCTCTCTGGGCAATAAACATTAAGTTATGAGTACTGCTATGCCCATCGGTCATCTTCTCTCCCCAACCCCCCAACAGTTCATGCCTTCATTCACTCATCATTTTTTCCATTGAGTGTGTCCCTTGAACATACAAGTGTGTGCATGATACAGAGAAAAATGAGGAGTCAGAGACATATTTGGGGAGGAAAGAAGTAGAATTGGCTTCAAAAAGTAACATCTACAATAAAGGGTACTTAGGGCTCTGGGGGGTGGATACAAGCACTAGAGAAGTGCACAGTGGGGGGCACGGACAGAGGGGGACAAAGGGAGAGCTGCAAGGGGAACGTTCTGGGCTGAATTGTGTCCTCCCAAAAATATGTTGGTGTCCTACTTCCACTACCTGAGAATGGGACCTTATTTGGAGACAGGGTCTTTGTAGAAGTCACCAAGTTTAAAAAAATGAGGTCCTGAAAGAGGGCCTTAATCCAATAACTGTGTCATTATAGAAAAGGGGGAATTTGGACACAGACACACACACACACACAGAGAGAGAGAACACCATGCGAAAATAAAGGCAGAGATTGGGGTGATGCTTCTATAGGGCCATGGGGACACCAGTGATGGCCAGCATATCACCAAGATCTAGGAGAGAGGCATGGAACAGACCTTCCCTCACAGCCTCAGAAGAACCAACCCTGTTCACACTCTGACCTTGGACTTTCAGCACCAGAACTGTAAGAAGATTCATTTTTCTTGTTTAAGGCTTCCAGTCTGTGGTGATTGGTTACGGCAGCCCTAGCAAACTAATAAAAGGATGGAGGTAATACGTTATGTATAAATGCAACATGTCACATTTCATTACAGACCTGAGGGATAAGTAATAGGAAGTCAGGTGAAGTGGGGCTGGGGCAGGGGAATGTTCTGGGCAGAAGGAACCAGATATGCATTTATTAATCATGTTTTTAAAATTGTGTATATCTCATGATGTTTTTGACATCTTAAAAAGCTTGCTGGCCTGGGGCGCCTGGGTGGCTCAGTCCTTAAGTGTCTGCCTTCGGCTCAGGTCATGATCCCAATGTCCTGGGATCAAGCCCCGTGTGAGGTTCCCTGCTCAGTGGGGAGCCTGCTTCTCCCTCTCCAACTTCCCCCTGCTTGTGTTCCCTCTCTCACTCTCCATCAAATAAATAAATACAATCTTAAAAAAAAAGCTTGCCGGCCAGCGGAGACTGTCCCTCCCAGGGCTGGGGCTAGCCAATTCTTAGATAGCAAAAGGCTTGATCAACCAGTACAAACCAACCAATCCCAGGTATACAGACCCAGCCACCTCCTTATCTAATGACCACACACAAGCCAATATTTCCTCTGCCCTCAATCATCCCAGCCAACTAGAGACCACTCCTATAGCCCAAAGCCTACTGGAATTATTCCAATGACCCAGTCCTAAACTGCTTTCACTCAGCAGAGTGGAAACCCCAATAAAGTCTGTGGCTTATGCTCCCCTCTCACCCCTGTGTTCTGCCTCCTGACCAAGACCTGGTGCTTCCCCTGTGGCCTTGCATGGCATGTGGTGACCGTCCCCCCACCCCGCCCTCCTGGGACCTGTGAGTACAATACATTTCTTCCTTCCAAGCCCTGTTTTTGTTTCCTCCTGTGGCTGCACTGATACCATGCCACACCCAATATTTATGTTCTTAGGTTTCAAGGAGAGGTGCAGCGGTGTGGGGAGAACCAGAGAGAAGGGAAGCATGATGTCTAACTCACCTTGATGAGTAATGAAGATACAAAATTAAACGCTTGCAGAAGAATTCTTTCTGCCTAGATTGTAATGGCAAAACACCAATGAGCAGAAGCTATCACCAGGGTCAGAGTATCTGACCTGACTGACGTCAGCCTGTAGCGGCGGGAAAGATCAGTGTCCTAGGAGCAAAGATGAATCATCATTAGGAACAGTTATTAATACTCGCCAACAGTTAGGCTCCTCTGCCCCAGGCACCTCTTTGATACAATTTAAATATGTTAACTCATTTACTTGGTACAGCAAGACTATGAAGTAGGTATAATTAGTATTTCCATTTTACAGATTAGAGGTTAATGACTTCACTCATAATCTCACAATTAGTGTCAGAATGTATATTCATCAGCATTGAACTGTATGTGCACAGATTTACCGTAAGACTGGAAATGAGGGCTTGCGACGGGGATTTTCTAGGTAGACAGGACAGCATATGCAAAGGCTGAAATAAAAGACAAGGAGGGAAGAGAGCTCAGTGTGTAGATTATCTTAAGGAACTGGTGGAGAAGATCCACAACTCCCTCTGAAAAATATCTCAGTTTAGTACAATAAAGGAGGATTAAGGAAGTTTTGCTATTACCAGAGTGGTTTCTCTGATCTCGAAATTGTCAATCAGTGTCTGTGGTGGGATGAAGTCTCCCAGACAGAGTTGCTTACAGGGTAATAAGGTAAGAAATACATTAGTGCTCATAAAATAATGTATTAAGAGTATCTGCTGTTGTGATACTACTGTATATCAGCTAAGTCTTCTATACCATCTATATGAATTACACATGCTAACTCATTATGTTCAAAAACACCATGAGGAAGGGAGAATTAGAGGTCTGTTTTACACGTGACCAAAAATGAAAAGAGAATGGCTTAAAAACAGATAACACCATGAGAGCTCCTCCAAGCAAATAAATGGGGAGGAGACATTGGCAACGGTAGTCAGAGGGGGGGCATCATGGGTGATGCCAATCCATCCTTACTGGGAGATCTGAAAATATTCTCCAGTTGTGTCCAACTCTGTTATAGAAATTCTGCACGTGAGTATTTAACACGCAGGGATAGGGGAGCCTGGGTGGCTCAGGCAGTTAAGCGTCTGCCTTCAGCTCAGGTCATGATCTCTGTCATGTTCTCAGCATCCTGGGATTGAGCCCTGCAACGGACTCCCTGTTCCTCCCTCTCCCTCTGCCTGCCACTCCCCCTGCTTCTACTCTGTCCAGTAAGCAAAATCTTTAAAATAAAAAATAAAATGCAGGAATAAAAAAGTTCTTGAGGGGCGCCTGGGTGGCACAGCGGTTAAGCGTCTGCCTTCGGCTCAGGGCGTGATCCCGGCGTTATGGGATCGAGCCCCACATCAGGCTCCTCCGCTATGAGCCTGCTTCTTCCTCTCCCACTCCCCCTGCTTGTGTTCCCTCTCTCGCTGGCTGTCTCTATCAAATAAATAAATAAAATCTTTAAAAAAAAAAAAGAATCCAAAAACTAAATATTATATGCTTTCTTTGGGAACGTCTATCTATGCATGTAAATGAATAGAACAAGATTTGGACAAATAGAAAATGGAAAGAGCTTAATTCTCAAAAGGGAAAAGAAGATGGATAGAGTATAGTCAAATGGAACTTGATTCAAATGAAATGTTTTAATTTTTCCCAGGAGAGTTTACCTATTCCTTGTGTAGTGCTTTTAATAAAAATTTTGTTTTGCCAAAGATCTGATTTTGTTTTGGCTTTCACTCTATTCATCTAAACTAACCTTGAGAAGGCAAATGTTTGATTCCAGAAATGCACCCTTAAGGCATTGGTGAGCATAACAAAGAGACCGCTTTGAGGTAATTATAAAAGATAATTTTTAAAAAAGATTTCAGCAGTGTAAAATTATAGAGGTTGGTTCTAGGATTCCTGGACAGCAAATTTGATGTGTTTGCTCCAGGAGGAGCAACTTTGTACAACTATCGGGAATAGGTAGGTATTAAATAATATGAAGTTCCTTTTCACAAATGTGTCCTTACACTTTCACGTTAAGAACTTATTAAGAGGAGTCATTCCAGACATTAAACATGTTTTAAGTGCTCATCTGAGCAATACAGTAAACTCATGGATTTACACGGTTAAGTGCAGGGTCTTCTTTATGACTTTGCACACAGTTGAGAGAAAGAAATGATGAGTCAATTAGACATCAAGAGTTCTTGCACTATAGGTGAAAAGGGGAGAGAGGTGTTAAGGAGAACTGAGAAAGGTGAGTAGAAAAAAACAGGGGAAATAGGGGCTGGGTCCCACAGTAGATGTGGGAGCCAGGGTTTGGAGAACCTAATGGCTACCTCAAGTCAGAAGAATACCCCAGAGTAAGGCTGGATAAAAAAGGAAGACCGGGGGCGCCTGGGTGGCTCAGTCGTTAAGCATCTGCCTTAGGCTCAGGGCATGATCCCGGCGTTGTGGATCCAGCCCCGCATCAGGGTCCTCCGATGGGAGCCTGCTTCTTCCTTTCCCACTCCCTCTGCTTGTGTTCCCTCTCTCTCTGTCAAATAAATAAATAAAATCTTAAAAAAAGGGGGGGAGGCGCCTGGGTGGCACAGCGATTAAGCGTCTGCCTTCGGCTCAGGGCGTGATCCCGGCATTCTGGGATCGAGCCCCACATCAGGCTCCTCCGCTATGAGCCTGCTTCTTCCTCTCCCACTCCCCCTGCTTGTGTTCCCTCTCTCCCTGGCTGTCTCTATCTCTGTCAAATAAATAAATAAAATCTTTAAAAAAAAAAAAAAGGAAGACCAAAGGAGAGACCATTCCTTGGGCTCCGAGTTTCCCTGGTCTGAGTGATGGCCTTTACTCTGGCAGATAGAATCAAACCTCCTACGGACAAAGTTGAAAACATCAGCTCTAACAAGGCAAAACACTAACAAGGATGAAAAGTTACGGAAAGATACAAAAGACCAAGTACCTCTTCTATGTGATTTATACACCTTAACTCTTGAGGACCTACTACCACCTTCGCAGTTCGGTACCATTAATAATTCCATTTTACAGTTAGGAAGAGGAGACAGGAGGTTAAATGTAACTCTGTTAGCCCATTAGTACAAATCCGCCTTTGCCAGAGATCCCAAAATATTTCCTACTGGTTCCTAACCACTCCACCAACAGCTCTGAATAAGCAGGTTGAGACACATCCTGAAACAAATGGAAACAAATGAAGAATAGACCTACTTTTAAGGAGGAGGGTTCTCAAAGAGCCAGAGGAAAAAGCAAGTTGCAGAACAATATGTAAAGTTGCATCCTGTAAGGCAATAAAAACACAAATCCCAAAAAACTAATTATGTACTGAATGGTGACAAACATAACATCATGAAAAAACAAAACAAAACACAAATCCTAAATAATATGTATTTTCTGTGGGGTGTATGTACCTATAAACTTTAAAATATATATGTGTACATATATGCATATATACCTATAAATATATTTCTATATATTGGAGGCGCCTGGCTGGCTCTCTGTGAAGCACGTAGCTCCGGACACGGGATTGTGAGCTGGAGCCCCACAGTGGGTGTAGAGATTACTTTAAAAAAAAAAAAAAAATCTTTTAAATAAATAAATAAATATATAGACTGGAGTTACCCAGATAGTATATAAACAAATATATTTGTTGGGGTTTGTGTGTATATAAATACAATCATGTAAATATGCACATATAAGCATATGTATTTATATGTATAATAAAAATATATTTAATATATTTACATGTATCTATATATGTATATATAAATACAGTTATATGTACCCACACAAATGTCCTCACATTATTACTTGGAGTGTGTGTTTTACCGTTTTACGATATGGTATTTTGCGTATTGATCTGCAACATATATATATATATATATATATGTGTATGTGTATGTGTGTGCTAATCAATATAAAAATCAGGACGCTCAACAGATAAACTGCTTACTTCTGGGGAGGGGAGAAAGACCGAGATTGGTTGTAACGGTCAGTCGGAGTTTTAGACCTTTTCGAAGACCGCCGAGAGGGTAGGCCGGGGGCGCAGATTGGGGTCCCCCGGGGCGTGGCGGGAACCAGCAGCGCCCACGCCCCGTAGGCCACTGCCCGAGGAGCAGCCCACCTGCGCTCCTGCGCTGGGGGGTGCGCCCGCGCCGGACCGGCCCATCCTCCCCTCCAGGGAGAGGGAAAGGGCGGAGCCTGAGGCAGGACCCGCCCCCGCCAGCGGCGCGCTGGAGGCCGGGGCGGGTCTTCCGCTTCGCAAGGGGCTACTTCCGGATCCGGTAGCGTCCGGCGGGCGTTCCGAGTTAGGTGGTCTGGGCCGGCGGGGAATTTGTGCTGAGGCCAGCGCGCGATGAGAGTTGTTGGGAGGCATCTCAGGGGTCGGAGAGTGCGGTGCGAGGGGCGGAGGGCGGCGGGGCGGAGGACTCGAACCCCAAGCGTGATGGCTAGGGGTCAGGTTGGATATCCCAGTAAAGGGAAGGGCTTGTGGACCAAGAGTAGGAGGTTGGTGGATGTGTGTGGAGCTCATCTCAGTTAACCGTTGAAAAGAGAAACCACAACCTTCAGAAAATATCACCTTACAGCAGGAGAATAAAGGATGTCAGAGGCAGACACTCCCACCAGGCTCAGAGTTACTCTGATTCGGAAGATCGCACTCAGCGCACAGCAGCTAGAATCCGGTCTCCCAGGAACCAAGACCAAAGGATCAGACCTAACCAAAGAAAATACGGTTACTGGGTGACAGTTACAAAGAGCTGGCCATAAATATGTGAACCGACTTAATCCTCACCGCGATCCCTTAAGGTTAGGTGGTGGTAAAACCTTAACAAAGGAGCTGAGGCAAACGTTAAAGACTGTTTAAAATCGCAGCTAGTAGTGGCAGAAGTCCCTGTAAACGTTCAACTGGTTACAGAGGTGGTTTTTCAAGTAGTCTGAGGTATCGACATTGGAGACGCCTAATTCAGTGTGGAGAATGGCTGAATTAAGTATGGAATACTGTTGTACTAACATGGGAAGTTCCCCCAGGACGTATTTTGGAGTGGAGAACAAAATGCAGGTTGCGGAACAATACGTATTTAGTCTTTCTTTCAGGCAAATGCTGTTTTATTGTAGTACATACTTATCTCTGTAAATGAAGAGGAAAAACTGGAATAATGTACATTAAACGATAACATGACTACGGAGGGAAGGGGGGACGGATTTATGCGAGCTATGGCAAAATAGAGCTTTATTCTCATTTATGTGGTTTGGAGGGGGATGTAGTCAGAAAAACATATGTATGTTTCTTATATAATAACTTTAAAATGACTAAAAATTACATTTTTATCCTTTTGAGCGTCCACTCTGTTATAAATGGCATTTAAATAGTTTGGGAGAAAAAATCCACCATTAAGGGGTAGAGAATTGGGGGTTATGAGAATATGAACATGAAAGTATTCCTGGGGAATCCCCAAAAGAATGTTAAAAGACATTTAGGACAGTGCAGTATTTCACTGTTTATAGTCTCAAGGAGCTTAAAAAACTGCTATCCGAAACCCGTTCTATGTCTACACATGGCTCATTGGGTGGAAACTGAAAGGCATTAAGTAATATCCACTTTTCAAATAGGCATCCTGATATTTTCAGTGGAAATATTTTATAGACTAACTTTATAAAATGGAGATTTTTATTTACAAAGCTATTCATTTCAATAATATTATTAATGATTTGCTTACATTTTATACCTATCAATTTTGTAACCCTATATAAACATTGTTAAAAATGAAAAACATCTCTTGCACGTTGCTCTGGGGTTGAGGCCCCCAAACCGAAAGAGGTAAGTCCTAGGATTAAAATGGGAGTAACCCACCCTAATTGGCAGTAACCAGTTGAAATTGCCATTTAAAATATATCAGTGGACATAAGGAATGTAAGAACCAATTTTGGTTTGAAGATCCCTGGATTATTCACTGTATTTAAGAAAGAGGAAAGCAGACATAGATGTGCTCACCTGAAAAGTCCCCTTTGCTCTGGGACTTCCTGTCGAGTGGTTGGCAAGATCCCATAAGTTAGGGTTCTAATCCGGATGACATCACAACTGTTGCCTGGTAGCCAGCCAAGTCAACAGAATTTTCATGAGGTGTTGGCTTAGGGCATTCCTTATCCTGCTAAGATGCTTGAAATCTAGTTTAGGGTGTGTATTAATTATTGCTGTGTAACAAATTAGCCCCCTGCCAAACACAGGAAATATATGTTTGTCCCTCACGGTTTCCGAGGTTTGGAAATCAGATCAGTGCAGCTTGGTGGTTCTGGCTCAGTCCATCAGGTTGCAATCAAGCAGTTTTTCTGGCAGCAGTCATCTGACATCTCAAGATGGCAGCATCCCATCTACTGGGGATAAAGAATCTGCTCCAAGTGCACTTCTGTGTCCCTGGCAGGCCTCAGGTCCCCATCACCCCTATTTGGGCTGCTCATGACATGGCAGTTTGTTTTCACCCAGAGCGAGAGATGGGGGGGAGAGAGCAAAATGGAAGCCACAGTGTCTTTTAAACTAATCTTAGAAGTTTCATACCATCTATTCGCTGTATGCTAGTGATCATACCAACCTTAGTACAATGTGAGAGGGAACATGAAAAGGGTATGAAGACCAGGAAGCAGAGATCACTGGGGCGATCTTGAAAGCCAGCTTCCACAGTGTGAGACCATTTCCCAAACTCTCACTCTCATTGATAATTACCAGATACCTACAGGGTGCTAAAGCTGTAGTAGAAATAAAGGAATTAGGAACACTACACACTGGAGGATGAAACACTGATACAATTTCCTTAACATCAGATGGATGACGAGAAGTGGATAAAACGTATACAACCACAGTTCTACACACATACTAAACTCATTATTAGTTACCTTGTGTAATATTCTTAAACAACCCTTTGTTTATCCATCCAACTGAGACAGTATCTCTTAATTACCCACTAGATTAAAAAAATCACATTTCTACCTCTTACCATCTACCTCTTCCAAACATGTATGGAAATAACATTGACTTTACACTGTTAAGGTTTATAGCATTTACTTTCTGTTGGGTAACCATAACACGTAACATGATGATTAATAAAGGTAGCTAGTGGTGGCTTCCTCTGACTTTCCTGATATCCCCCCAGTTGAGAGAACTGACTTTGAAGTCCATGTGGGTATTGATTAGGGGGGTTGGTACTGGGGTTGGTAGAGGAGAAACTGGGTTGGCAATTGTGCACACACATACACAGTTGCACAAATACACACACAGACACTGCCCAAAAGAGGAAGGCCTACTCTAGAATGCCAACTCTTTTGTTCCAGGGTTTCTGGAGTTGGCTGTCTGATTTAGGGTAGATTGAAAGATGTTTGTGACTCTAGTAGCAAAAAAAGCCTGAGAGTCTGTGGCATGATGTGGCAATAGAGACCTACAAAATATCACCATTGCATCCTTCTAATCAACTTTGAGAACTCCCGTCCTTGCCATGAAGTTTCCATCTCTTTAGAGAGTTTGTCTTTGTTTCACTGTGAGGGAAAAGCGATACTGTACATGCAAGTAGGTGGAGAAAGTGGGTAAGGGTGCCGTCTATGCAGCCAAAGGTCACCAGTTGTTAAGTCATTTCTGTCCTGCTTATTGTGTGACTCCGTCCCTGCTCTAGAGGCTAAAACTACAAGAACAATTTCCAACTCTGCTCTGACCCTCTCTCATGAATGCTTAAGTCATGGGTCTTACTTTTCTGTTCATTCGTGAGATCCCATAGACTACCATGAGAGTGGCCTGAGCAGAGACTGGCAAGGAAGGCTGGAGTAGCTCTTGAAAGGCCCTGTAGGCCATGCAGGGAGTCTCAATTTTGTTCTAAATTCAGTGGAAGGGCTGACCCATCCCAAGACCCAACTGCCCTCCTGGTTTCATCTTCAGATAACTACTTTCTTTTAGGAGAAATAGCTTTTGGCCTGGTACTGGGTCTTAGTAGAGACTGAGTGCTTAACTATGGACCACCAAATTATCATAGAGCCTGAGCTGCTTATCATGAACTGGGTGTTATCTGATCCACTAAGCCATAAAGTTGGGTGCGTGTAGGAGCACATCCATCATGTAAGTGGTATACGTGAGATCATGTCCAGGCAGGCCCCAAGTGCACAGATTCCATGAAGAAATGGCTCAAATGCCCATGGCCCCCCACTCCTGCTACAATACCTTCTCTTTCCAAGCCTGCATGCATGGCTTCATGGGGGAGTTCTCTATGATCAGAGCTTGTACAGAGACAGGGAAGACTCGGGTCTTGTTTTCAGATTTTTCTGCACAATAGGCAGGCACCACTGGAAAGTGGACAGCTGCAGCATGACAGCCCTTTTCTGGAACATCCCTGAAGGACAATGGTGAAGGGAAATCCTCCCAGTGAACAGAACTTCCAGGCAATGTATCTGATTGTTCATTTTACTTGGAAGGAGAAATGGCCAGATACATGATTATATACTGATTCATGGGATGTGGCCAATGATTTGGCTGGATTGTCAAGGACTTGGAAGTAATATGATTGGAAAGTTGGTGACAAGGAAGTTTAGGGAAGGGATTTGGATAGATCTCTTTCAGATGGGTGAAAAATGTGAAGATATGTGTAGCCCATGTGAATGCTCACCAAAGAGTGATCTCAGCAGAGGATTTTCATAATCAGGTCATGGATACTGTCTAGTCATCCTCTTTCCTCAGCCACTCCTGTCATCACCCAATGGGCTAACGAGCAAACTGGCTGTGGTGGCAGGGATGGAGGTCATAGATGGGCTCAGCAACATGGACTTCCACCCACCAAGACTGTCCTGGCTAGAGCCACTGCTGAGTGCCCAATCTACCAGCAGCAGAGACCAACACTGAACCCCCAGTATGGCATCATTCCTTGGAGTGCTGAGCCAGGTCGATTACATCAGACCACTTCTCTCATGGAAGGAGCAGTGTTTTATTTTTACTAAAATAGATACTGTAGGCCCAGATTTGCCTTCTCTGTGTGCAACTATTCTGCCAAAACTACCCTTTGTGGACCTACAGAATGTCTTATCCACTGTCATGGTATTCCACACAGCATTGCTTCTGATAAAGGAATCCGTTTTCCAGCAAATGAAATATGGCAATTGACCCTTGCTCATGGAAGTCTCTTGTCTTACCGTCTTACCATGTTTCCTACCTTCCTGAAGCAACTGACTGGATGGAATGGCCGTTCGAAGACTCAGTGACAATGCCTGTTAGGTGGCCACACCTTGCAGGACTGGGGTAAGGTTCTCCAGAGAACTGTTTATGTTCTGAGTCAGTGTCCAATAAATATATGGTGCTGTTTCTCCCTCGTCCAGGATCCACAGGTCTGTGAATCACGGAGTTGAAATGGGAGTGGCACTACTCAGTATTAACCCCAAGTGACTCTAGTATTTTGCTTCCTGTCTCTGTGACCTATGCTCTACTGGCTTAGAGGTCTTAGTTCCAAAACGAGTTCTAAAAGGTCTTATTTCTTCTACCAGCAGACACAACAATGCTTCAACTGAAATTTAAGTTAAGACCATCATATAGCCACCTTAGTCTCCTCATGACCCCAAACCAACAGGAAAAGAAGGGAGTTACTATACTGGCTGGGGTGATTGATTCTGACTACCAAGGAGAGATTGGACTTACTTCCACAATGGAAGTAAGAAAGAGTCTGGAACACATGAGATCCCTGAGGGTGACTCTTAGGATTATCTTGCCCTATGATTAAAGTCAATGGAAAACTACAACAACCCAATCTACGCAGGACTACTAATGGCCCATACTCTTCAAGAAAGGAGGTTCAGATTTCCCCATCAAGTAAAGAACTATGGGCAGCTGAGGTGCTTGCTGAGGACAAAGGGAATATGGAATGGGTGGTGGAAGAAGGTAGTGAGTTATAAATGCCAGCTACAACCTTATGACCAATTACAGCAATAAGAACTGTACTGTCATGAGTATTTGTTCCTTATTTTGTTATGACTGTGTTTGTGTAAGTGCGTGCATGCATATTATCCATCTACCGAATATCTTTATTTTCATTCTCTTATCCCCTTATCACGTGACATAAGATGCATTGACTTTGTATCATAGTATTTAAGCACTGTTAAGTTTACACCATAGTTTTTAAGTTATAAGGTATCCAAGAAGAGTGAACATCACCCAAGGACTTTTTGTCCTCTTCTGAGGAAAGGCGTAGTGCACTTTTGGTTTTGGTCAGGATAGTTGTATCGTGTCAGGCAGAAGTATGATCTTCTCACTGTCTTTGTTTGGAGACTAAGTATGGGATAACAGGATGCATATGTGTGCCAGGTTGACAAGGGATGGACTTGTGATGTTTAATGTGTCAACTTGGCTGGGCCATGGCCAGATATTTGATTAAATATTCTGGATGTCTCTGTGAGGAGTTTTTTGATGAGATTAACATTTAAATCAGTGGATTTTGTGTAAAGTGGATGGCCCTTCATAACCTGAGTGTGCCTCATCCAATCAGTCAAAGGACTTTCTGAACCAAAAGATCGACTTCCTCTGAGCAAGAAGGAATTCTGCCAGTAGACAGTGTTTGGACTTGACCAGCAACATCAGCTCTTCCCTGGCCCATCCTGCAGATTTTATTTATTATTTATTTATTTATTTTTAACCTTTCCTTTTTTTTTTTTTAAAGATTTTATTTATTTATTTGACAGAGAGAAAGCAAGAGAGCACAAGCAGGGGGGAGCAGCAGAGGGAGAGGGAGAAGCAGGCTCCTCACTGAACAGGGAGCCCAATGCAGGGCTCGATCCCAGGACCCTGGGATCTTCTCTTAAAAGAAAAAAAGTGCTTCTCTTAAAAGAAAAAAAAACATTTACAGATGTAGTTAAATTCCTATTTTGAATCATTTCTGGTCCCACTCTTCTCCCTTCCTCTTAAGAGGTAATCTCTTTTTTAAAGTCAGATATCATTCCCATCCATATTTTATTTTATTTTTTATTTTTTAAAGATTTTATTTATGTATTTGAGAGAAAGAAAGAGAGCACAAGTGGGTGGAAGGGCAGAGGGACAAGCAGGCTCCCCACTGAACTCAAGGAGCCGGACACGGGGCTCAATCCCAAGACCCTGAGATCATGACCTGAGTTGAAGTCAGACGCTTAACTGACTGAGCCACCCGGTGCTTCCCCATCCATATTTTACTGTTTCTACAATAAATATATGTCCCAGAATAATATTTTTGTATATTCAAAAAAATTTACATACATGACATCATACTGTACTTTACAAGGTCAAATTTAGGGCCAAACTGCCTGTGTGTGTGTTTGCATGTGTTTGTTTCTTTTTTTTCTTCACCTACTGCATGAAGTGCACTAACTTAACTAAGCACCTTGAATCTCGTTGAATCATTGTAACAGTTCTATAATATTCATTTACATATATAATATATATGATATATTTGCTTATTTCCCTATTGATGGACCATACAAGGGAGTCCAAAGGGAATCCAGCCACAAAGGAATCTCTTTCTGGGGTGGCAAAAGGTGTTTTCAAAATCAGATAGTGGTGATGGTGGCCCAACTCTGAGTATACTAAAAACCAGTCATTTGTACATTCGAGAAGAATTTTAGGATGAGTTTTGTGGTATGTAAATTATCTCAATGAAGCTTTAAAAGAAAAAAAGTAGAGAGCAATGACAAGTGACGTGAAAAAAAAAAATCCTGGTTGCCCCAAATACAAAAGGCTGTGTGACCTGAGGCAAGCTGTTTATTTGAAAAGCTCTCTTTGCCTCTATGTTCTCAACTATAAAATGGGATAATTACACCACCTAACCTGTAAATTTGTTATGAGGACTGAATGAATTAACATTTGTGAAAGCACTTAGAACAGGGTGAGGGAGCAGAACTGACACAGTGCTCAATAAATGTTAGCAATTATTATTTTAGTATTATTGTTATCATAAAACCTTCTGCAACTTATGCTGTGTTGTTTTCAATGTTCATGGTAAGGCATGTGGACATACACATATGTATGTATCCTTGGGCACATATAGAAGCGTCCAAAGGGAGGGCACCCGTGTGGCTCAGTCAGTTAAGCATCTGCCTTTGGCTCAGGTCAAGATCCTGGGGTCCTGGGATCAAGTCCAGGGTCCTGGGATCAAGTCCTCCATTGGCATCCGGCTCCCAGTGGGGAGTCTCCTTCTCCCTCTCCTTCTGCCCCTCCCCCCTGCTAGTACATGCGCTCTCTGTCTCTCAAATAAATAAATAAATAAATAAATAAAATCTTAAAAAAAAAAAAAAGAGGTGCCCAAAGGGAACCTTAATGGAAATTAGATTAGTGGATCTTGGTATGCACCATTTAATTTTACTCATTATCACTAAGTAGCTCTTTAGTAACGTATGATCTCTCCTTTTCCTCCACATCCTCACCCACACTTGGTATGAAAGACTAACTTTGCAAATATAATAGTTTGAGATGATAGTTCACCATTTAATTTGCACTTACCTGTACCTAGCAAAATTTGTGTATCTTTTTCTACGTTTATTGGCCATTTGGGTTCCTTTCCAGTTAACTGCCTGTTTAATATTGCATGCTTATATGTTATATCATGTTTCTATTTTTTTTTATTCTTTTTTTTTTAAGATTTTATTTATTTATTTAATAGAGATAGAGACAGCCAGCGAGAGGGAACACAAGCAGGGGGAGTGGGAGAGGAAGAAGCAGGCTCATAGCGGAGGAGCCTGATGTGGGGCTCGATCCTATGACGCCGGGATCACGCCCTGAGCCGAAGGCAGACGCTTAAGGACTGTGCCACCCAGGCGCCCCTCATGTTTCTATTTTTTAATTAATTTGTGGGCAGCCTAGATATAGTCTGGTTATGGAATAAAGGCCGACTCATGTTTTAGGCATGGACAAGTGGCTGGATTGTGCGTTACTTGAATGAAGCGAAGTAGTGGAAAACGAATTTTAGAAGGAATATCATGAGTTTGCTTTCAGAAATTTGAGGTGCTTTGAGTCATCCAAGAGAACAAGTCTGTGCTGCAGAGATACATTTGGGAGTTGTCAGCTTATAGAGGGTATGTAAAGTGATAGCAATGCATATGGTTATCTCCTGAGAGAATTTGGAGTGATGTGACAAGAGCCCTTCAGAATTATGCATTTGGATAAGGAGAATCCAGAAAGGGATCCTGAGATGGAGGGCCAGTAAAATAGAGGAAAAACTAGAATTGTGTGATACCATGGAAGCCAAGAGAGGAATGTGCTCTTCCCCTGCCCCACCCCCACCCCCAGTTTTTGTAATGGCTGCATAAGGTTTTACTGCATGGGTGTACCCCAACTGCTCTTCTATTTGGGAACTTGGATTTATCCCAGTGCTTTTCTATTATAAACTACACTTTGATGAACACTCTTGTAGATTTATCTTTTTTCACTATTCTGATTATTTCCTTTGTATATACTCCTGTATGTAGGTTAAAAAGTATGCCTATTCAAATATTTTCACTATTAGTTGAGTATTGTCTTCTAGAAATGTTGCCTTCATTTATAGTCTCACCTGAATGGGTTTACTGCTTTCTCCATTCTGCTGGTGGTGGAAAGTGGCAAGAACTGGATATTGCATACCAACATTTTTATTGGTTGCAAAGTGTGCCATTGTATGGATGTTTATAATTTACTCAATTATATTGTCTTCTTGTTTTTGGTATTATAACCAGTGTTGCAATTAATACTGTTGCTAAATCTTTTTGCACATTAACCTGTTCCTTAGAATAAATTACTGAAAGTGGAATCGATGAGTCCAAAGTATTTACATGTTTAAAGTTGTGGATACATATAGATAAATCACCCTCCATAAAGGCTGTGTTCTTCCCATGAACATAGTGGGGAAAGAGACATCCCTAATCTTTGGATAAACCATGTCCAAATTGCTTCTATCAGGCTGAATGCATCCCGTATGATTTTATAAGAAAACTGTGCTCAAATAAAATTCTTAAGCAATTCTGCTTTTGCAACATCTTAAGCAACATCGCACTGGGGTTGAGACTCAAAATCTGAAAGGCTTTTCATCCCAGCTGCATTATCTGATCTGGGATCTAAGAATTATTTCCAACAGCATTGTGTTGGCAACCAAGTCATTAGAGACATTTCCGGAGGGCAGAGGATTTTTGAAGCTGAGGGCTTCAAATCACAGTTGAGACAGTGTGGCCATGGAGTCACTTGGGAAAGGTGGTCTCAGGTTTGAAATCAGTTCAATGGAAAGTTCAGTCTTAAAAGCAGCGAATATTTGTTAGGTTGGATTCGCTTTGGAATCGAAGTATTTCACGTTTTGTTGTTTTAACGGTTGACCAAAATAGGTTCAGTTGTTGTTGAGACAGGTCTTGTAGATCCTTTTTTCTTCTTTTGAAAAACAAATGACTAATAGTCACTGTTGTATCAGCAGCAAGGATGTATTTGGATTTAGAAGCTCTGCAGACACGGGACTCTTCCATTAGCATCCGAGTCTTGACGTGAGATGTGAGCGCTCTGACTCTTGTGCGGGTACTAAGATCTCAAGGGTGCCGGGGAGCGCAGGTTGAGGTCCCCGCCGGCGTGGCGGGCGTCCTGAACCCATAACCCAGCGGCCGCCAGCCACCGCCCGGGGAGCTGTCCACCAGCGCGCCTGCGCCAGGGTGCGCCCTCACGGGACCCGCCCACTCTCCCCCCTGGAGGAGTGGAAGGGCGGAGCTTGAGGCAAGGCATGTCCCTGCTCGCGGCGCGCGGGGGCAGAGGCACGTCTTCCGCCTCGTGAGAAGAAAACTTCCGCCTCCGGTGGCAGGTGCCACTAGTGCAGAGTGAGGCAGTGCTGGGTTGGCTGGCTGGCGGGCTGCTGGGCTGCGACCCGCGCGCGGCGGGTCATGCTGGGAGGCAGCTCCGGGGCCCGGGGGCGCGAGGCGGAGTGCAGCGGGGCAGAGGCTGTGCCTGCGCCGCCCGCCATCGAGTTCCCGGCGGACGGCTCGGACCCCACGTATGATGGTGAGGGACCCGGAGTGCCTTGGCGGCCCTCCCCTTGCACCCGTCTACCTTCATTCCCGGGCGGCCAGGGAGGCAGCGAGCATCGCCGCGGCCCGAGGGCGAATTCGGCTGGATCCGGGCTCGAACCGGCGGCCCAGCGGTGCAGTACGGGGGGCGGCGGGAGGGCGGTCTGGGTAAGGTAAACATTGGTTGACATGAGTGTCTGCGACCCCCTCGTTTGTTTTTGTTTCTGTCTGCTGGTTTCCTCTTCGCGGATTCGGCTCCGGACAAGCTAAGATTTCCCTCGGGCTACTTTCCAGCTCCGAGCCCTGTGGTTTTGTCAGACGATGAGAATGAGCTTTGTAAACCTCTAGAACGGGACTTTGCAGACCTTATACGCTTAACAGTTCGGGTTAAGTGTTTTAATTTGTAGCTTCACTTGCCATTTGCTTCCCTGATAGGGGAGCTAAAGACTCCTCATGGTGGGTCGGTTTAAAGAAAAGAAATGCCCAGGTTTTTTTTGAGGCTTTGGGTTACTAGGAGGTACGGCGTTAAGTCAGGCAAGTTATTCTGCGTAAAGTGAGGGGTACTTAAAATATTGACTCCAACCAGTTCAAAGTATCCAGTATTTTATTGAAATTTCATAGGGTCTTTAATTACTACCAGTTGTTTTGGCAGTTTTTAAAGCTAAATTGTGCCATCAAGGATGAATAATATTGATTCAGGGAGGTTTTTACTTTATAGTGCTTCGAATAGGATGATTACAAGGAATACGCGTTCAGATGAAGCATGAAACAAATATTAAAATGTTGCAATGGATTTGAAGTTGCAAGCGGAGTTGAAAATGTTAATTTATTCCTTAAGTCCTTCGATCTTCACCCTTAATACTGTCTATAATTCTTGACCCTAAAGGGAGACAGAAACAGACTGTGGCGGTCATTTATTTATTTATTTTTAAAGATTTTATTCATTTATTCGACAGAGATAGAGACAGCCCGCGAGAGAGGGAACACAAGCAGGGGGAGTGGGAGAGGAAGAAGCAGGCTCATAGCAGAGGAGCCTGATGTGGGGCTTGATCCCACAACGCCGGGATCACGCCCTGAGCCGAAGGCAGACGCTTAACCGCTGTGCCACTCAGGCGCCCCTGTGGTGGTCATTTAAATAGGTCGTTGACAGAGGACAGTTTTAAGAGAACTGCTTTTTAATGAACTGATTTTTTCACATGTAACCCGGTGTACTACAGGAAGTGTTATGTCAAAGGAAAAGCCTCAGCTGTAAACACGCAAGTCTGTCTTTGCTGTCACATTGTGATAAGGTTTTCTGCAAAGGAAAGATTATTCTTGAAGGGAGTGATCTTAGATAAGCTTTGAAAAATTCCCTTCTGCTAGGTTACTAATAATACTGTTGTGTTTACATATTGGCTTTTCTTCCAAAAAGGCCCAGAATACCCAACATAATTTATCTTTTTTATGGGAAAAATAAGGTCTACGAAAAAATGTAGTTTGATTTTTAGTAGATGTAGAAACAGCAGTTACATGATTTCTCGGCAGTAGTCTGTATGATGGAAGGAGGTCACTTTGCCAGTTTATGGTAGAGTCAGAAAATTCAAAACCTAGATGTAACTCTCAAACCTGTGTTCTGCAGTCTGTTATGTAGGGACCAACTTTGATCAAAGTTACTGTATTTCCCCCCCACCCCCCCCGCCCCGTGGAACAGCATGCAGCAGGAGGGCAACAGTAAGCCCATTGCCAGACTCATTGGGTTTTTTTTTTCTTTTATCTGACACAAGTTTTTCAGAATTTTTACCTCAGATTAATCCTTCAGGTTCCTCCCTTATTTAATAATGGACCATTTATTCAGATTCCCTGAATACTTTCCTGAGGAGCCTGAAGTAGGTGATCCCTTTCCTGTTTGTCTCCTCCCCTCGGAGTTGGCAGAAGTCTAGAACTCTAATTCACCTAGGGTGTCATCTCATTTCTTCTTCTTTTATAAGAGGGCCTGACCTCGGCTTTCCTATTAGCCACTTTCCTCTTTTACTTGATCAGGACCGAGATGGGAAGCGCTCAGCTTTAGCTTTCATTTCCTTACGGTTTTACTCCTTGCGTTTGAGTATTTGTCCACTGCTCTTTTTTAAAGTGGCCATTTGACT
The DNA here is from genome assembly GCF_002007445.2 of Ailuropoda melanoleuca. Taxonomy (NCBI): domain Eukaryota; kingdom Metazoa; phylum Chordata; class Mammalia; order Carnivora; family Ursidae; genus Ailuropoda; species Ailuropoda melanoleuca. The sequence goes on from NC_048227.1 coordinate 4,635,571, forward strand.
CTGATCATTGTTTTTTTGTTTTTTTTTCTATTAAAAAGTAGAATGTCCTCATTATAGAACACAGAAAAGTATGAGCATAGAGAAGCAGAAAACCCTCCAAACCCTAATCTCATCACTGTTGACAATTCAGTGTATTGAAAAGATTTTTTTTTCATGTTACAAAGTATGTTGAAATTATAGAAAAGCCTGAAGAAGTGAATTTAAAAACCACAATCTCATCACCCAGAGATTACTGTTTACATTTTGGCGTAGCCAGTGAAAATTTATTTGCTGAGTTTTGCATTTAAAACTCTTTGTCAAAGATACCATAAACGATTAAAGATTTCTGATTTTGTCCAAATAAGATAAAAATTTAGAGAAATCATTGGAAAAATTTAAGGAACTAAAAAATGGGAAAGTCACCTGTATTTACATCCCAGAGAACTCACTGCTAACAATTTGGTCTATTCATTTGCAAATATTAATGAGAGCTGCTGTAAGCCAGGTAGATGCCTAGATACTAAGGATCAAACAGGCAGATTGAAAAACAGCTTGTTCACTAGTGGCATTTCTTGTTACAAATTGTTGATATATAATGGGAAACGGAGCAGAGATTTTGTCTGTTTTGTTCTTTGTATTGTCTGTACATTTAGATAGCTATGAAATAAATATGTTTTTAAATTGTGAGCATAGTAGTATGATAAATCTTTTATGTTCTGCTTTTTAAATGTGATGTTATATTAGCATTTTCTTATGATAAATTAGCCTTCATAAGAGCATTACATTTTGTATTGTCATTTTAGTCTTCGCCCTGTTGTTGGAAAATAGGTTTCTTTTTTATCATTAGAAATAATAATGGGTTTGATACCTATATACAAAAGTCTTTGTTGATATCTGATTTTTCCTCAGACTACATCTATAGGAGTAGGATTTGTCAGGTTAAAGAAATACATTAAAAAAAAGTTTTGATCCATTTTGGTAGAATGATGACTAGAGAGGTGGTGTTGGTTTGTATGAAACTATCTAGCCTCACCTTCATTAGTATTACTGTTTTATAGCTCATTTCTTTGACTTGATAATGGACTATCCATGATTATCTTTTTAATTAATTTTTAAAAATATTTTATTTTATTTGACAGAGAGAGAGAGAGCACAAGAAGGGGGATTGGCAGGCAGAGGGAGAGGGAGAAGCAGGCTCCCCATTGAGCAGGGAGCCAGACATGGGGCTCAATCCCAGGACCCCAGGATCATGACCTGAGCTGAAGGCAGACGCTTAACTGACTGACCCACCCAGGCATCCCCATGATTATCTTCTTATACACCATAATTTCCAATAGCTGCATAATCTGTTATATGTATATAACTTAGCAACTTTTTAGTATTCTAAACAGTGTTATGCTGAACATCTTACAGATATATATTTGTTGTGCTTTGTAAATATTTTCAAAAACTAGAAGTGCTGAGTCAAAGGTTTGCACATTTTGAGTTCTATGATATATTTGTTGCTAAATGTTGCAAACACTTTTACCTCCCTGTGATTGAAAATGTCTCCTTTTCTGTGCCTATAACAATACCATGTATTCCAGGCTTGAAGTGGTAGTTATCAGTCTAATGGCAAATTCTGGTACCATAGTTATTTTACTATGTATATCATCAGTTACTTGTTGTGTTAAAGCTATTTGAGTTTTAATTGTGCTTCATTTTATTGCAAGAACTCTATATAAATTTTACTGCCTTTTCTTTTTCTTGTCATGTGTAGTGCAGATCTGTGTACTGTATCTGAATTTGTGATTCATGTTTTAACTTTAAGATGTCTTTACATAGAGAAGTTATTACATGGGCACATTTTTCATTCTTTCCCTGCCCCCATACGTGCAGGTGTTTTTTTGGTCACCTTATAAGTCAGAAAGGAAATTGGTGATGAGGTCTGAATTTGGAAACTTTGACTTTTCCAGGACCTCTGTAGATTATAGAGGAGGGTGGAATAATTTGAAATGGGGAGGATTTTTAGCAGGTGTAGGATGTATGGTCCCTCTTTTTGCAGGGCATTTCCAATACATCAGGTCCACAGCCCTTGAGAGTTTGTAGTGTCTCATCTTTTCCCTAACAGCCCTCTTAGAGTTTTCACTCTCACTCACACCTCCATCCTCCCATTCCTGGTGTTGTATGATTGGCTAGTCCATTTCTTTTCTTTCCTCCATGTTTCTGTCCTTTACCTCCTTTACTACGCTCTTGTTGCCTGCCTCTTCCTGTCTTCCTGTTACATGCTCCCAGAACAGTTTTCTCAGACATATTTCCTTCTTACTATTTGTGGTCCGTTCAAACAGTAAGCGAGAACTTACAGCTTGAAGTGCCAGCTCACCCACCTGCTTGGTCTTGTGTGGTGGGAAGAGGATGGACCTGGGTGTCGTTCCGATCTGTTTACAAGCTCCTTAACCGCTTTGTGAGGTCAGTGTCCTCATTTGTAACGCGAGAGTGGAGACACTTCCTTCCACTGTTTTGTGAGGATTTGAGGCTGTGCACGTGGAGCAGTTGGAACACAGGCAGCACGTGCCCCAGGTGGTTCCTCTGATTCCTCCCTTGTCCTCTTCCCGCTGCCAGACTCCCCTCTTTACGCCGGCGCCTGGGCTGTCCTCTTGAAGGACGCCGTCCTGTTCCCTCTTGTTCACTCGGATGTTTATTTACGCATTCATTTTTTTCTGCCTTTGCACACACTATTACTTCCACAACTCTCACCCTCCCCCCATGGCATCCTACCAGTAGTCTTCCAACTTCCAGAATTCAACTCAACACTCAATTCCAGAAAGTCTGTCTTGATTAACCCCACTCAACCTAACTACCGTTTTATATTTCATTTCCTTAAAGGTCAATAGTTTGTGTTTCATTAATTAGAAGATGCTGTTTTCTCATTACGAGATATGTTTCCTGTTTATTGACATTTTTTTCATCTTTTAATTTTTAGAATCCGATGTCCCAGCAGAACTCCAGGTATTAAAAGGACCCCTACAGCAGCCGACTTTCCCTTTTGCAGTTGCAAACCAACTCTTGCTTGTCTCTTTGCTGGAGCACTTGAGCCATGTGCACGAACCAAACCCTCTCCGTTCAAGACAGGTGTTTAAATGTTAGTAAGAATAAATCTTGCTAAGTAAACCTTGTAAAAATACTATGTTGTTTGATGTTGTGGGTCTGAGAAGCAGCTGGTAGATAAACATTTGAAACAGGTATTAATAATTTTTATTTTTTGAATGTATTTTATATTTTCCTTTGGGTAATTCCTTATGAATATAATCACCAGGGACCCCGAAAGATTAATAACCATAAAATTGGGTGTATTTACGTAAGTAAAAGATAGTTCTTTTGTCTCTATAACATGATGATTCATGTCATTTTTGAAGATCTGTCATGGTTTGGTCCGTGAGCAGGTGAACGAACATCATAGGTACTCATTCTGAGCTAGCTCTTGACCAGAGCCCCAGACCAGCTGCATTCCTTGTTGAATAGCAAACTCTTTTTCTGTACACACTGAATACTAATGACACCAAATGTGTGGTTTTTTTCCCCCTCTGGTGACCGGTTCTCTGACACCAGCTGGGTGTCCTACAATTCAGTTCAATCCTGACACTGTCTACCTGGAGTTAGTGTCTGATCCCACAGGCTAAGGGCTCAGAGTACCACAGACTGCCTTCATTTCAGATGTCAGTTGCAAGTAATGGGTCCCCAGTGTCCTCAGGTTACCCATACTTGTGTCCGACCTGGCTGTAAATTGTTCACTATCAAGTGTCCAGCCTTGCCCACTCAGGTTTGATAATTTGCTATAATGGCTCACTGTACCCAGGGAGAGACTTAGGCCTCCCAGTTTATTATATGGGAGAAGGTATGATAACCAATACAGGTGAACAGCCAGATGAAGAGACAGAGATGAGGACCAGAGTACAGGAGCTTCTGTTCCCATGCGGTTGGGATGCACCACTCTCCTGGTGTGTGGATGTGCTCACCCAGAAGCTCTCTGAACTCTGTACTTGAGGGATGTTTATGGAGGCTTCGTCATGGTGGCACGATCAGTGATTAACTCCATCTCCAGTCCTTCTCTCCCTGGGGAATAGAGGGGTGGAGCCGAAAGTTCCAAGCTTCTAATCATGGCTTGGTCTTTTGGTGACCGATCTCCATTTGAAGCTACTTAGGGGACCCCCCCCCCAGTCATCTCATTAGCTTACCAAAGACTCTCTTATCGCTGGAGATTCCAAGGGTCTTAGAAGCTCTTGTGTCAGGAATTCAGGTCAAAGACCAAATATTAGAACAGAAGATACTCCTGGCACCCCCAGCCCTTGGGAAATCACAAGAATTTTAGGAGCTGTGTGAGCTTTAGGAGACAAGACCAAATAACGTTTCTTATTATACCACAGTGGTTGAAGTGTTTATTTTTATTCCTGCCATAGTTTATGTGTGTGAGACACTTAAGCATAGACGTGAGCAGAGTTACAGATGGTGATGTTTCTGGTCCAGTTCATTGAGAGCATTGTGGCCTCTTCAATAGCTCCAACCACAGATTCTAAGGATCTTTTCTACCAAAAAAGTCTTTCCAGGTCTTGTTTAATGTCAGGAATCCTCAAACTTAGAGATGCCTACATGTGAGCTTAAAATGTCATATTTTTAGTTAAAGGTGGATTGTCATTTTGATGAACTTGATGGGACATGGAAAATATACGAGTGTGTATTGAGTAAGTGGTGGGAAGGTGTGTTGGACAGAAGCGGGTGTTCTGTAGGTGCCAGAGCACTGGCAGCTGGGCATTAGTGTCTTCAGCTCGTTGTCTAGACAAGCAGATTGTAATGATTTTGAAGTAGTAGTCTTGCTCCTAATTAAAGCAAATCTGAATCTTGTTGATTTTAAGCTATTTTTGAATTCCTTTTTAGGCGACTAAACTTTTAAACAAAGTATATTTAAAATGTTTTTGATGTTATTCAATTAGTTGATAGTCTAATGAAGTTACCCATATAGAAAGAATATTCTCGGATTCCCTCTGACTCTTGTGCACGGCCTGAGCTTCCAACACAGTAAGGCTTCCAAGACTTTGTGCGTTTATAATGGATTGCTGTAGTATCAGGTGCCGTGTAACGTCTCTGTTCCTCCTCAGGAGCCTACAGAGCTGTGTGGAGGGGGAGGGCCAAAGTCTAAACCCACAAATAGCTAGTTGTGTGGTGCTAACAAGTCAGAGCTGACCAGCTACTGCGGACACTCCCCTGACACATCTTGGCTCCCGACAAGACCACAATGCACCAGACTTTGAATGGCAGGTCCCCTCAGCCCTCTGGCTTTTAATGGTTTAAAAAAAAATATATATATATATATATATATATATTCTCTATGGTATCTCTATTCCTTGAATAAGTAAAAGCCAAACACTTCTGTAGAAACTGCTTCTTCTTTACTGAGGGGCCTGGTGTTGTGATTTCAGACTTACCTTTCCCCTGGTATTTTGTCTATGCACGTCTCGTATGTGCTGTTTGTTGGTTAGAGATAATCAGTCCCCCATCAAAAACAGTACTTCACTTTTGTTGTCAGTTCTAATCATGTTTTCACTGTTGCCTTTGTTCTTACTTCGTTGTCTGTCAGCAAAGGTGATGTATCTGAATGTCAGGAGACCAGTAAGTTTACCTTTTTCCCTGCCTTTTTAAAAACAGAGCGTTGTGCCTTACCAGCTGACCAGGCATGGTAAACAATGACTGCTCAATGTCATATAGGTAATTTTAGACGTGCTCCTGATCAAGGAGAGTACCGATTGTTCCTTCTCTACTAGAGGGTTACTCTCCAAATTGTAATGTGTATAAATGTAACTTTTTTCTTATAGAGGTTTTTTTTTTTAAGATTTTATTTTTGGGAGGGGCGCCTGGGTGGCACAGCGGTTAAGCGTCTGCCTTCAGCTCAGGGCGTGATCCCGGCGTTATGGGATCGAGCCCCACANAGCATGAGTGGGGGGGAGGGGCAGAGGGAAATGGAGAACCAGACTCCCCATTGAGCAGGGAGCCCAACATGGGGCCCGATCCCAGGACCTGGGGATCATGACCTGAGCTGAAGGCAAATGCTTAACTGAGCCACCCAGGTGCCCCGAGTTTTGTTTTTTAAAACAGAGGCTATTATTACTCTGTAGTCTCTTTAAAATTGCCATTTTATTGATGGCCTTTCTGATAATAGTTTTCCATATTCCTTTTCTAGTGCTCTGCCAGACCTTTATCAAAATGGGGCTGCTGTCTTCTTTCACCTGTAGTGATGAGTTTAGCTCGTTGAGACTACACCACAACAGAGCTATTACTCATTTAATGAGCTCTGCTAAAGAGAGAGTTCGTCAGGTAAGCACTAAAATACAAACTGTGTGTATGACAAAAACATTTTAATTTCAGGAGAGCTGTATTTTAAAGCATTATGAAATCCTGGTTCTTTTTTTTTTTTTTTTTTAAAGATTTTATTTATTTATTTGACAGAGCTAGAGACAGCCAGCGAGAGAGGGAACACAAGCAGGGGGAGTGGGAGAGGAAGAAGCAGGCTCATAGCAGAGGAGCCTGATATGGGGCTCGATCCCATAACGTCAGCATCACGCCCTGAGCCAAAGGCAGACACTTAACTGCTGTGCCACCCAGGCGCCCCATGAAATCCTGGTTCTAATACAGGTTTATAAAAACGTTAACCTTAATTTGTTTATTCCGTAAATATTTATCCAATGAGTACTGTGTGTTAGGCTTGTAGGACCTGGGATTCAAGCAGCAAACAAAACAGACAAAAGACAAAAACACCTGCCCTCATTGGGGCTTATGTTTGTTTTGTTTTGTTTTGATTTTTTCTGAGCTTATGTTCTGATGAGGGGGCAGGCAGCAATAGAAATATAATAAAAATTATATAAAAATAAAGGCAGAGTTACATGGTGGTGAGTGTTAAGGAGAAATACAAAGCAGTGAAGGGGTTTAGAAAATGTGTGGGTTCTATCCAGGGTGGCCAGTTACTGAGTCAGGAGCTGCAGTGGAGAGTACGAGCCACACACCAACCTGGAGGAAGAACGTTCCAGGCGGAGGATTAGTCATTCCCGAGGTGGCAGTGTGCTTGGTGGTTTTGGGAAGCTGACTGGCAGCCATATGGCTGGAGTAGAGGAAGCAAGGGAAGAGTGTGGGAAGGACAGGGCAAAGAGGGCAGCAGAGGGCAGTCAGACGGACAGATGGAAGAGGATCTTGAGACCATTTTAACATCTTTGGTTTTTTACTCCTAGTAAAGTAGGAAGCTTTCTAGGATTTTGAGGCAAGGAGTGACATGATCTGACTTATATTTTAATGGACCACCGCAGCTGCAGTGTTGAGAATAGATGGAGGGAGGCAAAGGCAGAAGCAGGGGGACAGGTGGTCAAACAGGCAAGAGGTGACAGCAGCTTGGAGAGGTGGTAGCAGTGGAGATGTGAGAAGTGGTCCGTTTCTGCATTTGTTTTGAAGGTGAAGTCAGAATTATTTGCTGATAGAGCTCCTTCGTAAGTTCTCAGCCTTATCAGTAGATGGCAAGAATACAGCTTTTTTAGTAGTGATCCTTTGGTTAAGACAGAAATGTTTTCAATTGTAAACCCCTAGGTGATACTGAAAAAGCCAGAATGTGTTTCTTTTTTTAAATATGGTTTGAACATTTGGGACTATTAATGTGATATTGAATCTTGTTAGAGTCCTCATTCCATGAAATTTGCCTAAAATGCTTTTAAAGTAATTTTCTGATTTTAGGATCCTTGTGAGGATAATTCTCATATCCAGAAGATCAGGTATGTGTCAGATACTTCTGTGATTGTGCAAAGGGTAAAATGTCCAAAAGAAATTAAGGTTAAGAACTGATCCTGAATTAATCAGATATTAGTTTTGGAGTTAAAAATAATGTAGTTAGGGTAGTTTATAAAAATTAAAACTTTATTCTCAGAAATTAATGACTGATCCAAGAATTGTTTTACTTCTCATCCCCCCACCCCATTCTGTGTAGATTCCATAAGCCCAGCCCTTAATTCAGAGCACTGATTCTCAGTTAGTCATCCTTAGGATTCCTGCTTTAAACCATTGATAATTTCTAACTGGAATACTAATTACTGTAACGTACTTGATTAATGATCCCTTTGCCATCTCTGTTTTTTCCCCTTGCTATCTTTATTACATGTTGATTTGCTGAGCAAATAATTTCCTTCCTAGAGAATGAAAAATTTTGTTTCGGCTCATCTTTTCAAATCCTCATAATTTAGTGATCAGTAAAGTTTGGCAGGTTAGTGACGCAGTGAATGTGAAATATCCCGGGAACTTGGTTCTCTGGTGTTTTAATATTGATTGGTTGTTTGTATTTCACGTTTAGATCAAGGGAAGTAGCCTTTGAAGCACAGACTTCACGGTACCTAAATGAATTTGAAGAGCTTGCCATCTTAGGAAAAGGCGGATACGGAAGAGTGTACAAGGTTGTTTTCTACAAATCCGTTTTAACCTCCTGCTCTGAGTAAATGTATTTTGAGAAGTTGTTCCCATGATTATTGTTTAAAGTACTCCAAGGGAAGTTCCTAGAAATCATGTGTGTTTACTTTTCACTAAGATTTGTCATTTACAGGGAAGTGGGCAGGTTTTAACTTTTTCCTAACCACATTGGTGGCTTAGGCGGACTCTGGAAACCGCATTAATTTACTTAAAAATGTATCACGGAAGAAAGCTGTACTTTTGTATTTTGGGCCTCATGTGGGTTTTTTCTGCTGACATTTCCATTTTTCAGACATAGAGTCTCCAGGAGCTGGAGTCTCAGTGCAGTTTGGAAGCTTCTAGTCTAGCTGACTATGGCTGACTTTCCTGAACACAGTAAAGACACTTGTCTTTCGCTTAATTTTATCTCTTTAGCTAAATCCTAAGCTCAAGTTAGAATAACTTGGTCTATTCAATTGAATTTAATGGCACAATATACTTTTTCTTTTCCTCTACTTTTCAGGTCAGGAATAAATTAGATGGTCAGTATTATGCAATTAAAAAAATCCTGATTAATGGTGCAACTAAAACAGATTGTATGAAGGTATGCTTTTTTTAAGTGTATTTATTTTGAATAATTGGGTATTTTGATCCTTTCGAAAGAGTTGTGTGTGTGTGTGTGTGTATTTGACAAATATTAGGTGTTGTGGATTGCTAAGTTTACTAAAAGTGGGTTACAGTAAAATAAACAACAAAGCCAAATTTTTATTTGACTTAATTTTTTATTTTTTATTTATTTTAAAAGTTTTTTGAGAGAGCGAGAGCGTGAATGGCAGGGAGGGGCAGAGGGAGAGGAAGAGAGAGAGTCCCGGGGTGCCTGGGTAGCGCAGTCGTTAAGCGTCTGCCTTCAGCTAAGGGCGTGATCCCAGAGTTCCAGGATCGAGTCCCACATCGGGCTCCTCCACTGGGAGCCTGCTTCTTCCTCTCCCACTCCCGTGCTGTGTACCCTCTCTCGCTGGCTGTCTCTCTGTCACATAAATAAAATAAAATCTTTAAAAAAAAAAAAGGAGAGAGTCCCAAGCAGGCTCCACACTCAGCACGGAGCCCAATGTGGGGCTCGATCTCACGACCCTGAGATCATGATCCTTGCTGAAATCAAGAGTCAGATGCTTAACCCACTGAGCCACCCAAGCGACTGTTGACTTAATTTTTAATAGACACTTCTGATTGACCACATGTCAAGATCATTGCTGGGGAAATTAATTTTTAAAGTAAAATTTTCATATACAGTATAGCTTGTTATGAAAACATGTGAGCTCATTTCAGGTTCTGGTTTTCCCCCGACATGGTGTGTGGTCCTGGGCAAATGCCATAGTCCTCTAAGCCACTTTTTTTTTTTTTTTTTTTAAGATTTTATTTATTTGAGAGAGAGAGAGACCAGAGATAGCAAGCACGTGTGTGCACAAGTCAGGGGAGGGGCCGAGGGAGAGGGAAAAGCAGACTCCCCACAGAGCCTGGAGCCCAATGTGGGGCACGATCCCAGGACCCCGAGATCATGACCTGAGCCAAAGGCAGATGCTTAACCAACTGAGCCACCCAGGTGCCCCTCTCTAAGCCACTGTGTCTCCTGTCCTTGACATAGTGGTGACAGCAGGATCGGAATTACTAGTAGTATGTGTGCTGCTGAAGCAAGCCCTGGACTCACTAGGAGGGATGAAATGAGAGAATGAATATAAATGGCCTAAGGAAAGTATAAAGCACTAGATATGTGTAAGTTATTTTGTTGCTATAACAATTCCATCTGTCTCCCAGAAATATTCCGATTATTTTAACATAGTTTAGACTCCTTGTTCGGATGGATTTTTATTGCTTTGCTCTGGGGGAAGTTGGTGCCATGCCCAGTGACCAAGCTGTCAGTAAACCGTGTGTGTTTCCTCTTTAGGTCCTGCGGGAGGTGAAGGTGCTGGCAGGCCTTCAGCACCCTAATATCGTAGGCTATCACACTGCTTGGATCGAACACGTTCACGTGGCGCAAACACAAGGTGAGCCGTTAGAGATGGGATAGCGGCGGGGTTGGCAAACTGCGGCCCGTGAGCCGAACCCGGCCTGCCCCTGCTTCGGTGCCTCCTGCGAGCTGAGAGTGTTTTCTTACATGTTTAAATAGTTTAAAAGGAATCAAAAGAAGAGTACTTCGTGAAAGTCATATCAAATTCGGATTTCACGTCAATGAACAAAGTGTGTTAGGATGCAGGCTCATTCATTCGTGTGTTGTCTGTGGCTGCTTTTGCTCTAGAACAGCTGAAGCGAGTTGCACAGAGTTGCACCGAGTCCTGGAAGGCCTGTAAATCCTACAACAGTTACTCCCGGCCCCCTACAGAAAGTTTGCCCCGCCTCCGGCGTAGCTGAACAGCTCTGTTTTTATAGCTTCCAGAATGTGCCAGGCCTTTGAATAAGCGTGTCGTATCATATTTTGCCGGAAAGTATTGACGTTTCTAGACTTGTGGTCTCATTTGGTGTTACTTTGGCTCTGTCTTCGACCATAAATTAGAAAGCTACACTGTTTGAAGATGTGTTTTTGTGTGTGTGTGTTTTGTTTTGCAGATAGTTTTTCTGTTCAGCTGCCATCTCTGGAAGTGCTCTCCGACGAGGAGGAGGAGGAGGAGAACGACCGGTATGTGGACTGGTTGGTGTGTAGTTTGACACGTTAGATGTAACCTGTCACTTGCACTGGGTTGTCTTCGTCTTTTTACTCATTTTTATTACAAAGTGTTAAGTGGCTTCTTCCTTTCAGCTAGTTCCTGCCAGTGTTTTCAGTAAACGTTGCTGCTCAGAGATCTGATGCCATGTGCTTCCAGAGTTTACCAGTGATATTTATGTGGCCGTGAAGGGACAGCTGAGTTACTCTTGGCCTTTTTTAACCTGATTTTTATCTTTACTGGTTTTTTTTTTTTATTCTCTCCAGAAATCAGTATGCTCAAAATGATGAAAGTAACAGCTCATCCATTATCTTCGCCGAGTTCTCCTCAGAAAAAGAAAAGTCCTCAGGAGAAGCTGGCACTGACAGTCAGAATAACAGATTGGTGAACTATGGCACCAGTTTAATCACAGGAGATTCCAGGGAATTTGAATCATCCAGTTTGCTCCAAGGAAATGATTTGGCTGATTTGCCTTCCGGATCGATTGTTGAACATCAGCTGCCGCTTAGGCATCATTCTGACTCGGAAGAGAATTTCACATCCACTGGGGAGTCTTCTGAAAACTTAAGTTTGTTGGGGCAGACAGAGGTAGATCACTTTCCCATAACCTACTGATGATTTGATGCTCGCACATAGTCATGGTGTGGAGGACCCGTGACTAGATGTGGCCTCCCTCCCGCCCCAGCTGATTGCATGCCTTGCCCTCTCCCCAGGTCCCCTCCCATACACTCTTCATCTGTCTTTGTCAGCCTCTCCCCTCCACGTCCCCCTGGCCTGTGGCCCTTGTGTTGGGTCTTCCCTCCTTCGCTTAGTTAACGCCTGCTAATCCTTTTCTGGCCACTTCTGTTTCTTCTCATTTGTGCCTCCTGGAGTTGGAAGCATCGTTCACACTGTTTCTGTTGTGTGTTCGTACCATGCTGTGCAAATATGTTTATGCATAAAGACCTTCTCTGTTTGGGAACGTGACTTCAGGAGAGGAGAGGAGCGATCAGGTCTGTTTTCAGGACACTGTCATTGAGGGTCACACCCCTATGCTGGTGAGACTGCTACATACTCTCACGAGTTTGGGGTCTTAGTGTTAAAAAGGACCCGAATGCTCACAGGGTCTCTGTCTAATCCAGCATGCTGGGATGCAGAATTCATTCTCGTTGCCCAGGAATATGTGGCTCTGAGCATGTGCCTTTTATGAGATACAAAACTTTGAACAGGGTCACACAGGAGTGGAGTTTGAGGGACTTTTCATCAGAACCATTCCATTTCTCTGCACTACATTGGGAAGCTTCCTTGGTGCCTAAACGCATGCACTATGGTGAGCTTAAGTCTTGCTTGCCTTTTCCTTGAGCAAGTTATTTATGGACACAGTGAGGCCTCCAAAATGCGCATCTGCTTTGAGGTGCTTGGAGAGCAGTAGAGTGGCACCCGGCCATTCTCTGACGCTGTGTCTGAGCTTCAGCAACCACATGTGGGGAGCAGACCCAAGCTCTTCCATGCCTGGGCCTCAGCGTCACAATTCGGGAGCTCGTCTCTCTCTGCAGCAGCCTCCCCCTGCCTGCTCGCGTTCTGGCGCACTGTTCAAGGCAAGGCGTTCCTTTCTTCCTCTGTCTCCTTCATGAGACTTTGGGCTTCTTGGGCGGTCGTGTGTCTGTCGTCTCTTCCCTGAGCACGGCCTAGCGGAGGCGAGTGAGTATCTGTTGACTGAATGAATAATGCAAGCAGGTCGTGCCCAGGTGGGAGCCAGCCGTGTCGTCCCCCAGGTGCAGTTCCGCCTGATGTTGCACATCCAGATGCAGCTGTGCGAGCTCTCGCTGTGGGACTGGATAGTCGAGAGAAACCGGCGGGGCCGGGAGTACGTGGACGAAGCGGCATGTGAGTACCGGGCGGAGCTCAGAACCCTGGGCCGGGAAACGGAGACACTGGCCGATCTTCCGATGCAGGGACTACCTGCGGGTGCTTTAGACTCGGAAAAGAAATCACCTTTCAAAACAAACCCGTGTGCTTAGTTCAACATTTCCAAGAACATATAGGTATTCGGAAGTTAATTTTCTCTGAGATAAAGACACGGTTTGTGGATATCTAAGGAGTATGTGCTAGAATTTAGGTTCATGATTTTGGGCAGAAAAGGTCTTTTAGAATTTTTTTTAAGGAAGAAATTTAATTATTTCATTATTTTTTAAACCTGACGACGTGATACTCTTGCGAAGACGTCTTTGAAGAAACCCTTATAGGAGGGTAGGTGGTGAAAAGTTTGTCTCTCTTAAGATCCAGAGCCCCTTCCTTCCCCAGCAATTAGACATGCCCTAGAAAGACTGTTAGGTTAGTAATTTTTAAAATTATTGTAACACTGTTCTCAACTGTGCCACACATTAGAATCACCTGGGGAGATTTAAAAAAGATGTTGATGAGACAGAGTAAGAGAAAGTAGGTGGAGAAAGCCGACCACCTTGACTTTGGGTGAGGTGACTGTGGCTGGTGTTCAAGGTCAGCATCAGCAGTGAAAACTGTTTGTAGTGTGTGACCTTGAGAAGGTATGATGAGAAGGGCATTGTATGTCTGGGGTCTCTCTCCCCAGAACCCATAATGCCAGTCTAACTATAAGAAAATGTCAGGCAAATCCCAGCCTAGGTACATTTTGTAAAATATCTGACGAGTACTTCTCAAAGCTGTCAAAGTCCTCATAAGCTGGAAAAGTGAGGCACTGCCACAGACTGGAGGACCCTCACGGGAGCTGACCACTGAATGTGATGCAGTGTTCTGGCTGGAGCCTGAGAACAGAGAAAGGGCGTTCGGTAAAAACTGGGAAGTCTGAGTAAATTGTGGACTTGTATCAGTCTTGGTGCGTTAACTGTGATGGATGTCCCGTGCCAGTGCTGGTGTTAATAATGGGAAACTGGGTCGGGGTAAATGGGAACCATACTGTGGTCTCCATTTCTCTTTAGATCTGAGGTTGTTCCAACAAGTAAAGTCTGTTTTTTTTTTCTTTTTTTTTTTTGAAGGGTGTTGTCAGGGACCGTACCAGCAATTTTTATGTAATTGATATGGGATAGGGCTTGGCCTCTGGTATTTTTCTTGGAAATTCTCTTGATACTAATGTGTAGCCAAAGTTGAAAATCACTGTATTCAGTGATCAAGACTGGGGATGCAAGTGACCCAATTTTAAGTAAAGACTCAGCTAAATATTGATTGTTAGTTATTTGCTGTTCACGCCACGTGACACTATAATCCTTTATTTGGTCTAAGCTGTAGATCATTTAACACACCCAGAAGCTTAGATTAGCTTCCAGGGAGGCAGAAACAGAATGCTTCCGTCAAGCGTCTCCTCGTCGCTCCCCACTTCTCTGTTTTACTGTGTAATCGGGGCACGCCAGGCTTCGCTCAGCTCAGTCGTGGCAAGTAAGGAGTGGGGGTATTTTCAGTTTCCTGTGCAGTTGTATTCTCTGCTGCGTGAGCTTTGTAGTACTAGGTGCAGATGTCTCTATAAAAAGAAGAATGGTTTATTAAAGTCGTCTATGCAGTTGTTGATCTTTAAACTTCCATTTAGAAAGTAAGTAATGAGTCCCACACGATGTATGGGATACCAGTGATTTTCACCATCCAGGACAATAAGCCTATGAAAACAGGGAGGGCAAGATATGGAGGTTACTGCTAGCATGATGCGTATTTTTCTTTTAAAAGTATTTTAAAATAGAAAGGTTTAACTTGGCAGTATTCCCCATGGGGTACATACCTTCCTGTTGAGTATAACTTTACATTAGTCATCCCCAACAATCCACACGTGATAGACCCAGGTTTGAATCCCGGCTCCAGCACTCACTGGTGGTGAGGTTTGGGGCAAGTTGGGTAACTGCTGTCAGCCTATTTCCTCCGCTGTGAAACGTGGATCATCCCATTTGACAGGGTGTGAGGATGGAAGTGCTCTGTCCAAAGGATGTATTGCTGAGGGAACGTAAGCTGTTCTCACCCGATCAGGCCTGTGTACAGGGGCTCACTGTTTGCATGTGTTGGTGGGTTAAAATGAGAACCTGTTACAGACAGACCAAAGGAAGGTCGTTGTTCTGAGTGGCTGTGAGAGTCCCAAAGCTCTCCTTCATCACAGACAGGAGGTTGTCTCTCCAATGAGAGGAGCATGTTAGTGGCGGTACCTGTAAGTGGGACCATTGTGTTTATGCGCACAGACACCCAGAGTTTCCTGTCTTCTCCAGTCCGTGGGGACTTGAGATTCCCTGAGTTATCTGCTCGCTGTGCAAAAGGAGAGTGGCATAGGTGAGCTGCACGGCATGGTCGGCTCCTCCAAGAGGAAAGGGAGCACGTCGTATTTCCATGTTACGTGGTTATGGTGTAAAATGGCTGAGGAGACAAGAGCTGTTAAGTGCTTATTATGATATCACCAAATTTACTTAGCTGGAAAACGAGGAATTTTTGCTTTAGCAGTTTGTTTTCCTTCTACAAACTTTCCCACCCCTAAAGTCAGTCATTATATCGTCATGTTAATAGATGAATTAAACCATTTACTTTTCTTCCCATATACTTCGCTTTTCATTTTTCAGTCGTTTTTGGAAAATACAGCATTCCAAATCTTCCATATAATGGGAGCTCATTCCTTGAGTTAGCATAGCTTATCTTTTTTCTGATTGCATTATTTGTAGCAATGTCTTTAATCCGCAGTAGGCTTGGGACACCAGATTTATTAGTGTTAAACCCCAGAGTGTCAGGGCTTGAAGGACATTTGGACCTAGTTTAATCCAGCCATCTTATGCCTGAGACTGGTTTATGAAGTAATTAATACAAGGGCTCTGGCTAAAATCAGTGACACCAAGTCCATTCACTAGAACACTAGTTTGTGATGGTTTCTTTGCAAGCTGAGGAGCCCTTCTTGCTTATTTTTAACCATTTTGGAGTGTTGACTTTGTTGAATATCTGAATTATGTTAATGTTTTTAGAACTATGTAACATTTAGATGTTAATGTAATGAGTAAAAAGACAGAAATAAAACTTCCTTTTTTCCTTCAAGGTCCTTATGTCATGGCCAGTGTCGCAACAAAAATTTTTCAAGAATTGGTGGAAGGTGTATTTTACATCCATAACATGGGAATTGTACATAGAGACCTGAAGGTAAGTGCTTTGGGGGCGCCTGGGTGGCGCAGTCGTTAAGCGTCTGCCTTCGGCTCAGGGTGTGATCCCAGCGTTCTGGGATCGAGCCCCACATCAGGCTCCTCTGCTGGGAGCCTGCTTCTTCCTATCCCACTCCCCCTGCTTGTGTTCCTTCTCTCGCTCGCTGTCTCTGTCAAATAAATAAATAAAAAATCTTAAAAAAAAAAAAACTGAAGGTAAGTGCTTTGTATCAGGGAGGACGTGGTATTGGTTCACTGAGTTAAATGAAATTATGTATCCTCTTTCATTTACTTAGGGGGTTATCATTATTTTTATATAAATCATCCCAGGAGTCTGGAACTTTAGATTGAATTTATTTTATTTTATTTTTTTAAAGATTTTATTTACTTGTCAGAGAGAGAGGGAGCACAAGCAGGGGGAGCAGCAGGCAGAGGGAGAGGAAGAAGCAGGCTTCCCGCTGAGCAGGGAGCCCAATGCGGGACTCGATCCCAGGACCCTGGGATCATGACCTGAGCCGAAGGCAGATGCTTAATGGACTGAGCCACCCAGGCGTCCCTAGATTGAATTTAAAGGCAGTGATCTTTGGGCATTTGAAAATTCTCTATGGACTAATAGTGTGTTTTTCAGGTAGTGAGTGTGATCTGAGTGCCCATATAATAGATGATGTTAAATGTATTTAATGCTGACAAAAATCCTTATGTGTAGCCTTAGAGGTGAAATCTGTTTCTGAAGTTATGTAACTTAGAGGAAATTTAACATGGGAAATTTTTTTCTACTGTTTAAAAAATCTATGATTATTCCAGTTTTTATTCACAAAAGACTATCAGAGAGAAAACAGATTTACGTCTTTGGCAGAAGAGTTTTAATTTGCTTGTTTTTTGAACAAAGAAATAAAGTTGTGAAAAATGTCCTTAAAGGAATAGTTGGGAACAAAAAGTTAATGTGCAAATCATTTTATTTTTTGAAAAAAGTTTAAGAACCAGTTTGTACATCTGCAATGTACAAGGTGAGAAGTTAAGTGTTTTCTGGGTACAAGTCTAGCCAGAAAATGTGGTGTGAGTTACTGAAATTGTGTGGCTGGTAAAACTTTGAGGTCCTGTTTCAAGAGGTAAGCTAAGTCAAAATAATCGTATAGAGAGTTCCAGATCTTCACTGGGAGAAGCTGCTTTAAGTATTGTTTGTATTTCTCACCATAAATGTTTCTGATGTTTCTCTTACAGATGTCCTCTAGGGATAAGGGTTCTTGAGATAACTTTATTAGGGTTTCCCGTAAGAGGTGGAATTCTGGTAGCATGATTTCTGCAGGTAGAATTCCTTGGTTATTGGTCAGTCTCAAAGGGTAAGAGTGATACACGAGCCTGGCGAGAAGCCCCGTGTCCCTTATGTTGGAACTGCGCTGGAGGTACTTGTGTATTGGAGACTCCCCGTTTCTTGTTAGTATGTTCACGTTTGCTTCAAATTCGAGCAGTAGGTTGATGATTGCCTCCCTGCCTCCAAAACATGCCTCGTGGATAGCTGTTTGACCTTCATGGTCCTGGGCGTTTACTTTGGCTCCGTGAATTAGCAGCAAACGGACAGCTCACCCCTGCTGCCAATAGTCGGCCTGCTTTGCTTGATGCGGTGTAGACCGCCAGCTTAAGGGCCGTGTTCCCCGTGGAGGAGACGGCGCAGTTCACGTTTGCGCCGCAGGCGATCAGTGTTTCCATCATCTCCTTATTCAGCATGTTGGCAGCCATGTGAAGGGGTGTCATGCTGGATTTGTCAATGGCATTGACGTGGGCACCATTCTGGGCTAAAATAGAGAGAACTGGATAGGTCCCGTAGGTTATGGCCAGGTGGAGGGGTGAAAGTTGGTTGCTGTTGTCCATTCGAGCATTGACCTGAGCTCCGTGTTTGCACAGAATGCGGAGACACATCACAGCGTTAGTGTGACTGTCTGTCAGGATCCTTTGGATTCTGTCCCCCGATCGTGTCAACATGGTAGAAGTGATTGGCCAGTGCAGTATCATCAGGTGAAGTGTGGTGAGGCCTCTTGTGTCCCTAGAATAGTTATAGATAGCACATTACACTATATTCACAATGAAAACGGTTCTACACAAAGAATTAGTACTTAAGAGTCAATGTTTATTTAAAGTGATTCCCCTTGCCTACTTGAAAGAAGTGCTTGAAAATCCACATTAGTTTCTTGGGATAGCACAGCATTTTGGGGGGGATGGGGTGGTATGCATCACAGCATCTCGGGGGGCACTCAGGTGCTCCTCTACTGAAATCTCTCAGGGTTGCCTCCAAAATTCCTTTAGTTTGGCAGAGAAAAGGGCAGGTTTATTACAAACATGTAACTGCTCCACTGAATTTGAAAATGATTTTTAGTTCCCGTATATTTATTTAGCATAAGGCCCCATGCTAGGGAGTCCTTGCCTTTGCAGGGCTTGACAGTCTAGCATGAAAGACATTAAACATATTTAAATAACTAGGTCAGTAGTGCAAATGGGCAAAGTTTGAAGAGGTATGAGGGTCCCATAGGGTGTACTGAAGAGCCCCTGTGGGGGATGGGGTGCATCGGTGACGTCCAGTCGTGGAGGACTGGGAGAGGGTGTGCAGGGCTGGGCAGGGCTGGGCAGGGGTGAGGGTTCGAGCCAGACAGGCCGGGGGGGCTCTTCTGGAGCATGCTCAGGATTTGGGGCTTTACTTTCTGTCAATGTTATGGGGCAAGAAGTCATTTTGTTTTTACACCTTGTGGTTCTTCCATTCCTTAGATCCTATTTATTGGCACTTAGTGTCAGGCATTGGTTTAGGTGGTAAAGACGTATTGGTGAACGAGATAAACTCCTCTTTCATGAAGTGTAGTTTCTAGTGATGGGCACTAAAAAGAAAATCCATTGTCTGTTTCTGTTTACTTATTTTCCATACCTAACTGAGGGTTTTAAGCTCCCTGAGGGCTGTGACCAGCACTTCATGCATTTTCCGCAGCATCATGGCTGAGCACTTAATTCTCAGGATGCTTGAAGTGGGCTGACTGGTTTGTGTTCCTGCATTACTACCAGTTTTTCTGAGTATCTCATCTAGTCGGTAAAGAAATTGGTTCATTTAAGACACAGTCATGGTATTTTGTAGTCCATAACCCCTGAAGAATGGGTGAGTCCAGACATGACCGGGGAGAGTACCATCTAAATCACGCATGTCCTCGTTTAGAACTGATCGCTGTTGAGTCAACTTACCTGACTTCTGGGTCGGCGCCATGTTCTAATAAACAAAGCAAACTTTGTGCCTTGCGGTTTTTGGCAGCCAGATGAATGGGGATGATGGACTGCGTCTGCTTTGGGGAGAAAGCAGACACATTGCAAGTAGGCCTGTGCAGTGAGAAGCAATCATTGTGTCAGCCTGCTGTTTCAGGGGAAATCAGTGTACTTAGTATCTCAGTTCAGTATTTTTCTGGTATGTGCCTTGAAATTTTCTTTTTGACTATTTTAAAAGACTCCAAACCAGTGAGATTCATATAAAATCTTGTAAAACCAGTGAGATTCATATAAAATCTGTTTTCATAAATGCAAATTTACCAATGCAGCAGAAATAACTTCGGTAAAGCTTTGGAAGTTGATGCTAGCGTAAAATTAATGGTAATTGCTACTAAGGCACTTAGTCCTTAAAATAACCCACAGGTGATTGACAAGTAGGTTTTGTTTTTTAAGACTTTGCCAAAGTCATAGTGTCAGTAGTAAAACCTGCATTTTCAGGGTTTCAAAGATAATGCGGTGTGCTTCCGTGGTTAGCAGAGCTGTGTATTCCGGTTCTTAAGATACATCTATAATAAGTAGTGACTTTTATGGCATGACTGCAAGATAAGGGAAGAAGGCGGGGTAAAGGAGACAGTGACTTTTGGAAAAAAAAATGAAATCTAAAGGTAGTAATCATTGTATAAAAATTTAGAAAATGAATTTTTCTAAATTTTCTAATTTTAGAAAAGCATATGTAAAAAAGGGGAAGAATTCCTTCACACAGATGTAATCACCATTGGTATATTTGAGAGGACAGCATTAATGTTCCACCAGCCAGATGGGTTCTAGGCTTTTCGCACGTCAGCATATGTGCGGCAGTTGGAAGGGAGGCGCACAGGGTGCTGGAGGTGAAGCGTCCCGCCGCGGGTGTGGTGGGCGCGGTGGGGAGGTTTGATGAGCTCAGAGCAGCTAGGGGGTGGGCCTTCCGAAGCATGGCATCTTTTCCCTACAAGTGACAGAGCGGAGAGGAGGGTACCTGGTTCAGAAATAGTCGGTATCTGGTGGAGCTGGCCCGAATGGTCATGGGCTGGTTGACCGGGTGTCTTCTCAGGAGCACGTAGATCTCCATGCAGTCCTCCCTCAGGATGGCCTCGTAGAGTCTGGTGTGGAGGGTGGCAGCTGGGCCTTCTTCCAGGGGCTCGGCGCCGTCGGCGACCAGCTCCCTGCTGCTTCTCTTGGTTATGTTTCCCATGAGCAAAACTTAAGAGTGGGGACTTGGAGGTTCAGGGGACACTTGTGACAGAATTGGTCCAATTCAGTCTCATTATGATCCCATTAGTTCTGTTCTGTTCTAGAACTGTTGAGAATCATGTCTGTGAACACGATTCATTTTTATCTCAGAGCCGGTTTCTTCAAGCTTTGTTCCCAGGCCATACAGTACCAAACAGAAGCACTTTTTTTTTTTTTTTAAGATTTTATTTATTAGAGAGTGCGCAAGAGCGTGAGCGGGGTGAGGGGCGGGCAGAGAGAGAGGCAGACTCTCGGCTCAGCAGGAAGCCCGATGGCTCAGCAGGAAGCCCGATGGCTCAGCAGGAAGCCCGATGCGGCGCTCGCTTGATCCTAGGACCCTGGGATCATGACCTGAGCCGAAGGCAGATGCTGCAGATGCTTCACACGCTTCACGCACTGAGCCACCCAGGCGTCCCTCGAAGCACAGTTTTTGGGTCTTAATCACAAAAACGTACCCAATTTATCATCTTACACATAAGATTATTTCTGTGTTCTCTTCCATTCAGCTATTTAAAAAAAAAAAAAAAACCAAAGCTGAAACGGTGGAATTTCTACATGAAAATAAAAAATTGAAATTACTACATTTAAAGTAAGAAAACCCAACTTTTAACCTAAATATATTTTAGTTTTGAGTGGAACCCCCCCCCCATATGGCTTAAATGGTGCTAAATGCATACCTTTCATAGTGTGACCTCGTTGCCTCCAACCCTGGCGAACATCAAAGAACCATCTAGGAGCTTTTTAAAAAATATCAAAGTTTTCTCATGAAAAAATCAAAGAAAATCAGTGTTTGACTTGTTGGGGAGGACGGTAGTTTTTGAAAGCTTCTTGGGGGATTCTGACGCCCATTGGGGGCTGAGGAGCACTTGTGTACAAGGTGTGCTCCGCGTCAGTGGTTCTCAAACTTGGAGTAACGTGGGGACTTGCACGTAACACTGCTGCCTGTGTCCACCCCCAAGCATCCTGATTGTATTGGTCTGTGGAATGGCTTGGCTGAAGCCCCCTGGTGATTCTAATGTACAGCCAAGGTTTAGAACCACTGCTTTGCTTTTTAAGTTTTGAGGGGTTACTTGCTCCTGAGTTGAAAACTCTTAACATCTACACATTTTTACTGTGTTAAGAACACCAAGGAGTTGTTCTGTTTGATTACAGCCCAGAAATATTTTTCTTCATGGCTCTGATCAGCAAGTAAAAATAGGAGACTTTGGTCTGGCCTGCACAGACATCATACAGAAGAGCACAGACTGGATCGATAACGATGGGAAGAGTAAGTTTATCCTGGTTTGTTTTGTTTCGTTCTTTTTTTTTTTTTTTTTTTGGCGTTAGGACAAAAGAAACACGATTGAATGTGTCAGTATTTAAAGAGACTCATAAGGACTTAATGTAATAGCAAAAGTAAGCTAAAGACAGAAAGCAACCCTCGTTCCCTACAGTGCCCCGCTCAGAGTCTGTGTTCTTTAGTGTAGACAGTGGGACCTCTGCAGTGTTTAATATTTGGCTTTTCAAATTATAGGGATGCCCACACACACTTCCAGAGTGGGTACTTGCCTGTACGCATCACCGGAGCAGTTGGAAGGATCCGAGTACGATGCCAAGGTAGTATTTGCTGCTTTTCCCTCTTTTGCCGCACTTGCTGTGCTGTCCTTGGTGCCAAGAGCACAGTAAATGCAGTGGAAGTTCTTGTGTTGATGTGTTTTTGGAGGTGACAGAGTAGGGTAGGTTGTCTGTTACATCAAACTGCCGTTAACGGGAAACCTCACTTTTTACCCAAATCTGACTGCACTGATTTTCAGGCTACTTGACCACTTCTCAACCCGTGGGTGTTCTAAATTATTTTTGAAATGAGCTTTCCTTTTAAAATGTCACAGTTCACGCCAGGAAGCTAGAATTCACAGAAGCCTGTTTCAGCCTGCCTTTCTTCTGTTTTCATAAACACACGCTAACTAATGCTCAGGGAAGCGTGGCACTTGACTCCCTTTGAAGTAGAATGAAGATACTGAAAAGTTTTAATTCATTTGTTCCTTGAAGGAATGTTAAAGTAAATCCTTTCCCCCAAATAACAGCCTAGTAAATTTTCTTCCTTTTGATGAATCATTCAGCTTTTTAGTGAGTGGGTGTGAACTGCCAGAAAGAAATCCATGGCTCTTCCTCAGATCCTACCTGGTTAAAGACCTGCCTTGAAAAACGATTTCAGGAAAAGTGACACAGATTTTTTTGCAGTTTCTTAAACTTTACCAGAGTGCTTCACTGTGTGTGGAGGCAGAGGGGAGAGGGGAGCAGGCCGCAGGGACGCCGACCCCTCAGCTAGCCCAGCACATGTGAGCTCCCGTCTCTCATTCAGGCTGCTGCACGCTTGGATTTTCGGGGAGTGCTGGGGTCACTGCTATGGTAGTGACCGTGAACGGTGGGCATTCTCCCTGCCCCTCACCCCCTGGCCTTTGTGCCCGTGGATGCCCCTTTTTGGAATTGAAGAGATGGGGATTGTGATGGTACCAGTCAGCTCTCCCTCAGGGCCATAATTCTGGGTGGCAGACACTTGCCTCTGCGAGGGGTAAGCTCGCCCACTGTGTTCCTTGCATTGTAGGGTCTGAAAATCGTCCTGTCTTAGAAAGCTTGTGTTTGAGAGGATGGTACACTGAAGTGGAAGTGTTAGTCTCCCTTTGTGTTTCACTACTAAATGACCTCTCCTCCACTTTTTCCAGTCAGACATGTACAGCTTGGGTGTGATCCTGCTAGAGCTCTTTCAGCCATTTGGAACAGAAATGGAGCGAGTACACATTTTAACAAGTTTAAGAAGCGGTCAGATACCTGAATCCCTCAGTAAGAGGTGTCCCGTGCAAGCCAAGTATATCCAGCACTTAACTGCAAGGAACGCATCTCAGAGACCGTCTGCTGTTCAGCTGCTGCAAAGCGAACTTTTCCAAAATTCTGGAAATGTATGTACCTATATTTTTTTCTTTTTTTAAAAGTAATCTCTATACCCAAACTCACAATCCCGAGATCAAGAGTCACATACTCCACGGACTGAGCCAGTCGAGAGCCCCTGTATATATATATACATATATATGTATTTTTAATACTGAGGAAAATATGAAGCTCAAAATAGAATTTAAACTGTGAAACCAATTTCATGAAGAACAGTTGAGCTTAGAATAAGGTTTATGGACCCGATTAAACTCATTCTCAGACTTCCCAATAGCACACTCTCCATAGTCCAAGTAATAAGCAGGGTGACCACGGCCACCCGTCTAAAAGTTGTAATTATAGGCTCTACTTTCTAGCCTTCCTCTTGCTAAGTCAAAAGGCTTTAGTTTTCCTTTCCAACTGGGATATATATAACCTTCTATAAATTACTACAACATATCTTTTTTTTTTTTTTTAAGATTTTATTTATTTATTCGACAGAGATAGAGACAGCCAGCGAGAGAGGGAACACAAGTAGGGGGAGTGGGAGAGGAAGAAGCAGGCTCACAAAGGAGGAGCCTGATGTGGGTTGATCCCACAACGCCGGGATCACGCCCTGAGCCGAAGGCAGACGCTCAACCGCTGTGCCACCCAGGCGCCCCTACTACAACATAT
Source organism: Ailuropoda melanoleuca (assembly GCF_002007445.2). Lineage (NCBI taxonomy): Eukaryota > Metazoa > Chordata > Mammalia > Carnivora > Ursidae > Ailuropoda > Ailuropoda melanoleuca. Next base: position 4,659,887 of record NC_048227.1, read on the forward strand.
CTACTGGTAAAAAGAGGCACATGCCAGAGGGTAAAAGCAGGAAATCTTGTGGGGAGCTGGAGCGACAGTGGCAGAGACCGCCTCAGCCCGTCCGCGATCCTTCATTCAAGTGTGTGATACTGGTTTTCAGTCCGTGAAGTGGGGTCGCCCCAGGGCAGCCCCTTCCTTTCCTCCTTCCAGACCCATTGTTACTGTGCCAAGTACTACGTCCAGTGTACAAGGACTGGAAACACAATTCATCCATTCTGTTCCTCCAGAAACTTTCTAAGATTTAACAAAAGCTTGATTCAGAGATCCATTCACAGATCCTCTAGGGGTCTTACCCCAAGTGTGGTCCTCAGACCAGCAGCGTCAGCATTACCTGGGGGCTTGTGAGAAGTGCAGGGTCTTGGGCTCCACCGCAGACATACCAGGTCAGAATCTGGGTTTAACAAGACCCCTGAGTGATTTGCCTCCACAGTGCGTGAACAGCATTGCATTAGATGCACTGGTCCGCAGAGTGTAGTCTCCAGGCCAGCAGCATCAAGTCCTCGGGAGCCTGATGGAATTCCCAGGCCCTCTCGGCTGCCCTGACCTTAGGGAGAAGTCTGGGGGGAATGGGGGCCCCAGCCTGTGTGTAGCAGACACCTGACGTCATTCTGACGCACACTGGTTGGGAGCTCTCTGTGGTAACTGTTCTGTTGATTTATTTCTGTTTGAGGCTTACTAAGGTTCAGGTAAAACAGTGAAATTTACGAGCTTGAATGGTAACCAGGTAGGTGTAGTACTTTCTGAGTCTTTGAAAACAGCAGATATGGGGATTAAATTTATCTCCTCCTATGGAATGGATTTTCTAACTCCCAAGTTAGCTTTTAGAGACCATAGTTATTTGGCATTTGTGGTATTTCTCTTATCTTGTAGAATTTTTTATAAAATAGCCTCCACATGTGTAGAGAGAGAAAACTTACAGGTACAGGCAGTCTTCGGTTTGCATGGTCGTTCATACGGGACTGTGAAAATGACCGTGCTGAGCTCGAACCACGCAAGGGGAGCTTAGTAATCCACGGGAAGTTACGATGGCCCGTGATCTTTAAAAATGTTTCTCAAAACATTAAAAACTCTGTCAGTTGCAGAGGTATGTGGAAATGAAGCATGTTTTAAAACCATATTTATTTAGTGCACAGTAATTAAGAACTGACGTGTTCAGGGGCACCTGGGTGGCTCAGCCTTTAAGCGTCTGCCTTCGGCTCAGGTCATGATCCCAGGGTCCTGGGATCGAGCCCTGCATCGGGCTCCCTGCTTGGCGGGAAGCCTGCTTCTCCCTCACACTCCCCTTGCTTGTGTTTCCTCTCTCACTGTCTCTCTCTCTCTGTCAAATAAATAAATAAATAAATCTTAAAAAAAAAAAAAAAAGACACGTTCAAGAGTGGTTTGAACAGTGCCTGCCTGCGTCTCACCGCAGAATTTAGGATGGCCCCTGGTGGTGACGTGCATTGTAGGCTGAGGTGCCAACAGGTAGTTCCGGAGCCCTGGTGACCCGACACTGGCATGGCTTTGCTAGCTGCGGGGACTGGAATTCAGGTGCACCTGAGGGAGGCCTGTACATTTTAAAATGGAAGAGGCCATCTTAATGGAATTTAAAATTTTCTCTTGACAGGTTAATCTCATCCTACAGATGAAAATACTGGAGCAAGAAAAAGAAATCGAAGAACTAAGGAAGCAGCTGAGTCTCCTTTCTAAGGACAAAGGGGCCAAGGGTGACATGAGAGATGGGGGTGTGCCTGTCCTGCCTTAATTAGGCTCCATAAATGTGGATGTGGACTTCTAATTCTTTAGTCAACCGGAATGTAAATTTTGTCTTTGTTAGGGTATAGATGGTGTAGTTCTACTTAGTGAGCCTGGACAAGACTTATTAAAGTTGTACAAGTTCCCCCAAACTGTTTCCTTAAGGAATTCTTTTATGATCCAGTACTTTGAACTGAAACCTGCTCTAAACTAAACTGATTCTGCTCTTTTCCTTCTGTCCCACAAGCTCCCAATTTTTGGTATCACTGTCCACAGTCTCTGCGAGGTTTAGAAACCTTTGAACTCTGCCTGTTGACCACCAAGTCCTCCTCTAGAACGTTCTACCGCAGATCTTGGTGTGTGCCCCTACCCTGTCACTGCCCAAGCCCAGGCCTGCACGCTCGCCACGCTGTTCCAGTTGTGACAGCCGCCAGTTCGTTATCAGAAAGACACCTGATGCGCTCGGTCCCTGCCTCAGAGGCTCCTGCGGCTCTCTGCTGCCCGAGACACAACTTCAGCTTCTCAGCAGCGCACTGCACATCATCCAGCCTCTGTGTTCTCTTTGCCTTCCGCTTGGCATCATTCCAGAACCATGTCCTTTCTAAGCGTTGTGTCTCTTGCCCCCAAATCATCGCAATGTAGCTCCGGTAGGAGTGTTCCTGTTTTCGCCCCTGTACTGTGCCCACGGTGTCCCCTTTATTCAGCACCCGACTCCCTACTGACCTACATTCCTCAAAAGCCCCGATGGGATATGTTCATTTTTTATCTCGAAAAATGTCTGCCATGTTGCCGGCAGTTGTCCTGGTGTAACTGACCACGACATGGCTGAACTTTAAATAAAGCGAAACCCACAAATTATAGGATGCCTTTATTGATTCTAAGCAACTGGCCGAAACAGACGGATTTTAGTACAAGTTCCTTTACCACAACAGGCGTGAAACAGCACCATTCTTGAAGTCAGCCTTTTGCAGTCACTGAAATTCACTTCAGGAGCTTGAGGGCGGTGTTGAAGTGGGCCAGGTTTTCACACGCCTGCATCCACTTCTGCACGTTGGCTGGCACAGGCCCGCCGCCGCCTCCCGTCTGCTGCAGCACCGACCACAGCACCACGTCGGCCACGGTGAGTTCATTCCCGACAAGCCAGGGGCTCTTCCCAAGAGCGGAGTTCATGGAGCGGAACACAGCGGCTTTCTCTTTACTGCTTCCCTCTTTCAGCTGAAAGATGGCTATATCCACCCAGCTATCTATGAGGGTTAGATTTACAGCACTCTGCTTCTGGCCAAACAGAGAGAACAGAAACCGTGCGATGTTCCCTTCTCCTTCAATGGGACACATTGTTTGTATGCTGAACTTCATCTGAGTCTTCGGCACTGAAAGGCAAGAAGCACACGGTTTATGGTGACGCGTGCACCCCCCCACCGTGTGTTGGGGGGAAGGGCTTCAACAACCAATAGGGAGAAGGGGAATCGCTGATAATCGGGAACTGGTGGCAAGGGAAAGAATTTTCACGAACATCATTTTGTCTATCCAAAACGTGTAAGACAGTTTAAACTGGATATTTACAGAATGCAAACTATATTAAAGAAGGTAACCATTTCTGGTATTTGATTATGATCATTTTCAAGCAAGAAGGGACCTCAGACCATCTTTTCCAACCCCTGTGCCTCAGAATTTGCAGGATGAGGACTGGAAACTGCGAGTCCCTGTTTACCCTCACAAGGTTCACCTGTGCTCCTTTTCCAGAACTACCCCACATGCTTACTAGACTTTTAGGGAATTTGACCCGACAGTAAGTAGCCGAAGAACGTCACAGTCCTGGCCCCTTGCTGCCTCTTACTAAAGTCGGGGGGGGGGCATGTCTCGTTCCAGAGCATATGAGCGCAGCCCAGCGCCCTCTGCTTACCATTCTTCCAAATCAGAGTAAAACCCAGCTGATACTCGTGACGGGGCTGTTTTTTAGTCTGCTCGCCAAAGCACTTGAGGAGGTTTTCTGGCACGCTCTTGACTGCGGAATGCGTGTGAACAGTGGACAGGACCCTGTAGTGGTCACACAGTAGCCTGTGCAGCACGAGCAGGGACAGGGGAGGGGAGGCGGGGTTCGCGTTGATCACGATGTCTTTCAGTGCCCCGTAATCCTGCAGGGAAAGCCCCAACAGAGCGAGTAACGTTAGCGGCCACTTGAGTGCACGGAATTGTACCCGGTGCTGTTCTTAGGGCCTAACCAGCGTTACTGAATGGAATCCTCAGTGCCCACTATCACCCCACCTCCCAGCCGAGGAAGCTCATCCTGGGAGGCAAATAACCTGCCCACGCTCACTGAGCTCGGTAAGAAGTGGAGCAGGGATGTGAGTCACCTCCAACCCCCCAGCTTTTTAAAAGATTTATTTATTTATTTGACGGAGAGAGACAGCCAGCTAGAGAGGGAACACAAGCAGGGGGAGTGGGAGAGGAAGAAGCAGGCTCATAGTGGAGGAGCCCGATGTGGGGCTCGATCCCAGAACGCCCGGGATCACGCCCTGAGCCGAAGGCAGACTGCACCACCCAGGCATCCCACGACTCCAACCCCTTAACCTCTGCATTGCTGGCCCCCAACAAGTGAAAGGTTGACTTCGCTGTGAAGTTAGCAAAACACATCTGAATGACACTATTTGTTCCTAAGTTATTAAAAAAGAAAGCCACACATGCAGTCACTCCATTTACCAAATCTTTCCAACACCTGACCACCTGACAGGATCGCTTCTACATCCATTTGTGTGAGTCAATGAAGAGTCCCCTGAATAAGGACCTTGGCTCAAAATGTCATTGGTGATGGCAAGCGAGCAAAGTCTAAAAAACAAGTGTTAACTAAAGGACTAAAACACTGTCCTTTTAGATGCAGACTTTATCTTACACATTCACTCTTTTTTTTTTTTTTAAAGATTTTATTTATTTATTTGACAGAGATAGAGACAGTCAGCGAGAGAGGGAACACAAGCAGGGGGAGTGGGAGAGGAAGAAGCAGGCTCCCAGCAGAGGAGCCTGATGTGGGGCTCGATCCCACAACGCCGGGATCACGCCCTGAGCCGAAGGCAGAAGCTCAACCGCTGTGCCACCCAGGCGCCCCTTACACATTCACTCTTAATGACGAACTCCTATAATACAATGGAGGCCAAATTCAAATTCCTTGGCTTTCTGTACACAGCCCGCCACAATCTGGCTGAGACCTGCTGACCGAGCCCTGTCACATCAACCTATGATGAATGTTTTGCAATTCTCTGAACATAGCATCACTCAATGCTGTGCCTTCTGAGGTATCAAAATTCATCCTCTGTTAGCACCATGCGCCCTGGGAAGCCCTCCCAGCACCCTGAGACACTGGCACAGCTGGGCGTGATCAACTTAACAATGAGACTGGCTCCCTGGGGCCCTGGCAGGGTCTCTGGGACCTCGGTGTGGGCAAACGTACTGGATGATTAAAGAACCTGAGTGCAAGGGCGCTGAGGTCACCTGGGAAGACCCTGCAACCCGGCCTCCACCTGTTAGGTCTTCAGGCAGCAGTACCTCTACCACCAACTCCAGATGATCCTTGAGACCAGCACTTTCACTCTCAATAATACCACTTAGAAACAAGACATTCTTTTTTGCATATCAGACTGTCACCTAAATTGGCCAAAGCCTGTAGACTGATCTTTAAAGGCGTCAGATGCAACTTAATTCTAAGACCACAAACTGAATGTAGCAAAGGACGCTTGATCCGTGAGACTCAGAGCAATGCTCTGAGATTCAGGCCACTCTCAGAGTCACGACAGACTCGCGGAACCTGAGAAGCACTGAGCCGAAACAGGTCTGTTAGTCCAGGCTCGGAGGCTGTTGGAGTGACGCCCACCTCTGGCCTACGACATGTGCTGCGTGGAATGGTGGGGAGCTGTAACTCGACTCCTACCCCTGCCTAGGGATCCTCCCAACTCTTCTCCACCGGTCTGAGAAGTCAAGCGGCTTTAGAACTTGCTTTGGCTTCACTCATAGCTCATGAATCTGTTCTGTGCAAAGCACAATCATTAAGGGGAGGAGAAAAGAACATGCTCTTTGTATCACCTCCGAGAACTAGAAAACCAAAGCCTGAATCACACAAGCACAATTTTCCGGCACTAACAACAGCCTAGCATGCTGATGTTCTTTTGAGCTCTCCAGATAAACTCACCTTTCCAAGCACTGAATTTAAGTCCAATGCGCTCGTCGAGAAAGCACTGGGCTCCTCAGCCTGGATTATGTTGGTTACATCCATGTCTGCATCTGGTGTCTGAATCATCTTGGAGAGGCCATCAACTGCAGCTTTCAATTCGTACAGACGTTTTAAAATATCATCTTGGTGGGACTCAAGAGCTTGAAGAGATGGGTCAGACTCTTCCTAAACAAACCAATATCAAAACATTCATTTCCTCTAATTATCACGGCAGCGTTTAAATTTGATCACTTGTCTTCTACTGAATTCCATGATTTCATCGAACCCCCCACCTCCGAAAAAATACTAAAATGAAGCAGCAGAATCACCATGTTTTCCCCACAGTCCAAAAGATACTGCAAAGTGATCTACAGATGCTTTAAAACAAAAAAAAATACGGGGCGCCTGGGTGGCGCAGTCATTAAGCGTCTGCCTTCGGCTCAGGGCGTGATCCCGGCGTTCTGGGATCGAGCCCCACATCAGGTTCCTCCGCTAGGAGCCTGCTTCTTCCTCTCCCACTTCCCCTGCTTGTGTTCCCTCTCTTGCTGGCTGTCTCTCTCTGTCAAATAAATAAAATCTTAAAAAAAAAAAATAAAACAAAAAAAATGTGACTAAAGGCCATTTTGAAATTGTAGGACTCCTATTTCAGGTAATTTAAGAACAGAGCATGGAAAATGAACACAAATCATTGTTCGTTATTCTTAATATCAAATTAGTTCAAAATACTTTGCTTAGTTAACAAATAGAAAAAGATGGGGGGGCAATGAGACTATAACTCAGCAATTTATACTAATAAAAGGGAAAATGGACCACAAGGAGGCTGAACAAAAATGTGTCATTTGACTTGGAAAAGTACGTCCGTGCAGTCAGATCAATGCCCTACACATCATTCTCAATGCAGTACTGGCACTCTCCTATCTTAGAATCATCCAGAACTTTCTCACTGCTGAAATGCAGAACTTCCTAAGTAAGGAGTGCTTATGTCCTTCGTTCACTGAATCTTTGCATCTTTCTTGCCTGGTATAGTGACTGCTACACAGTAACCAGTAACATCTGCTGAGGAAAAATCTCAACTCTCTACAGCCTTACTTATAAAGCACTAACAAGAACCCTCTTGATAAAGTCACAACGTACAACCTATTTTCAGATTCGTGAGCTCTCAAAACAGATAATCCATTTTGAGCCCAGGGGAGACTATGTTAAGTCATAACTAGACAGGACAATCAATATGGCAGGGACCTTGAGCTGTCTGTAAAACACACTCACGATACAGTGTCTTTGTGCGCTGGCAAGCCAAAAGTTCGTGCGAACTTGTTTCCTCCCACAGTGACTCACAACACTGCTCTCTCACAGACCCAATTCATTGCTGGGTGCTGTCCATTTTCTGGAATCCACTGGCTTCTAAGCTTGCCTCAGCTGTCACTGCCCAAGTTCAAGACACCACTTTCCACCTGGCCTGCTTCCACTGGTCACCCCTCCAATCCATCCCTAAGATGGCAGAGAGGTTAAAACCAATGTCAATCCCATCACCCCACCTGCGTGTTAACCCTGTGGGCTCTTTGCCTAAAAAGCAAAGCCCTTAACCTGGCTTGAGAAATAGCCTGTGTGACCTGTCCTCTGGCCATCTCCTCTCCCACAGTGCTCCCCCGTGCTCTCCAGTAGCTGTGCTGTCCTTTGGGTCCCTAAAACACACCATGCCCCCACCTGCCACGGGGCTTTTATTCTGTTCCCTCTGTGATACTCCTCCCTCTTCTCCTGGAGCTTAATCCCGCACTTTCTCACCTCCCTTAGCCTGCACTCTTAAGATCAAACAACAAAGAAATGTAAAATGACTGACCTGTGGGTGGAGCAAAGAAGCATAAGGACTTCAGTGGGCCAAGGAAATAGGTGCTGATGGGAAGTAAGTCTGAATGCAAGGTGTGAAAGGCAGGGCTGCTAGTGCTGAGTACCCTTCTGTTCCTTCGTGATAGTCCTGGAGAAGCATTCCAGTCACTTCTAGCCAGCCTGATTTCTGCACTGTCTTTGCACAAGCTTGCTCAATTCTACAAATGGCAGTAGGGTCCCTGATGAACCCGGGCAAGGAAGTGCCTACTGGATTCCATGCCCCAGTCAACACAGTACAATGCCTGAAACAAATCCTGCATTCCTCTTTTTTTTTTTTTAAGATTTTATTTATTTATTTGACAGAGAGAGAGACAGTCAGCGAGAGAGGGAACACAAGCAGAGGGAGTGGGAGAGGAAGAAGCAGGCTCCCAGCGGAGGAGCCTGATGCGGGGCTCGATCCCAGAACGCTGGGATCACGCCCTGAGCCGAAGGCAGACGCTTAACGACTGAGCCACCCAGGTGCCCCAAATCCTGCATTCCTAATGTGGCCCGTGACTGGGAGCCCAGCACAGCTTGATTTCACCTGTCTCGATGTGAGGAATGAGGAAATGCTCAAGTTCTGCTTTACCTGTCCCCTTTCCCTTGTCTTCCTGCTCATATTAGATCGTGACTGGCATAGTGTGTTTATCTACTTGTTTATTTTTATATGTATTTTAGAAGCAGTTTATTCTTTGTGTTGCTCCTCTTTGCCTTTGATATGCTTGACTTCTAATTATCTGTCTATATTGTAATCATCTGCTAACCAAGTGGGCCTGGGTGTTTTCTAAGTGAGAAGTTCACAGTTGAAAGGCCAAGGAAGCCAAGCAGCGCACAAAAAAAAAAAAAAAAAAGAGAGAGAGAGAGAGAGACTCGGTCTCAGTTGAGATGTGACACTTCCAACGCTGGGCCTGGGTTTTGCTTTCAGTTCTGTGAGACTGTCCAGTTGAATGGCACTGGATCATGGTGCTATTTCTGTCTTAGCTCCCTAGTGAGACAACTGTGTCATTGTTTTCCAACTAGCCCAACCACTTGCCATCCAATCTAGGCAGAAGACTTAAGACAAAGCGAAGGAGGGGCGCCTGGATGGTTCAGTCAGTTAAGCCTTGGACTCTCGATCTCAGCTCAGGTGCTGCTCTAGAGTTGAGTTGAAGCCCTTCATCGGGCTCCACACTGGGCCTGGAGCCTCCTTAAAACAAAGTGAAGGAAAACGGACTACAAAAGTTACCCGTTCACTGCTCTTCAGCCAGAACAGACCTAAGGTGGGTATTGGGAACCAATAAAAAACAGAAAGGCCGAGCAGGCACTTTACAAAACAGACCACCAGAAGGGTCAGCCAACGCGACAAGGCGCTCCACTGATTCAGAAGTCTGGGAAACCTGAACTAGAACTACATCGGGCTCCCACGGTCCACCCACCGGCTTTGGGGAGGGTGCAAGCACCAGGAATTCCATGCCCACGGCGCAGGAGCACACAAACCGGCACACACGCCGCTCTGGGAAGCGGTTTACCTAGACCAGGTGAAGACAACCCACCCCCCGGGAGCCGGCAACCCCACCCCACCCCGGGGCACGCCCCAGGCCTGCTAGTGCCCGGGAGCGCCCACGGCAGCACCGCGCGCCACAGCACCGAGGCAGACCCGCCCGCAGAGGCCCTGGGAGCCAGGTCAGCGGAAGGCAGCCCGACATACCGGGCGCAGGACGCAGACTCAGGACACACGGACCGCGGAAGCCGGGCACTCGGGGCGCTGACAACGTCCTGTTAACTTGGGTGGCAGCGGTGACACTGGGGTTCGCTTTAGAATTCCTCAAAATTAGCATTTACGTGCTTCTCACTTTTCTGTGGCTACAATTTGGTAGCAAGAAAGCTTTGGTAGCCATAAGGGAGAAAATAAACAGATACAAGGGAAATAGCTCTTTTTAACAGACACAACGCGCACACGGAACTGGCGGCAGCGTAGGGCCGGGGTGCGGCAGCCAAGTCGGATCCCAGGGCTCGAGCCCGGGGCGACCCCAGGCCCGCAACCCCGCAGGCCCAGCCACGGCGCCTGCGCACTGAGCGGAAGCCCGGCCGGTGACACTAAGCGCCTGCGCACTGGACCGGGTGGGAAAACACGTTCAGGGCGGGTGGGGGCGGGGCGGGGCGGGGCAGCGCGCTCCTACCTGCACGTGGCCTGCGTCCGGCGCGGGGCTGCCGGTCCTGCCGTGCACGTTGGGGAGCCGGTACATGCAGGTGGGAAGCTCTACACGGAGAGACGCGCTGCCCCCGTGATAGGGCTTTACCTGGTACATCGGCATCGTTGGAGCCGAAGGCCGGAAGGTGGCAGATGAGGGACACGAACGCTCAGAAACCGTCCGAGACCACGAGAGACAGCTGCCACCTCCTTTCCGATCCGGCTGCGGCCTTTCGGGAAAGCGCAGTCTGTGTGGCCTAATTGGCCCGCGCCCTCTGGACGTCACGGCCTCGACTTTTTAAACAACCAATCGGCAAGAAGGAGGTGTGGGAAGCGTCTGCTGCCCCATCCGGAAGGGGCGGGGCACAGTGTCGGAAGCAGCCAATGGGCGGCAGGGAGGCGGAGCCTCCGTGGGAGCGGAGGCGGGAACTGTCCCGAGTCCCGGACGCAGGTCAGGTTCTGGATCCATGGAGCGATCTGAAGGGCCGAGGTGAGCGGTGCTTGCAGTGTCTCCTCGCGGTCGCCCTCCTTGAGGCCCACGGCGTTCCAGACTCCTGGAAGGGAGGGGAAAGAGATCGCGGCGCTGGGCGAAGCCTCGCCGAGGCCCCGGAGCGGGCTCCTTGGCGCTCCCCGGACCCGCTGCCCTTTGGGGGCGCTTTGCGGTCGGGCTAGGCGGGGGGATCGGGCCCTTTCCCAGGCAGGCTCTGCCCAGACGCCTGGACGCGTCCGTGGACTGGCAGCCGGAGCACGGCATCCCAGGAAACTGAATTCATTTCCTTTCTACCTGGTTTCTCTCTCTCTTTCCTTTTTTTGAAAATTGAGGTTATTTTGGGGAGGCTTCAAGGCACATGCTAATTTGCATAGCCGCACAGTTTTCAAACATGCAGAACGTTTGCATCTCCTTGAGTATGTCATTGCTGGCCAGTAACCCAGTTCGGAGGGGCGAATTTCCAGCTAGCCCTGCTGCGTTCAGTGTCAGATTCCTGAACCCAAATTCGCTGTCCGTGTTTACATGTTTCATCCCCCGTCCTCAAAATAAATATCGGAAGTGGTCTTGTGGCCTATGGTGTGTTGTCAGACAAGTAAGTGTCAGAGAAACTTCTTTCCATTTTGTGTTGTCATCTACAGTTTTGGCATTTAAGAGAAACCCGAGTGAAGTTTTTTGCAAGGCAGAACGAAGAGTAAAGATGTTTGTTGTTTATTTTACATGGGTTTATTGAGGGTCTGCTCTGTGTTAGCAGTTGTGGGAAACTACCCAAAGATTTCTCTCCCAGGGAGGCTCCTGGGTTCTATTAAACCCACATTATCAATTAAGCCGCTTACAAGAAATTGCTAAATTAGTGAACATAAGGAATACATTCTTGGGATGAGCAGGAGTTTGCCATGCAGAGGAGGAAGAGGGGAACAGTGTAGATAGACCTGTATAGACAAGGTGTAGTGTCTAAAAGAGCTTGTGATATGCAGGAAACAGTTTGCTGTGACTAGAATATAGGGGAATTGGAGAGAATGAGAGGAAAGTAGATTTGAGATCCACTTTTTCATATGACTCGATTTTCATACAGCAGACAGTGAGACACTAGTAGATTTATTTTCCTAAAGTTTATTTTATTTTATTTTATTTTATTTTATTTTATTTTATTTTATTTTATTTTATTTTATTTTTTGGTAATCTCTGTACCCAATATGGGGTTCAAACCCAGGACCCCGTAGATCAAGAGTCCCATGTTCCTCCAAATGATCCAGCCGGGCACCCCTACACTAGTCGATTTTTTATTATTTTTTTATTATATTTTTTAAAGATTTTATTTATTTATTTATTTGACAGAGATAGAGACAGCCAGCGAGAGAGGGAACACAAGCAGGGGGAGTGGGAGAGGAAGAAGCAGGCTCATAGCAAAGGAGCCTGATGTGGGGCTCTCCCATAACGCCGGGATCACGCCCTGAGCTGAAGGCAGACGCTTAACCTCTGTGCCACCCAGGCGCCCCGCTAGTCGACTTTTTAAGCAGAGAAGTTATTTGTCCAGTTTTGTGATTTTTAAAGTAACTGGTGGTAGCATGGGGGTGGATTGGAACAGGGAGAAAGTAGAAACAAATTGGTTGTGAAACTCTGAAAGTAGGTACAGCAAGACATTTGGGGGTTTTTGCTAAAGCAGCAGTTGTTTCTCTAAAGCAGCCTGGTTTTGGAGGGGAGATTGAAAGGCTCCCGTGGAAATAGTTATGTAACAGGTACCCAGTTTCTAAGATGGTTTAGATTTTCACATAAACACTGTGTATTTCCCACCATACTCTTGGGTTTTCAAATCGTGTGAGAAGTGTTGCTTTCACTTTTCAGAAGAAGATCCCATTGTTGCCAAAGATTATTGACCCATAGGTCGAGCGGTACGTGTGTCTCCTCACTGTAGATCGCAGCATAATTAAATTTCTAAATATCCATTGCATTGGAAGTATCTATTCAGATTTTTCTGACAGATGTGTAAGAATTGAAAGACAACATTTATATTTGTGAATATAATTGATGGATATGTTAATATAATAAATGAATGCGTTAGACACATTAACTATTAACAGAGATGAATCATTTCTTGCACTTAAAACCAGGATGCAAATGCATAAATGCATACTCACTTTGTTTCTTGTAACTGGTGTCTTTAGCACGGAACTTGCTAAGGCCATCAAACCTATCGATCGGAAGTCAGTCCATCAGATTTGTTCTGGACAAGTGGTACTGAGTCTGAGTACTGCTGTGAAGGAGTTGGTTGAAAATAGTGTGGATGCCGGAGCCACTGCGATTGGTAAGTTTGGGAGAGTTTTAAGCCACAGGGAGCCATCAGTTTATACTCTTTTATTCAGGAAACATTTGTGATTGTAATGAGACAATCAAATGTTGGTACAGTGAGAAATTTTATTTTTTAAACTTAAATTTAGCGTCTCTTAGGTGCCTAATACTTAGGTAGATAGTAATAATAAAAGCCGTTAACTTTTATTGTGCTCTTATATGTGTCACACGGCTATTTTTAAGTCGCAGAACAGCCTCACGAGATAGAAATTGTTGTTATTTTGTCTGTTTCACAAATAAGAAAACGAAGGCCCGGGAATTTACTTTTTTTGAGGTTCTACAGCTAGGATAGTATGATTCTGGGGAGTCTGATTCCAGAGCCTATTCTCTTTAATGACTATGTAAACATCATCCTTTTGAAAGAAAGGTAGGAAGGAAGGAAAGAAAAGAAAACTATTTTATCTGGGTTAATAAATTGCCAAGAAGGCCTTTAAAAAAAAAGGAATACACCAAATGACAATAGTACATTTAAGTGAGTATAGTAATGACTCACCTTTGCATTAGGTAAGTTATAAATACAGTCAGTATAAAGGCATTTCATGGATCAGTTCTTTGAGAAATTAATATGTTAAACTTTTCAGATCTAAGGCTTAAAGACTATGGGGTGGATCTCATTGAAGTTTCAGACAATGGATGCGGGGTAGAAGAAGAAAACTTTGAAGGCTTAAGTAAGTTGAATTTTCTAATACTGTTTTAAAATAATTGGGCAAAATGTTTCAAAAACTTTGAGTAACACTGTCTTAGGAAACAAAAGTGACTTTTTAGAAAACCGGTTACTTTGGTAAGTATTGTGACTGTTCGGTGGTGTTTCACTTGCGACATCTTGGGTCTTACTGTGCACCTCTCTTTTCAGCTCTGAAACATCACACTTCTAAGATTCAAGACTTTGCTGACCTAACCCAGGTTGAAACTTTTGGCTTTCGGGGGGAAGCTCTGAGCTCACTTTGTGCACTGAGGTGATACGATATTTTTGTCTACTAACTTGATCCCTTATAAAAATCCTTCTGAAAATGAAAACGTATGGATTAGAATCATTGCTTATAGTTTTCCATCCCGAATGCCTCAACTTCTAACTCCCACATTCCGTTTTATCTTACTGCCAATCTAAGTGGTAATACTTCTGAAATGTAAGCCATGAAATGAAGTAAATAGTCTTGTAAAAAAAAATTGTTGCCCTTGTTAAAGCAGTAACTTCTCAATGTCAAAATAGCACGTAGACTGTACGTTATAGACATGTTGGTTTTAATTTATTTCAGCGTTTAGGAAAAAATTTAACCAAAATTCTAGTTACATATAACAGATTCTAAATTTATATGAATAATCATTTATCCATTGGAACTATAATATTTTTTGGATCCTTGTTAAAAATTGTGTCATAACAGTAGGATTAAAACTGAGAAGTACGTCTTTATTCGTTAACATATAAGCTCTGAGATCTTTTATTTTGCAGTTTAACTCTAAAAACAAATAGCGAAGCTTTTATCACAACAGAGCATTTACAGAACTCTCTCACTGTCTGTTAGGTGCAAAGCCTTAGATTCTGTGATGACTCCTCACTCGTAGAGCCTTTCTCGGATGATCTCAGAGGGATCAGCGTTTTTCCAAGAGGGGTTTTAGAGAATGGAAGTAAGAAAATGAGAATGTGATGAGCACCTGTGAGTTTCTGACCCCATGGCGCCTGCTTTCTCTCCCAGTGACGTGACTATTTCCACCTGCCACACGTCCGCGAAGGTCGGGACTCGGCTGGTGTTTGATCACAATGGGAGAATTGTCCAGAGAAGCCCCCACCCACGACCCAGAGGGACGACAGTCAGTGTGCAGCAGCTGTTTTACACACTCCCCGTGCGCCATAAGGAGTTTCAAAGGAATATTAAGAAGGTACAGTGAATCCAGAGGCCCAGCTCCCCAGAGCCTTCATCGCGGAATGTTCACGTATAGTAGAAGATCTCCCACACGAAAGTAAGCTGAAGTTAACTCTTCAGTGAATTCTCTTCCCTGGATTTTTTTTGGAAAGTGCTTAGTTTGCCTTTTCCCACCAAAGACTGAACTTGAGGTTGATTTAACCCCCCTTTTTTTCCTTGAAAAAAAAAATCATCAAAGCATATTTATTACATGTTCTAACATGGGAATGGGCTCTTTAAGAAGTAACTTCTTTATTCTATCGGTAGTTTTTTTGTTTGTTTTTAGTAAAAATTTTATTTATTTATTTAGAGAGAAAGAGAGTGAGCATGTGCACAAGCAGGGGGAGGGACAGAGGAGAGGGAGAGAGAGACTCTCAAGCAGATTGCTGAGCATGGAGCTCAATGTGGGGCTCAGTCTCACGACCCTGAGGTCATGACCTGAGCCGAAATCAAGAGTTGGACACTCGGGGTGCCTGGGTGGCTCAGTCGTTAAGCATCTGCCTTTGGCTCAGGGCGTGATCCTGGGGTCCTGGGATCGAGCCCCGCATTGGGCTCCCTGCTCTGCTGGGAGCCTGCTTCTCCCTCTCCCACTCCCCCTGCTTGTGTTCCCTCTCTGGCTGGTTGTCTCTCTCTCTGTCAAATAAATAAATAAAATCTTTAAAAAAAAAGTTGGCTGCTCAACCGACTGAGCCACCCAGGTGCCCTCTATATGTAGTTTTTTGTAAGATTATTTTTCTTGGTTTCCTGAAAAATGAATTATTACAACTTTTATGAATTTGAATGAAAATCCAGTAGCTAAATGTTATCTAATTCTGCTTAAAAAGTAGTTATAAACTGTGCATAAATGTATATATATGTAATTATACTACGTATGATTACAGTTTTATAAAAACAAAGCAACTGGCCTAAATATGCATAGAAAGAAGTCTAGAAGAGAAGACGCGTGATCGTTACCAGTGGTTATCCTGGGACGTGCGATCATATGTGCTGTTTGCTATCTTCCTTGTGCTTTTCTGTTTCGTATGTATATATTTTCATAATCAAAAAGTTATTTAAACATATGCAGCTAAAAACTTTCTTGTAAAGCAGTTTGTACTGCTTGTAACTGTGAAATTTCACAAAAATATATTTACTATAGACAAAAGTTAAACATTTTTTCTTATTTATTTATTTATTTATTTATTTATCTTTTAAAGATTTTATTTATTTATTTGTCAGAGAGACACAGAGAGAGCAGGCAGAGGGAGAAGCAGGCTCCCGCTGAGCAAGGAGCCCGATGTGGAGCTCGATCCCAGGACCCTGGGATCATGACCTGAGCCAAAGGCAGATGCTTAATCGACAGCCACCCAGGCATTCTTTTCTTTTTTATTTAAAAATAAAAAAATTTGTATAGAAAAAAGCTTTTTTTGTCTCCCATGGTAAAAAATCAGTGCTTCAGAAATGGTAGGAATAAAGAACTCGTACTTGACAGAGATGTCCACTGTTGACGGATTGGTGTATGTCTCTTCAGAGTCCTTTTAGTTTCATGTCGTTATAAATCTTTTTTTTTTTTTAAAGATTTTATTTATTTATGTGACAGAGAGACAGCCAGCGAGAGAGGGAACACAGCAGGGGAGTGGGAGAGGAAGAAGCAGGCTCCCAGCGGAGGAGCCCGATGTGGGACTCGATCCCGAACACCGGGATCACGCCCTGAGCCAAAGGCAGACGCTTAACGAGTGTGCTACCCAGGCGCCCCCATGTCGTTATAAATCTTGAAAAAAAATTTCGAGATAAATTAATTAGTTAGTATAATGAAATCAGGCAATACAGAACATGAAACATTTACGTAATGTAGAGTTGTATGTGGTAGAAAATTGATATTGTCTCTGCCGACCTCCCTGAGTTTGGTATGTATCCAAACACATATACAAATGTATAGAACCTTTATGCGTATGTTTCGATTTTTTTCTTAACAATTAGGATCCTATTATATATCATAGGTGTCTTTTTTGGCTCACCCATTACTTTATTCTTTATCATTCTGCCATGATAAGGATATCCCATAATTAGCTCCTTGTTGATGGTTGCTTATGTTCTTTTTAATTTTTCATAATTACCAATTGTTCCAGCGAACATTTCTGTAATCTATCTTCGATTGTGCCAGTCTTTCTATAAGAATAAATTTCTAGAGGAGAGATCACAAGGCCTAAGGGAATGCACTTTTTGATTTTTATAGCAGCAGGCACAGGGGTGCAGAGTGGTTCAGGCGGCTGAGTGTCTGACTCTTGATTTCATTTTTTTTTTAATTTTTTTAATTTTTTAATTTTTTTTAAAGATTTTATTTATTTGACAGAGATAGAGACAGCGAGAGAGGGAACACAAGCAGGGGCAGTGGGAGAGGAAGAAGCAGGTTCCCAGCAGAGGAGCCTGATGTGGGGCTCGATCCCATAACGCCAGGATCACGCCCTGAGCCGAAGGCAGACGCTTAACCGCTGTGCCACCCAGGCGCCCCTGACTCTTGATTTCAGCTCAGGTCATGGTCTCAGGGTTGTGGGATCGAGCCCCGTGTCGGGCTCTGTGCTCTGTGGGGAGTCTTTTTGAGATTCTCTCTCTCCCTCTGCTCCTCCCTCCCCCCACTTCCCCACTCATGCTTTCTTTCTCTCTAAAAATTAAAAACAAACAATCAAATACAAATAAAATCATAGCAGTGGACATGGACACAGTGGTCCTGAGAGAAGTGTGGCTAGGAACCGAAGCCTGCGAGTTCCCTTTTACACCACGGACAGAGTTATACATGGGAGACGATTTATGGCTCATTCTGGCAGGAATAATCTGCCTTATTTGTGCACCGATAGGAGAACCTTGAGTTGGATGTTTAACTTGAATCGTGTAATTCTTGCAGGATGAAAGTAACACGGAGTCTCGCATTTGTGTTTTTTACA
Organism: Ailuropoda melanoleuca; assembly: GCF_002007445.2. NCBI lineage: Eukaryota > Metazoa > Chordata > Mammalia > Carnivora > Ursidae > Ailuropoda > Ailuropoda melanoleuca. The sequence continues at coordinate 4,677,543 of NC_048227.1, forward strand.
CAGGAGTATGCCAAAATGGTCCAGGTCTTACATGCATACTGTATCATTTCGGCGGGCATCCGGGTCAGTTGCAGCAATCAGGTCGGGCAAGGCAAACGGCAGCCAGTGGTATGCACCAGTGGGAGCTCCAGCATAAAGGAAAATATTGCATCGGTGTTTGGGCAGAAACAGGTAGTGGCGACCAGTTATTTAAGAAACACTTTATTGCTGTCGTAGTTAGGGCGGGTTTCCATTGTCCTTTCCAAAGCATAGAGAATAAAAGCCGGTAATTGATTTTCTTTCTTTCGTTTTTTTTTAACGATTTTTATTTTTTATTTTTTTTAAGATTTTATTTATTTATTCGACAGAGATAGAGACAGCCAGTGAGAGAGGGAACACAAGCAGGGGGAGTGGGAGAGGAAGAAGCAGGCTCATAGCCGAGGAGCCTGACGTGGGGCTCGATTCCATAATGCCGGGATCACGCCCTGAGCCGAAGGCAGATGCTTAATAACCGCTGTGCCACCCAGGCGCCCCAACGATTTTTATTTTTAAGTAAGCTTTACACCCAACGTGGTGCTCACATTTACAACCCCGAGATCAAGAGTCGCGTGTTCCATGGACTGAACCTGCCAGGCACCCCCAATAATTGATTTTTGAATTAGGCACTTCCACAAAAATTAACGTCGAGAGCTGAAAGATTGTTTTATTTTATTCTTCCAGAGAAGAAAACACTCCTTTTACTGTCTATCTGAAAAAATATGTTGTGGGCAGTGTATTGGTTGTGGATAAGTACAAGCCCAAGTGGTCCATCTTTCTAATAAAAACATCACAGTTATTCTTACTGCCAAAAGCAGCTGTAGCCTGACCAGGGAAAGAAAACACAAAACTCTCATTCTGTATCTTCCTTTCCGAAGTTAGGATCATCCTATTTTTGTTAGGAATTAACTGCAAATCTTGTTTTCTTTTAGCTGCAGAGCCTCATTCCCTTTGCTCAGCTGCCCCCTAGTGACTCCGTTTGTGAAGAATACGGGCTGAGCCCCGCCGACGCCGTGCAAACCCTGTTTCAGTGAGTAGATTGCTGCGGGGGAAATGGCAGCCAAATGTTTTCCCTGGAGTTTTTTGTTCTTAAAGGTAGTGATTTTAAGGCTTCTGGTTTCTTTTTTTTTAATTTTTAAACTTATTTTATCTATTTATCTTTTTAAAGATTTTTATTTATTTGAGAGAGAGAGGTAGCAAGAGAGAGCACAAGCAGCAGGGAGAGGGAGAAGCAGGCTCCCCAGGAACAGGGAACCCAATGCAGGGCTCTGTCCCAGGGTCCTGGGATTATGACCTGAGCCGAAGGCAGATGCTTCACCGACTGAGCCACCCAGGCACCATTTTAAATTTTTTAAAATTTTAATTTAGTTTTTTTTAATTTTTATTTTTTTATTTTTTTCAAAGATTTTATTTATTTATTCGACAGAGATAGAGACAGCCAGCGAGAGAGGGAACACAAGCAGGGGGAGTGGGAGAGGAAGAAGCAGGCTCATAGCGGAGGAGCCTGATGTGGCGCTCGATCCCAGAACGCCGGGATCACGCCCTGAGCCGAAGGCAGACGCTTAACCGCTGTGCCACCCAGGCGCCCCAATTTTTATTTTTTTAAGTAAACTCTGTGCTACACGTGGGACCCAAACTCGCGACCCCGAGATCGAGAGTCACACGCTCTACTGACTGAGCCAGCCAGGTGCCCCAAGGCTTATATGTTTTTATGTTCATTATAAAATTGCAGGCATTATTACTGCTGAGAAAGAGGATTGCCTTTCTTTCTTTCTTTCTTTCTTTCTTTCTTTCTTTCTTTCTTTCTTTCTTTCTAAGATTTTATTTATTTATTTAAGAGAAGAGAGGGAGAGTGAGAGAGAACACGAGCAGGGAGGAGAGGGAGAAGCAGGCTCCCCATGAGCAAGGAGACCGATTCGGGGCTTGATCCCAGGACCCTGAGATCATGACCTGAGCCAAAGGCAGACACTTAATTGACTGAGCCATCCAGGCGCCCCAGAAAGAAGGTTTCTGTGAAGGGCTCTGTTACTTAATTCATTCAATATTCTGGGTTTCTGGTCCATCTTAGGGAGTTTCCTATTGAATTTGCCTCTGTTTAATGACCAATTAGAATAATTTTTTTTTAAAGATTTTATTTATTTATTAGAGAGAGAGAGAGCACAAGCAGGGGGAGCAGCAGCAGGAGAGGGAGAAGCAGGCCCCCTGCTGGGCAGAGAGCCTGACATGGGGCTCGATCCCAGGACCCTGAAATCATGACTGAAGGCAGACACTTAACTGCCTGAGCCCCCCAGGGGCCCCTAGAATAACTTTTAATTTACATATATGTTTTGCTTTACTGGTATTTGGCAGAGCGTAATAAGAAGCTGTTCCCGTTAGTCCATACCTTACCCAGCGTCTTGTCCAGGATCATTATTTTTACTGTAAGAAAAATTGGCCTTTTCCCTACTTGGGTTTGGCCCTGGGACAGCCCATGTCGCTTACTTTTCCTGCACTTGCCTGTGGCTTATAAGCTTGAAATGAAAGGTGGGGACTTAGTTCTTCATGTGGACATATTGTTATTATGGAAGTACGCGTAACCCTGAGATAGTTCACAGGTAAAGTGAGCACTTTCACAACATTTTAGTAAACAGGAGTTTGCTGATGGAGAGCAGATTTTAAAAGGGCAGGGAATGTGGGCAGAAATCGTGAATACAAGTAGTTCGATTACCTGGACAGTCACTGGGATCAGCTGGAAGGTTCCAGAATGTGAGTCTGAGGTGAAACTCACTCCTTGAGTTTAGGCCAAGAATTTAATAGGTCAAGTGTGAGAGGAGAGCTGAAGCAAATCCGTTTTGAACCCACTGCATTGCCCGTGGTGGATTTGTTGACCGCAGGAGCTATAGAACATTCCAGAAGTACTGTGTTCTTTTTATGATTTATCAGAATGAAACACAGATACACATTAACTGAAATGTTAATACTTAGCATGTCACCAGATATTCTATTTTTATTTTGTTTTTACTCTAAGAACATACCCTCTGATGTGTTACTAACCCTTTTCATTCTGGAATCCTGCCCTTACCGTATGAACATTGAACAGCATCTCAGGCTTCATCTCTCACTGCGCTCACGGTGTTGGAAGAAGTTCAGCAGACAGACAGTTTTTCTTCATCAATGGGCGGCCTTGTGACCCAGCAAAGGTATTTAAAGATCTTTTTTGTATTAGTTTTTTCTTTTTGTCTTTAACTTTTAATTTCATTCATTATCTAGTAAGGTCTCCTGACACAGGAAATTTGCATGGAACGTAGAACTTTGTCTCAGAAACACGGCTTTAAATTATCTTATTTCAGCCATTTAAAGAAGTCTGCCATACGGCTGTTTCAATTATGCATGTGTATACGTGTATACACATGTTGATAACCCACATATTTATTACCAAAGAAATTACCACTATTTGTAGAAAGTAAATCATCTCAGAACATTGACTGCCGTGTGGACTTTTCGTGTAGACTAACACACTTGCCATAGACTTCGTATTTTCTCCTCTGCTGTCCATTTTCCAGGAAAATGAGGGCCTAGATACCTTCTGCTTCAGACTGAAGCTGGTCATCCTCATAGGGTTACCTGGGTTTTAGTGGTTCTGTTTTTTTCGTGTTTTTTTTTTTTTTTAAAGATTTTACTTATTTATTTGTCAGAGAGGGGGAGAGAGAGAGAGAGAGAGCACAAGCAGGGAGAGCGGCAGAGGCAGAGGGTAAAGCAGGGAGCCTGATTCGGGGCTCGATCCGAGGACCCTGAGATCATGACTTGAGCCAAAGGCAGATGCTTTGCTAACTGAGCCTCCCAGGTGTCCCTGGGGTTCAGTTTTGATTTTGGATCTTTAGCAACATTGTACCCTAGTCACAGGTTCTGATTTCCAGTGATGCTTTAAAATGACTTCTCTCAGATATGGTTCAGCCTCTGCATTTTCCATCAGATTGTATGTAGATGGTGTGATTTTCTAGTTTGTCTCTGATCGTGTTTAATAATCACATTATAAAGTCATGTAAATACATTTCTGTGTACATAAGCATGTGTTTAATGAGCATTTAAATTGCACCTGCAGCATGTTAATGACACCGGAGCTAAAATAACACAACTGATAAATAGGCCGCACCTGTGTCTTTTGATATTTCTTCAAAAGCATCTTTGGATTGGAAAAAGATTCAGGGTTAGGGGTTGATGATTAAAAATATCCCTTGGAAGGGCACAAGAAAATTTTTTTGGCAATGGATATATTAATGATCTTGATGGTAATCTTACTGACCTTGACTGGAAACTTATCAAGCTGTATACTTTGAATATGAATAGTTTATTGCAGGCCCACTCTGCCTCGATAAAGCTGTTAAAATGAATCCCTCTAGTTAGAACAGCATGTTTGGGAACAGACATTCTTTTTTAATCTTTGTTTTGTATGTAGGTTTCCAGACTCGTGAACGAGGTCTATCACATGTATAATCGACATCAGTATCCATTTGTTGTTCTTAACATTTCTGTTGACTCAGGTAAGTTCCCCTGAGCTCTCTGTCACATTGGTGACTTACCCCGAAATGAACAAAATGAAATTATAAAGCCGTGATATGACCGGAAAGAGACTTTTTTTTTTTTTAAAGATTTTATTTATTTATTCGACAGAGATAGAGACAGCCAGCGAGAGAGGGAACACAAAGCAGGGGGAGTGGGAGAGGAAGAAGCAGGCTCATAGCGGAGGAGCCTGATGTGGCTCGATCCCATAATGCCAGGATCACGCCCTGAGCCGAAGGCAGACGCTTAACCGCTGTGCCACCCAGGCGCCCCCGGAAAGAGACTTTTATAGCAATACTTACTGGCAATGTATTTTTCTTTTTTTTTCCATTACAGACTTTTAATTTTATAGACTTATTTTTTATAGAGGCTTTCCTGCTTTCTGCCTGAGACCAGGTTAATTGTATTATCAGAAAAATGTGACTTTTTCCTAGCACCCAAGAGAGAAGGCAAACTAAATGTTCTCCCTGATTTTAAAAATAATGCATATTTTTCTTCCAATTGGGAAAATTCTGGTTTATTGTTACCTAGTATTTTTTCTAGGCACTTAGAATATGTGCATGCCTTAAAAAAATAGGTAATTAATATATATATACCTCATATCCTTTGCAGGGAGAAAATTATTTTGAGTAAGTTTCTATCAAGTTCTTTATCCTTAGACATGAATGTTTTCTTTCTTCCATGTCATTAAAAATTATTCAGAAACATGATTTTAGTAGCTGCATTCATTATATTCAAATGTATTGATGTATCTTAAAACTTTTTTTTTTAAAGATTTATTTATTTGAGAGAGAGAGAGCACACGTGCGCAAGCAAGGGACATAAGGGGCAGAAGGAGCGACTATCCAAGCAGACTCCCGGCTAAACGCAGAGCTTGACATGGGACTTGATCCCATGACCCTGAGATCGTGACCTGAGCAGAATCCAGGAGTGGGATGCTTAACCGACTGAGCCACCAAGGCGCGCCCAGTATCTTAAACTTATTAATTTTTAGCCTTATTTAAGCTGTCTTCAGTTTTTAGAAATTTAAATACTACCCTTATAATTAAATTGTTGTTTGTGACTTTGGTCATTTCCTTAAGATACGTTTCTAGAGCTAGAATTACCGTCGTGACTGTGATCGTGCTGTACTAATTCACACATCTACCAGCAGTGCACTGGGTGGTATCATTTTAACCAAACTCAGTGGGTGATAGAAGGACCTCATTCTAGCTTGTAGTTTTCTACCGTATGTTTTCATGTGTTTATTTGCTTTTTTTTTTTTTTTTTTGCAAATCACCCATTCAAATACTTGCATGTTCCATCCGTTTAATAAATGATTCATCTTTTTCTTGTTTATTTGAAAGTTAATTTTATAGTTTATGAATATTAATCTGGACATTGCAATGTTTTTAATAGTACTTTCAGGGGGCGCCTGGGTAGCTCAGGTCATGATCCTGGGGTCCTGGGATTGAGCCCCGCGTTGGGGCGGGGTGGTCCTTGCTCAGCAGGGAGCCTGCTTCTCCCTCTCCCTCTGCTCATTCTCTCTCTCTCAAATAAATAAATAAATAAAATCTCTTAAAAAATAGTACTTTCAGTAACTGCAAGTGAAAAAAATAGTAGATGGGGAAATTTCTCTTGTTAAAGGTGATTTTAAACACAAGAAGTATCTTCTTTTTTTTTCCCCTTAGAATGTGTTGATATCAATGTCACTCCAGATAAAAGGCAAATTTTACTACAAGAGGAGAAGCTTCTGTTGGCAGTTTTAAAGACGTCTTTGGTGGGAATGTTTGACAGCGACGTCAACAAACTCAACGTCTCTCAGCAGCCGTTGTTGGGTATGGAAGGTGAGAGAAACACGGGTGTGCGGACAGCTTCTGAAGCTCACAGCTTTACGATACTTTTCCTTACTCTTTTCTGGGGGATAGTTTTTTCTGACATGGAGCAAAATCTCTTCCAGAGTCCGAAAAAGCCAATTGTGACCACTTTTGCCCATTTTCTCATTTTTTTGCTGGAGTGGGGCATTTCTGGAGCCCTCGCTCTGCCTTTTTCCCACACATCACCCCCGTGCCTTCTTCACTGAGTGCCGTGTGAGAATGAGCGTTGCCACCCAGCCGATCCAGCTTCTGTGATAATAATGACAGTTGTTATTTTACTGCCTGGTCATACATGAGTAGCCGTCTGTTTAAGCGGTTCGATTCTTTTTTACCCAAGCCACGTGCAGCCAGCACATCCGGGAGGGGGATGGAGCCCCAGCCGCCCTCCTTGGCAGAGGGAAGAGTTGGCCATCACCTCCCCTGATGGCCAGCTCTGCTCCTGGGGGTGCATCCTGTCTTCTGTAGGCCAGCCTGGCCTGGTCTTCAGGTCTGTGTATGTGGGGATGGAGGTGGTGGGTGCCCCTTGTTGTGTCCTCTGAACGGGGGAAGAGCAGAGCTCTGAGGGAGCTGAAACTAGGGTTTGGTGGACAGCTAAGGTGACAGACGGGTATTGTTCCCAGTGAGAGGAAATGGTTTCGGATGAGGCTTTGTAAATGGAAGGTAGGGGAGTTGCTGTAAGTCAGGGCCTTGGGGGGGGGGGCAGGGATACAGAGCAGCTCTGTCCTCACATTCCCTAGCACCCCAGGGGTGGGGAAAGGCTGATTTGGAAGATAGCAGGCCAGCTCTTCTGTTGATAATCCAGGAATAAGGTGGAAGTGAAGCTCCCGAGGGCGGGGGTGGGGCCAGAGCACAGAAACGTGGACAGTAGAATGGCGGAGCTTTGATTTGGTTGCTGGGAGCCCCCCAGTGGCCCTGCTTGCTCTCAGTGTGGGGTGCCACAGATGTGGGTGTACGTGGGGAAGGGGCGGAGGATGGTCAGTTGCAGAACGGGCCAGGGTGGCATCTCTGAGCCCGCCCACAGACACTTGGCCACGGGCTAGCCTGTAAGGAGACCCGGCTCAGAATATCAGGGCATTCCGAAGCACAGTTGAACCAGTGTCCTCTTTCAGCCATTTGACTGAATACAGAAACACAGCCCCGAGGTCAAGAAATAACCCCCCCCCCAAACCACCCTGGGACTCCTTTTCTTACACCGCCCCCCGGTGGTAACCATTTTCCCGACTTCTGACGCCACAGGTTCGTTTTACCTGCTTTTAATTTGAAGGCACCTAGTGCAGGGGCTTTTCTGGGATTTGTTTCTTTCTCTTGATATCTCGTGGGACTCATGCATGTCACATGGGGCAGCTGATGCGTTCCCTGTCTTCGCTGTGTAGCAGTCCCTTGTATTTAAATGCCACGGTTCGCTTGTGGACAGTTGTGTCGTTTCTGAGATTGGGGTGTCGATTGCACCTCCCCCAACAGTATGTAAACATTCCTTTTGATCCTCGCCCTCGTGAACTTTTGTCGGGTCTTAAATCTGTACCCGCGCCCGTGAGGATACGCTGGCATCCCGCCGTGGCTGTAATCCGTGCGCCCTTTACGATGAACGTGGGGCCGTTTTCGGATGTTTGAGCAGCCGTTGGAGCCCTGCTTTTGCGAAGGGCCTGTGCAAGTGGAGATAGCCTCTGGTTCCATTTCCATGCAGCCCCTGATGCTCTTGTCTGTTCCTGTCTGCTCAGGTCACTTAATAAAAACGCATTCGGCGGAATCGGACAAGCCTCAGCCGGAAAGGCGGGATAGTCCTGCTTCGTTAAGGACCGGAGGAGAAGAGAAAAGGGCAGTGACCATTTCCAGACTGAGAGAGACCTTTTCTCTTCGACACACCATGGAGAACAGGCCTCAGGGCCCGAAGACCCCTGCCCCGAGGCGGGTTTCCCCAAGACAGACGAGACACCAGCAGCTTCCCAGCATTTCAGACTCCCTCTGCGCCCGGAGGCCCATCCCTGGCACAGACTTGCGCGGCCCCCAGGAGGAGGTGATGCGTTCAGAGAAGGGCCCCTGTGACCTCAGGGACAGAGGGGACACGGAGCAGGACTTGGGGCACAGCCGCCTGTCAGCCGGCCCGGAGGAAGGGTTCAGCACCCCTGGAGCAGACGGTCACGCCAGCACGGACTGTGCCACACACTGCCCTGAAGACGGGTTTTCACAAGGAAGTGTGGCGTCTCGGGAGAAGTCACCTGAGACTGACCGTCGCTCTGCGGACCCTGAAGGCCATTTCGACCAAGAGGTTGGCAGTCAGACAGGTAGAGTCTTGCCGCAGCCCACTGACGTGTCCTCCTCAAACACAAAGCGTTTTAAAAAAGATGGAATCCCTTTCAGTTCTGACGCCCGCCAAGGGTTGGTGAAGACTCGGACCTCGTCAGCCTCTCAGGTTGACGTGGCTGTTAAAATCAGTAAGAAAATAGTGCCCCTCGCCTTTTCTATGCGCTCTTTAGCTAAACGAATAAAGCAGTTGCAGCAGCAAGAACAGCAAAGAGAAGGCAAACAGCACTGCAGGAAGTTCAGGGCCAAGATTTGCCCCGGAGAAAACCAGGCCGCAGAGGATGAACTAAGAAAGGAGATAAGGTAAAGTTCTTCCTTAGGAGTATTTGTGCTTGTGTCCATGAGGCTTCCGGGCTCTGCTTTTGCTCCCCTGGGTGTCTTCTGCTCTGCCTGCCTCTCCTCTCCTGGCTTAGGGTGCAGGTGTGGCCCTGCCTCGGCTCCAGGGTCTGGTCCTCCAGCTGCCGGACAGACAGACCTACCTGGGGGCCTTCCCCACACCACAGACCTGGCGCATCCCGACGTCAGACCTGCCCGAGCTCCTCTCTCTTCCCTTCCTGGCCCCCTTCCTCTCTGCTTTCTCAGTGCTCTTTCTCGAAGTTTCCAATTCTGGGGTCTCCACTCCACAGATTGGTCATTAATTAGCCTCACTAGTGTGTCCTTGGTGATGCTTTTTCCATTCACCACTTTCTTTTCGTTGCCTCTCATGTGCAGCAAATTAATTTTCTTCAAAGAGCTCTTTCTTTGTGAAACCTTTCAAGAATTGTTTCCTTAGATTTTCTTAGCATATCCTTTCCATCAGTCCAAATTAATCAGTGCCTCCTTGACCCTGACCCCCTTCCTCTTTGTGAAGGTTTCCAGCTCACAGTGACTCCTCCCTGCACCAAATTCTTTTTTTTTTTTTTAATATTTGACAGGAGCCTTTTTTTTTTTTTTTTTTTTAAAGATTTTATTTATTTACTTGACAGAGAGAGACAGCCAGCGAGAGAGGGAACACAAGCAGGGGGAGTGGGAGAGGAAGAAGCAGGCTCCTAGTGGAGAAGCCTGATGTGGGGCTCGATCCCAGAACACTGGGATCACGCCCTGAGCCGAAGGCAGACGCTTAACGACTGTACCACCCAGGCGCCCCCCTGCACTGAATTCTTGGTGGTTTTTGGAGACATTGCTATTTCCCATTCGTTTATTTATTTTGATTTTGATTTGATTTTTTAAATTTATCTTTTATTATTTTTTAAAGATTTTATTTATTTGTCAGAGGGAGAGCGAGTGAGAAAGCACAAGCAGGGGAAGTGGCAGACAAAGGGAGAGGGAGAAGCAGGCTCCCCACTGAGCAGAGAGCCTGACGTGGGGCTCGATCCCAGGACTCCAGGATCACGAACTGAGCTGAAGGCAGACGCTTAACCGACTGAGCCACCCAGGCGTCCCCCATTATTGATTTGTTAGTGGAAAGTATAATGCATTATCAAACTTGTGATTTCCAGAAGATTGCAGAGGGTAAGGCTAAGTAATAAAGGGAGTTAATTTGAAGGAAACTATTAATAGGAAACACTGGTCACCACCACTTTGTTGAGAATAATCAGGTACAGCGTTGTGACTCCTAAAAATGATGAATCCTTGTGAAATATTTAACTTTTATCTTTGTAAATGCCGTGTATGTTTTGTCTGAGCAGGTCCTGACATGTGCTGTGTCTTGTACACAGTGCATTGAGATTTTGTGGCACTTTTATCTGGATCACTAAGCTTGGCCTAATTCTGACGATCAATTCTTCAACAGCAAGCATTCTATTATATAATCCCCTTGATATCCACAGTGCCTAGCTTACATTGAAAATGTTTTCAGAAAATAGTCCTTTCAGGGGCGCCTGGGTGGCACAGCGGTTAAGCCTCTGCCTTTGGCTCAGGGCGTGATCCCGGCGTTATGGGATCGAGCCCCCACATCGGGCTCCTCTGCTGTGAGCCTGCTTCTTCCTCTCCCACTCCCCTGTTTGTGTTCCCTCTCTGGCTGGCTGTCTCTATCTCTGTCAAATAAATAAATAAAATCTTTAAAAAAAAAAAAAGTCCTTTCAAGTGTGTGTGATTAATGGAGGTGAACCTCTTTGGGTGGCATCTGAGGCCTGTGAACCCTGAGGGATGTAGTGATGAGCCAGGATCTTCACTCACGCATGATCGTGGAACACACACTTGATGGGGAAAGACCTGTAAGGTGCCCAAAATGAAAACTAATTATATTTTCCCTTTGAATTCTTTTAGTCCACTCAGTGAGTGACATCAACTGTAATTTTTAAAAATAGTAATTTTTTAGAAGATTTTATTAGAGCATGAGCAGGGGGAGAGGGGAAGGGACAAGCAGACTGCCTGCCGACTGGGGTCCCCAATGCAGAGCTTGATCCCAGGACCCTGAGATCATGACCTGAGCCAAAGACGGATGCTTAACCAACTGAGCCACCCAGGTGTCCCTAAAAGTAGTGATTTTAAATCAACAAATACTCATCGATCACCTGTCATCATGGTTCTGGAATTTGGGTACATGTGACGATCGCTGAGGAAGCCAGCTTCAGGAGATCCTGCTTAGTAGAGCCGGTAGATTGTTGATGTGGGGCCCAGGCATCTGCATTTTTGACAAGTACCCCAGTTGGTCACTTTGAGAACCTGATCCACAGTGGGCCCAGCATTGGCTTCTGGCCTTCAGTGCACGGCTGCTGGATCGGCTCTTGGTTCCGAGCTGTGGTTCTGCTGATGACTTTTTCCTGAGACACATTCGGAGTGAAAGATTAGGCTGTAATTGAAGGTACTTTGGTTGTGTTTATATTTTGAGTTAAAACTAATTATATCAAGTTATAAGGTTTTGCTATGTTTTAGTTCATGGTGGGAGAGACACCCGCAAAGACAGAATGCCTGAGTCTTCGGGCTGGTACAGCTTCTTCCTGTGGGGAATCTACCTGGGGAGCCAGAGCACAGAATCAGAGCCAGGGAGTTGGCCTTCGTGCCTCATACGTGTGTCTTGCCTCTCGGCTCGAATCCACTGTACTTTGCCCCACTTTGCAACACTGGAGGCTGGACCGTGGAAGCGTTTCTCCTGGGGCCCTGCCAGACTTTGTCAGTAGGGGGCGCTGGAGGGACACCGCAAGACAGCGCTCGAGCCTGGCTTCTCTCCTTGCTGCTTTTTTTTTTTTTTTTTTAAATTTTATTTATTTATTCGACAGAGATAGAGACAGCAGCGAGAGAGGGAACACAGGCAGGGGGAGTGGGAGAGGAAGAAGCAGGCCCATAGGAGGAGCCTGATGTGGGGCTCGATCCCATAATGCCGGGATCACGCCCTGAGCCGAAGGCAGACGCCCAACCGCTGTGCCACCCAGGCACCCCTTCTCTCCTTGCTTCTTGGCGGCCCTTGTCTTTTCCTCCTGCAAGGCAGCTGCCAGCAGCAGGCCCAGCAGTGCTCACTCTGTTGTTTCAGACGACTTCACAGACTTGTTTTTATCCAGTGGGCTGCAGGTCTGAAGCTCAGCCGGGGAGGGGCGGTGCTCTTCCAGGAGTTCCTTCTTCGGACGCACTCCCGAATCCGTGGAGGTTGCAGCTGCATCCTACATTTGCTTCTCCTGTGGTTCTTAGCTAGGTATTAATCACCTTATACTAGTTTCCAGTACTATTATGTTATGAATTTTTCCTGTTCAAATCACGGGTGTGGTTTTTTGTCTTGATTGGACTCTGACATGGAATTACTACCAGGAATGGTCCCAGGAGACACACCCTCAAAGACAGGATTTGGGGATTGGTTTGGTCCTGACCTTGGACCTGAGCTCCATGCTCAGCTCCTTGCCAACAGGAAATGGGAGGTTAGTAATCCATGGTGCACAGAGGCATCACTGTTAGACTCTCACCTGTGGTTGACCTGTGAAGCACCCACCTGATCAGGAGCCCAGGTGGCTGCTGTGCTGTGGGAGGGACCTTCCTCGCTGCGCCGGAGCGCTTACAGAAAGAAGGGACCATCTCCGGTCTCCGCTCCAGGCGCTGTCTGAGAACCACAGTACTTCCGTGGCAGGTCTGACAGTGTCTCATGTCCTGCGGCCACAGGGCCGATCCTCCTGAGTTGTGTGGGGTGGAGAATGGCAATGTCAGGGTCTCGCGGGAAGATCAGTCTGTCTACGTCTCCCGTCTGCACTGACGCACGTAGTCACTCACAGAGTTAAACTTCGAAGCCACCCACCAAAGGACCCATTGGTGAGCTTGGCAGGTATCAAAAGGATGGATACCCAGGATGGGTAAAAAGTAGCCTTACACACTGTTGTGGGAGTGCAAACTTCTGTAGCTTTATCGAAGTAAAAAAAAAAAAAAAGTACGTCCACAGCTAGGGATTTATTGCACAGAAATACCCCCAGAACGGTGCGGATTTATGTCCATGAAGGTTTGCTGCAGTGCGTTTTGTATTACTCGAAATGGAAACAGCCGAAATGTCCTTTAGTAGAGAATTTGTCAGACAAGTTATGGTACATCTGCACAGTGAGTTCCCATACTCGACTGAAAAGAGTGAAGGAGAGCTGTACATTTGGTTCTGAGACGGCGCCTGAGATGCATTGTGAAGTGATGGGCATAGAACAGCGTGAAGAATTAGGATTCCGTTCTCGTGTGTTTAAAGCAATGTGTAGACAAAGGTCTGGGAGGATATACAGTAGTAACGGTAACAGAGCTCCAATCTCTGGGGAGCTGGATGAATGAACAACTAATGTTATCTTTAGAGAGTGGAATTATTAGGGGCGCATGGGTGGCTCAGTCTGTTAAGGGTCTCCCTTTCCCTGAGGTCATGATCCTGGGATCAAGGCCCGCATCAGGGTCCCTGGTCAACAGGGGAGTCTGCTTCTCCCTCTCCGTCCGCCCCTCCCCCTGCTCATGCACACGCTCGCTCGCTCTCAAGTAAATAAATCTTAAAGACAGTGGAATTATTAGGGATGTCCTCTATTTTATGTTTTTGTATTGTTTTGTATTACAGTCTATGAAAAGTAATCTTTTAAAATTATAATGTCTCATAATGAACACTTTCTCCACGCAGTAAAACGATGTTCGCGGAAATGGAGATCATTGGTCAGTTTAACTTGGGATTTATAATCACCAAACTGAACGCAGACATCTTCATAGTGGACCAGCACGCTACGGACGAGAAGTACAACTTCGAGATGCTGCAGCAGCACACTGCCCTCCAGGGCCAGAGGCTCATAGCGTAAGCTCGTTGTGCTGTTCAGAACTCCCAGTGTTGTCTTCACCCCAAAGTGGAAGACCTGAGAGCCTATATGTGTGTGTTGCCCTGTTTTTCAGCCACAAGCATCACTATGGCAGATTTGTAATAATAGTCATAGCTGCCGTGTGCTGAGTGCTTGTTAGGTGCCAGGCACAGCTGAAACACATTTACACGCACTAACTCATTGACTCCTCCCAGACCTACGAGGTGGCTACTGTTCCCGTCAACACTTCACAGGGGTTCACATGGAGGCTCACAGACACAGCGGTTAGGGAGCTTTCCCAAGTTCATACAGCTAATGTGTTCTCTTTTTTTTTTTTTTTTTTAAGATTTTATTTATTTGAGAAAGAGAGTGCATGTGAGTGGGGGAGGGGCAGAGGGAGAAGCAGGCTCCCCGCTGAGCAGGCAGCCCCACGCAGGACTCAGAATCCCAGGACCCTGGGCTCATGACCTGAGCCGAAGGCAGACGCTTAACCAACTGAGCCACCCACGCACCCCGTTATGTGTTAAGTATCAAGCCTTTTACCTTTCCTGGTTGGCCAGAAAATCATCTTGATGAAAGGCAGTTTATGGTATATCGTGTGTCCGTTTCTAGCACACAGGGTGCCTGTGCTCAGAGAGGCGGCATCGCCTGTGTGTCCGTCCTCAGCAGACGAGCTTACGTCCAGTGATTCGTCACTGCAGACTGTGGTGTTTCTCTTCCCTTTCCAAACTGCCCGCTTTAAGGTGGTGGGAGGGTGTATCAAGTAAACCAGAAGTCCTTTCTTAAGCCAAATTAGAAGAAGAGGTCCTGGATTTTCATTTGGGAAATTCAACGACGTAGAGAAATACACTCAGATCCCAATGGGGGTAGATCCCAGCAAGAAGAAATGTTCAACTACAACAGTCAGGCAGTGGGGAAAATACACTGAGTTTACCGAGTTCTCTGTTTCCTGTGCAATGGATGAATTCTGTTTATTTTCAGCAGGTGTAAATGGTAACACTAAAGACATTCAGTAAGCTACTTTATCAGGGCGCTGTGTGGCACAGTCCGATGAGCGTCTCTCTCTTTTTTTAAAGATTTTATTTATTTGACAGAGATAGAGACAGCCAGTGAGAGGGGGAACACAAGCAGGGGGAGCGGGAGAGGAAGAAGCAGGCTCATAGTGGAGGAGCCTGATATGGGGCTCCATCCCATAACGCCGGGATCACGCCCTGAGCCAAAGGCAGACGCTTAACCGCTGTGCCACCCAGGCACCCCGAGCGTCTGACTCTTGGTTTGGGGTTGGGTCGTGATCTTAGGGTTGTAAGATCCAGCCCAGTGTCGGGCGGCATGCTCAGCAGGGAATCTGCTTGAAGATTCTCTCCCTCTGTCCCTCCCCCTACTCATGCTCTCTAAATAAATAAATGAATGAATGAATAAATAAACAAAATCTTAAAAAAAAACTTACTTTATCATACTGGATTATTCCTTTTTCACAGAGGTCTTATTTTTCAGCCATTTTACATAAATCTTGTTCGTGACATTTCAGGTTGGCTCAGGTAGTCACAGGCTGGGCCATATTTCAAGGATAAAGACCATAGGTCCGTCCTTTCCTACGGGGCCCTGTGTGGTCTGGCCCTCCCGATGCTCTCACCTCCTCGTTCTCCATGCTCGAGCCACACTGGCCATCTTTCTTTTTTAAAACCTTGGCAGGCCTGATGAATTCCCACATGGCCATTGAGAAGAACAAAGTAGGTCTTTGTGTGTGGCTCTGGGAACATCAGTGGTCCATCCTCGGGCCTTTGCACAGACTTGTCCCTGCCTAGAATGATTGTCCCTGCACTCACCCCTCCATCCATTACTTGATAATTGCCGTTCAGCCCTGCCCCTCCCCCCATCTCAGCTCAGAGGCCCCTTCCTCAGAGACACCTTCCCTTGACCCCTGTCTCTGAGTTGGTGTTACTTACTCTGTGCTCTTGTGGACTGGGTGTCTCTTCCTCTTGACTGGCAGCGTGTTTTGTAATTATAGTTTGTTTGACCTCTTGATCAATGCGTTCTTCCCCACTGGTCTCTTACTCCTTGGGGGCGGAGACCGGGCCATCCTATCTCCTGCCCTTACCAGTCTGTCTCATTAAGCACGCAGTGAATCCAGGAGGACAGGTGGATGGATTGTCCTGAGGACAGATGGAGACAGGAGTATTGCAGGCTCGGAAGGGGCAGGATACCAAACAAATGCTTTTTATTCTGCTTTCAGAGGCCTGTAATGTAGCTCGGGGAGGAAAAATGGCATCTTCGTGTTCTCCCATTATCTTTAAGAGTGGATTCAGAGAAGCCCGGGGTCGTGGGCGTGCGCTGGCAGACTGAGGAAAGCCAGCTGCTTTTGTGGTCATTTTAACTTTAATAAAGAAGATTAAAGGGGAATTCTTAGGCAGTTACGTGATAGGAAAGGCACATAGCTCAGAAAGTGTCACGTTGCTTTTTTTTTTTTTTTAAGATTTTATTTATTTATTCGACAGAGATAGAGACAGCCAGCGAGAGAGGGAACACAAGCAGGGGGAGTGGGAGAGGAAGAAGCAGGCTCATAGCGGAGGAGCCTGATGTGGGGCTCGATCCCATAACGCCGGGATCACGCCCTGAGCCGAAGGCAGACGCTTAACTGCTATGCCACCCAGGCACCCCCATGTTGCTTTTTGAAAGGAATTCAGAGAAGCACGGACTGGTTTAGTTTCCCTTCTGCTTTATAGCTAAAGGTTTGACTTCGAGATTGGGTTTGAATCTCCTCTCTCTCTCTCTGTTCTTTCAGACCCCAGACTCTCAACTTAACGGCTGTCAACGAAGCTGTTCTAATAGAAAACCTGGAAATATTCAGAAAGAACGGCTTTGATTTTATTATCGACGAAGGGGGTGAGTTATTAGGACTACGAGGTGCGTCCTGTCAGCGCCGAGAACAGTCTTTGAGGTTCTGTGGATCCGTGTATTTCATCAGAGATGGACACGGTTCCCCCAAAAGCATTTTGCTGCTTTCCTCTCTTCCGCCGTTCGTCATCACAGGTAGCCCTGGAGTGAAATGTGCTCTCCAAATAACAGTCTTCTCTGAATTTTCTTCCTTTAGCTCCAGTCACCGAAAGAGCTAAATTGATTTCCTTGCCAACTAGTAAAAACTGGACCTTCGGACCCCAGGACATCGACGAACTGATCTTTATGCTGAGCGACAGTCCTGGGGTTATGTGCCGGCCTTCCCGAGTCAGGCAGATGTTTGCCTCCAGAGCCTGTCGGAAGTCTGTGAGTCAGGAGCGCTCGTCCGCCGGCACCTGCAGGCCCTGCTCGGGCTTGTGGGGGCGGCCACGTTGTTGACGGTAGCTGGGACTGCCCTGGGTCTTCACATATAACAGCCACGTGCGTCTGTAAGCACGTGTACCCCGTGAGCCGAACGCGGCTGCGCTGTCTCTGACCTCTGACCCATCATTACAAGCAGCACGCTCTGTTAGCGCTTTCGCCGATCCCGGCTCGGGGAACTGCCTGGGCCATGGTTTGTCTGTGGGCGGGGAGTAGCTCGGGCAGGTGAGCCTTCCTGCTGCTGGCCCTAAAGGCGAGGCCTCTCTCGAGCGGGCACCTCACTGGGCACCCGGTTCCACGGCCGCCGCTCACGCTGCCCCGGGGGGTGGGGTTATGGGTGGGGTTATCAGGCCTGATGTCAAAGTAAAGCAGGTGCCTCTGGATCACCTGGCCCCTGGGAGCGGCCGGGATGCCCTCCCTTCATCCGATCCTCCCTGAGCCCCGGCTGTGTGCCCCGTCCAATAGGTTCAGGAAAGAAGTTAGAACAGCGTGGGGCTGGGGAGTGGCCACGGCAACCTGGGTGAGCAGTCGAGGTGATGGCAGGAAAGGGCTGTCTTAGGAGGGGTTATCTGAGCTGACACCTGGAAGGGACACAGTCCCGTGGGGAAGAGCTCTCCGAACAGAAGAAACAGCAAGTGCGGGGGGTGGGGGGGCAAGGGTGTGTGAACCAAGCCTGAGGCTGCCCGTGTGACCAGAGCGGGGCCGGGGTGCGAGTGCAGCAGCTTCGTCACGTTTGGGGGGCGGGTGGCCTAAGAGCTGTTGCAGACTTGGGCTCTGAGGCCCCGTCAGGCTGTAAGTGGAGGTGTCTGAACCAGTCAGATGAGTGACGCAGAGCTCGGGGAAATGTCGGTGCCGGAGAGAAAACAGCCTTGCGACTGGATGACGTTACTCCAGGGAGGGGTGCTTAGAGCAGAGAGCGGCCTGGGGCTGACTTCCAGCCACGCGGCTTTGCTTGATGAAGACCTAATACCGTGCCCCGATCCCGGGGTGAGTGGGAGGCAGCGCGGACCGGCCTGTGCTCATACCAGGCGTTCATTTTGGAATCTTGTCTCAACGTAACTCAGAGCTCTCTGGGGCCACAGGCTGCACCCCGACCTTCTGCCCCCCGGCAGGCCCCTGGTGCCTCGGCTCTTCGTGTGCTCAGCATTGTGGGCTCCCCTCTCCCGCACCCTGAGGGGCCGTGCTCCTCCCTGCTGGCCCTGCAGCCCTGTCTGCTCGCTCAGCTCCGGCCACACGGGCCACCTTCCAGGTCCGCGGCTGCTCCAGCCCTCCTCCCGCCTCACATCCCTCCTTCACGGACCTGGCTCCCTCCTGTCCTCGGGCTCCCCCTGGCACCCCTCTGAAGTAGCCTCTCCCAGGCTCTGGGGCACGGCCCCCTGGGTGATACTTGCTTTGTTTCTCTGCGAACTTGTCTGCCGCATATCCTGCCTCTGGCGCTGTGCGTGGCCCATGGAAGAAGGAAGGGGATGCATAGACTCAGGCTTGTCGCCTCCCACCATCTCTCCTTGTTTCTCAGGGGCTCAGTTTCTCCGTGTTTGCTGTGGACTCCGTGTTTGCTCATTGCCATGTATGTGTCACATAGAGATACGTGCTCTGGAGAAAAGCAGGGTGAGGGCCACAGAGGGACAGACAGGTAGTGCTCCTGAGAGGAGGCAGGGACAGAAGCCTGAAGGAAGGGGCAGTGAGACATGCAAGTATCTGGGGACGGAGTCTCCTGGGCAGAGGGCACAGCCAGTGCCAAGGTCCTGGGGCAGGTGCTTGCATAGTCCATCTGTAAGAGCTGGACTGCTGGAGTGGGGGCAGGGAGGAATGAGCACTTGCAGGTGCTGCCACTAAGGCCAGTGAGGGCCAAATCAGGTGATGCGTATGAGCTTTTATCCAGGTAAGAGGCAAGAGCTGAGAAGGTGAGCCGTGTAGGTGATCTGACATGCCTTTTTTTTTTTTTTTTTTTTTTAAAGATAGGGGCACCTGAGTGGCTCAGTCAGTTAAGTGTCTGCCTTTAGCTCCGGTCATGATCCCGGGGTCCTAGAGTCGAGCCCCATGTGTGGCTCCCTGCTGCTCTCCCTGCTTGTGTGCACGTGCGCTTTCTCTCTCTCTCTCTGTCTCGCTGTCTCTCAAATAAATAAAATCTTAAAAAAATAAAAAATAAAAGGAATTGCTGGCTGCTGAGTGCAGAGCAGCCGGAAGGGGGCCGCAAGGAGGCCTGCCCAGGTGACGACAGGTCAGGGCAGTGGGATGGAGGCGGTGGTGGAGTCGCTGAGACTGGTCTGATCCTGGACAGGTTTGGTCAGCGTCCCTGGCAGCGATGTGCTTCTGTGCGGGAGCCACGAGGGGCTGGATTTCCCGTAAAGGTGGGGGCCTCAGACAGGAGAGAGTAGGTAGGGCTCCTCAGAAAAGGTTTTTCGGGGAACATTGTTTTTGACTTGTAATCTTGTCCGTCTCTGTTTCAGAGAAAAATGCTACTAAAGAGTTGCTGTTCTAACCAAAACCAGTAAAACTTTCAACCGCTGTGTCTCCTCTTCAGGTGATGATTGGAACTGCTCTTAACACGAGCGAGATGAAGAAGCTCGTCACCCACATGGGCGAGATGGACCATCCCTGGAACTGTCCCCACGGAAGGCCAACCATGAGACACATGGCCAACCTGGATGTCATTTCTCAAAGCTGACAGTGCTTCTCATTTTATAGAACTATACATTTTATTGCAGATTTTTCTGTTTCCAAAAGCAGGGTTTTAACTAGCCACTTCTTGTTTGTAAACGAACCTGCAGTTTTAAAAAAAAATGACCAGATCCTTTGACGTGATCTCGAGAACCTTTTCAAACCACATGGAGCATTGCTTGCAACGTTTTTTTGTTGTGCACTTGAACGTGTGCACGTGTATAAGGAAGAGCCCGTCACAGAAGTAGGAAGAACGCCTGGAAGGTCACTCAGGCCTCTGCTGCTGTGGCCTGAGCTGTTTTAGCCGCAGCCTTCAGCCCATAATATGATTAAATTCATAATGGTTTGATTTCATAAAATTATGGTCCTTTTGGGTTAGTGGTTCTCAATCCTAACACATATTAAATTAAAAAAAGAAAAAAGGAATAAAAACAAAACCCAAGGGGGATTCCCTGCCCAGCTGAAAGAAAATGGCCCAGGTGGGGCCTGGGGTCACTATTTTTAAATGTTCCCCGGTGCAGCCCGGGTGGCAAAGCACTGTCGCAGGCAAGGGGAAATAAAAGGTTGATTTTTCTGTAAACTTACTGCTGCGGTTTTGTTTCCTTGGGGTGTGAATTGCAGGATGTTCTCATTACTTGCCCTGAGCGGTACTGGAGAGAGCAGAAACTCTGTTGTCAAATAGTTTTTCATGGACTCTCGTCCCGTTTGAACCTGGCCAGAGACGGAGGTCAGAGTGCCCTCTGGACCCAGATGGCTGTTGGTGTAGAGTGACCAGTGTGAAGCACCCGCCCCATGCTCACCCACCCTCCCAGCTTCTGTTTGCAAACTTAGAATTCTTCAGAAGTCATGAGACAATCACGTAATCGTTGTCATGTGTCAAACAGTATGCAGCTGTGCCCTGCTGCGGCCCATTTGATCATTGCAGGAACTGCATGTTGGGGTTTGGTAGGCACCCCCCACATCCCCACTGTGAAGACGGCTGTGTCCTAATCTGAGAACCCTCAAATATGTGACCTAAATGGCCAGAGGGGGCTCTGAAGATGCGGTTGCGGGAGGGGTCATGAAATGGGGCAAGGCTCCTGGACTGGCTGGGTAGATTACCCCGCCCAATCTAGCTGATGACTTAAAAGTTGGAGAACCTTTCTCAGCTGATACTGAAGATGTAGGAAGGCCGCCTGTAGAAGCTGGAAAAGGCAAGGCAAGAGGTTCTCTGGAGCTGCCAGAAAGAACCAGCCCTGTTGGATTCCTAACTTAGAATCCTAAAATGATAAATTTGCATTGCTTTCAGCCACTTAAGTTTGGGGTAATTCGTTTAGGTCATTGGAATTCCCGTGTTATGGTGAAGGTAAAGGCTGCAAGGCCACCCGGCAATTAGCAGAGCTGGGAGAACCCAGGTCCAGGTGCATCCAACTCCAGGCCGCCACCTGGCTTTCTGGACCAGAAGCATGGAGTGAGCGCTGATGCTCAGCGGCCTCTCAGCCGGCGGTCCCTTTAAGGGCGGGGCGGGGCCCGCGGTTCCCTGGAGACCGGCCCGCGTCAGGACGCTCCGCGTTCCGCGCAGCACCTCCGCCAAGGCCTGGCTGAGCCCCCGGGAGTCCGGAGCCCGGTGAGCGCCCTGCCGGTGGTCCTGCGTGCGCCACCGCAGACGTGACGGCCAAGTCCCGCTCTTCCTCCGCCGGGCAGACGCGGGCCCCAGGACCTGAGCGGGTGCGGGGGGGCCCCAGGACCTGAGCGGGTGCGGGGGAACCCCAGGCTCAGAGAAGGCGCGCTCCTTTTCTGCTGCCTAATGAACAAATAACGATAATACGACCTCACAGACCGTCAAAGTTAGGGGGGAAAACGGCATGAGAAACGAGATTTGCCTTATTCGCAGGTCAGATTTTACTCACAGAGGACCAGAAATCCTATCTATAGCAAAGACTCACCTGGGCTGCACAGGACAGTCAATGATGGGGTGGGGGCTGAAAGAGTAGTGGGGGTTTGAAGGAAGAGAAAAGCAGGATCATGTTGGTGAGAGCAAAGCTTAGGGGTGGGTTGAGCTGGCAGGCGGGGTGTCCAAAGGATGCTATCCAAGCCTTGGGGGTATGGGGTGCCCACTGCACCCCTCAGGGTGTGAGGAGGGACTAGACCTTGCCCTGCACCCCAGGACTCATCTGTGTGTCCTGCTTGTTGGACTGAGATGCTTTCAATGGGGCCAGTTTGGGAGGCCATGGAAACTATGGCTTCGGGGACCTGCCCCCCAGTTCTGTGACCTCGGGCACACATCACGCCGTTCCTTTTCTGGCGTGGGAGCACTCAGTCTGGCATAGGGAGTAGGCAGCCAGTGATTTCAAGTTCAAAAACAGGAAAGTGACCTAATCACTCCATCATGGATAGTGTGCTGTATCCCATACTTTAGGGGGTGTCAGGGCATCGTTTCATGTAATTCTTCAAATGAGACGCGGCACTGTTATTTCCATTTGTCAGTGAAGCAGAAGGAGATCACCTGCTCCAGAGCTCACAGCTGGTGAGGCGCCATGAGGAGCCCGAATCCAGCTCTTGGGAACTCTGCCGGGCAGATGTGTTGAGAGATGGGCTTTTAAAACCTTAGGGATTAAGTAGACATTTTTCTTGTATCAGGTTACCTTCTTGCTGGGACACTATTTGAAAAAAAAAAATGGTAGGGGGTAGTTCCAGTTTAAAAAATTTTTTTAGGTACAACCAAGAAGATATTTCTATAAACTGGTGATACTTGATGGTTGTAGTTTTTCAAGCTTCAGGAGGAGAACGACCACGACGCTGGGTTGCAAAGCTAAAATTTTAACTCCAAGTGAAACCTGCAAGTATTTAAAGAATTTTTATTTTTCAGGTGAAACTGATCAGCGCTTTGAAACAAACAGTGAAGGAAACTTGAGGACTTCTAAAGACAATGGTGAAAGAAAAGAAAAGAGCCGACAAAAAGGGGGATAAGTCTGGCCACTCTCCCTCCTCTCTCTCGGATTATCCAGAGTTTGCCAAACAAGACGGCAATGCCGCTAGACAAGAGATGTCCCCAGTTGCTGTCCCACCGTTGGAAATGCAGCCCATCGATTTGGAGCCCCGAAGAGAGTCCAAACATGATCACCAGCAGAATGAAGGTGCCACTCAGTATGAAGAACCCATTCTCACCAAACTCATAGTCGAAAGGTGATTTTATTGGCTTGCATCTTCCATGTTCCCCTTTCTATGCTCTCTGTTCTCTCTCTCTCTCTCTGTGTCTCTCTCACAGTTTCTTCTTGTGGCTTTCCCTGCCCCTCCCCTAGATGACTATAAAAATCTAGGTCTCTCTCCTGGAGCTTGAGGTTCAAATTTTTAACTCCCTACTGGACATTGTCCACTGGATTTCAAGCCCCCTGTGTCCCAAAGCAAAGACTGCAGGACTTGAAATGAGATCTGACGTCAGCACCATCATTGAACTTTTCTGAGCCTCAGGTTCTTTTTTTTTCCTTTCTTTCTTTAAGGTTTTATTTATTAGAGGAGGAGATCAGGAGAGAGAGCATGACCAGGAGGAGGGGCAAAAAGAGGGAGAAGCAGACTCCCTGCTGAGCAGGGAGCCCAATGTGGGACTCAATCCCAGGACCCTGAGATCATGACCTGAACCGAAGGCAAACGCTTTACCAACTGAGCCACCCAGGTGCCCTGAGCCTCAGGTTCTTAACTCGGGAAAACACACCCCATTGAAGGTTCCTCCACATGTTGCTACTTCTCCTCAAGCCATTGGCTTTTCTGTCTATCTCTACTGATTTCTGTAAGGGTGCTACCATTTCCTCCCTCTCCAGGCTGTCCTCCTCCTTCCCTGTGCTTTCGGTATTTCTTTTCCCTCTCGGCTTCTCTCAGTAGTCCTTTTCTCTATGCTTACGTCCCCTCTTCATTCTCTCCTGACTGGACTGCTGGCCTCATTTCCTAAAGATTTGAGATTTGCCTTCCTAATTGTTTCCATCACTCCCTGGATTAGTTGTCTGTTCTTGTAACAAGTCACCCAGAACGTGATAATTCAGACAAATATTATCTCACACAGTTTATGGGGGTCAAGAACTGGGGAGCAGCTTAGCTGGCTGGTATTGGGTTCGGATTTCTGGAGGTTCAGCCAAGATGCCAGTCTAGACTGCCATCATCTGAAGGCCTGGCCGGCTGCTCGGTCCGCTTTCCAAGCGGCTCCCTGACATGGCTGTTGGCGGGAGGCCTCAGTTCCTCATCCCACAGACTCCCTCCACAGAGCTCCCACACTCTTAGAAACGTTGGATTTCTTTCCATTGCCTATAGGATAGAGGCCTGACACTCTGACCCCAGCCTGCCTCTCTCCTCTTAAACTCAAGAGCCCAGCTAGACTTCTCGCCACTATCCCTTGGCTTTACCTTTGCTCGCAAAGATAGCTTTGCTGGAGTGTTTGTCCCGTGTTTCTTTTCTTTTTCTTTTCTTTTTTTTAAAGATTTTATTTATTTATTCGACAGAGATAGAGACAGCCAGCGAGAGAGGAAACACAAACAGGGGGAGTGGGAGAAGAAGAAGCAGGCTCACAGCAGAGGAGCCTGATGTGGGGCTCGATCCCATAACGCCAGGATCACGCCCTGAGCCGAAGGCAGACGCTTAACTGCTGTGCCACCTAGGCGCCCCTTGTCCCGTGTTTCTGAATGACCAAATCCCACCTACTCTTAGGGTCCAAACTTTTCCATTGCTTCTTCCCAATAGGAAGTCATTCTGCTCAAAACATCTTCTCACTTTTTTATGTGTTACTGTGCACGTGGCTTGTATTCCTTCCTATTACATACGTATCTAATGTGTATGAATCACTGTAATTTGTTTCCAGGTCTCAACCTCTCTCTCGGGGGGAATATTCCATCCCAGCAGAGACACACCCCAAAATATCAAACACTAGACCTTCTGCCTTGTGGGTGCTCAGTCAAGATTTATTGTTTGAATGCTAACAGTGGCCACTTTTATTTTTATTCTTAGTTGACATATAGTGACACACTGTTACATGAGTTTCAAGCGTACAACATAGCGATTTAACCACGCTAGACGTTATGCTCTGCTCCCCGCAAGCATAGCTACGATCGGTCACCAGATAGCACTATCGCAACCCCATTGACTATGTTCCCTGTGCTGTCCCTTTTATCCCCAGGACTCACTGCGTAACTGGAAACCTGTATCTCCCTCTCCCCTTCACCCGTTTTGCGCATCCCCCTAACCATCAGTTCTCTGCATTTGTGGGTCTGTTTTTACTTTCTGTATTTTAGATTCCACCTAGAAGTGAAATCGGGTATTTGTCTTTCTCTGACTTATTTCACTTATAATACTTTCTAGGTCCATCTGTATTGTTGCAAAAGGCGAGATCTCATTCTCTTTTATGGCTGAGTAATATTCCATCGTATGTACATACCACATCTTCTTTTTCCATTCATCTATGGATGGACGCTTGGGTTGCTTCCAAATCTTGGTTCTTGTAAGTAATGCTGCAATAAACATGGTGTGCATTTATGTTTTCGAATTTGTATTTTCATTTTCTTTGGGCAAATATCCAGTGCTGGAATGGTTTTCTGTTTTTAATTTTTTTGAGGAACCTCCATACTATTTTCCACAGTGGCTGCACCAGTTTACTTTCCCACCATTGGTGCACAAGGGTTCCCTTTTTTCCACATCCTTGTCAACACTTGTTGTTTCTTGTCTTTTTGAGTCTAGCCATTCTGACGGGTGCAAGGTGATATCTCATTGTGGTTTTATTTGCATTTCCCTGTTGGCAAGTGATTTTGAGTATCTTTCCATGTGTCTGTTGGCCATCTGTATGTCTTCTTTGGAAAAATGTATATTCGGGTCCTCTGCCCATTCTTTAATGGGATCATTTGTATCTTTGCTGTTGAGTTGTGTAAGTTCTTTATATGACTTATACCTTAACCCCTTATTGGATATGTTATTTGCAAATATCTTTTCCTATTCAACAGGTTGCCTTGTTTTGTCAATGGTTTCCTTTCCTATGCAAAAGCTTTTTATTTTGATGTAGTCCTATAAGGACTACACTTTGGTTTCCCTTGCCTGAGGAGTCATATCTAGAAAAATGTGGCTGTGGCTGATGTCAGAGAAATTACTGCCTGTGCTCTCTTCTAGGAGTTTTATGGGTTCAGGTCTCACACTTAGATCTTTAATTCATTTTCAGTCTATTTTTATGCATGGTGTGAGAAAGTGGTCCAGTTTCATGCTTTTGCATGTAGCTGTCCAGTTTTCCCAGCACCATTTATGACAGACTGTCTCATCCCCATTGTACATTCTTGCCACCTTTGTTGTAGGTTAATGGACCATATAAGTGTGGGTTTACTGGGCTGTCTATTCTATTCCAGTGATCTATGTGTCTGTTTTTGTCCCAGTACCATAGTGTGTTGATTACTACAACTTTGTAGTGTATCTTGAAATCTGGGATTGTGATACCTCCGGTTTTGTTCATCTTTCTCAAGATCACTTTGGCTATTCAGCATCTTTTGTGGTTCCATACAGATCTCAGTATTATTTGTTCTAGTTCTATGAAAAATGCTGTTGGCGTTTTGATAGGGATTACATTGAATCCGTAGATTGCTTTGGGTAGTACGGACATTTTAACAATATTAATCCTTACAATCCATGAACATGGAATATCTTTCCATTTGTTTGTATCGCCTTCAATTTCTTTCATCCACGTTTCATAGTTTTCAGAGGACAGGTCTTTCGCCACCTGGGCTGAGTTCATTCCTAGGTATTTTATTGGGTTTGGTGCAGTTATAAATGGAATTGTTTTCTTAATTGCTCTTTCTGCTATTACTAGTATATGGAAGTGCCACCAATTTCTGTTAATGAGCTACCACGTGCCAGCTCTGGGTTGAGCACTGTAGGAGGATATTAAAAAGTAGGAAATACGGTCTCCGTAGGCACTACATAATTATGTTCTGCACTGGGCTCTTTGTAGAGAAACTCAGCAGAGTTTCTCAGCAATGTGCACTGACTTGGTTCAGGGATGGTGGAGCTTGGGGTACCCTGATGTGGGAGCCAGAGGACTTGAATATCCTGACATAGAGCTTGTCCGGATCCAGGCCAAGAGCACTGGGAAACATGTATGTGTCTTGGGAGTGAGGGGAGGTATCGATACCATTGAATGGAGGTATTATGACCTTAAAAGATCCTTGACAGTTTCTTTATTCATTGTTTTTTATTACCAAAGTGCTATATACTCATGACAGATGACGTGATGGCAAGTTATCTTAAAGAAGAGTTCATACTTGGGGGCACCAGGGTGGCTCAGTCGGTTAAGTGTCTGCCTTCAGCTCAGGTCATGATCCCAGGGTCCCAAGATCAAGCCCCGCGTGGGGCTCCCTGCTCAGCAGGGAGTCTGCTTGTCTCTTTTCCCCTGCTCATGCTTGCTCTCTCTCTCTCTCTCTCTCTCTCTCAAGCAAATAAAATCTTAAAAAAAAAAAAAAAGAAGAGTACATTCTTTTCCTCCACCATATTCCAATTTCACCCCCCCGCCCCTCCCCTCCCATGGGTTGCCACAATCTCTCATGAATTAGAAGAAAGTCTTTGGGTTTTACAAGAAAATAACCACATAATCTTCGAGTTAAAATAATTTCCTAACTCTTGCCAATATTTATGCAGATTACTTAAGTTTCCCGACTCTCTGCATGACCTAGAAACTCTAAAACAATATTGAATAATTGGTGGGAAGAGCAGGCAGATTTTAAGGGAGTTGCTTTTGGTATTTCACTTGCAAAAATCATATATACTACCTCTTTTTAATAGTCTCTTATGTTTAGGTAGTTTCCTTGCGTTATTATAGAAATGATTGCTGAATTTCATCAGATACCTTTCTAGCATCTTGATAATGACCGATGGTCTTTCTCCTGTGATTTGCTGGTGTCATGAATTGTGTTTATAGACTTTCTAATGTTGAATCTTCCTTGGATTCTTGGACTAAGCCCGGTTTGGTCATGGCTGTCACCTGTTCGTTTGCTTTTCATCTCCCTTACCCCAGAGCTTAGAGCTGAGTGAGGTCCCAAATCACATGTTACCCGTCTGGTTCTGAACTCGAAATCTGCACACTGTTCTTGATCCGCTATTCCCCAAAGCCAGCATATCAGCAAGCCCTTTTGGCCTCATATCTATAATATATTAAAAAAAAACTTTTTAAATTATCAGAGTAAAGTACACATAACATAGCACCCAGGTGACTCAGTGGGTTAAGTGTCCAACTCTTGATCTCAGCTTGGGTCTTGATCTCAGGGTCGTGAGTTCAAGCCCTGCACTGGGCTCCGTGCTGGGCTCCATCCTGGGTGCGGAATCTGCTTAAAAAATGTACACAGAAAATTTCCTCTTTTAACCACTGTAAGTGCACAATCCAGTGGCATTAAGTACACGCACCCTGTTGTGCCACCATCACTGCTATCAATTTCTAGAACTTTTTCATTGTTCCAGACAGAAACTGTGCAGAATAAACTGTCACCTTCCATGTCCACCGCCTTTCGCTGTTTCCTCCTGGTTGTTAGCTCCCCGCACAACCTCTTCACGCAGCATCCAGCCAGAGTGCTCTCTGCACAATGTAAATCTGACCTTGGCCAACTCCCCTCTTGGAGGTCTGGATTTTACTGTAGCCCCTGAGCCTCTGTCTCCTTTTCTCTTCCTCCCTCCGTCCTGTGCCCCAGCTGGGCCACCCTCCTTTCTGTTGGCTGAACTTGAGCTGTCGAGCTCTTTCCTGCCTCAGGGCCTTTGTAC
The DNA here is from genome assembly GCF_002007445.2 of Ailuropoda melanoleuca. Lineage (NCBI taxonomy): Eukaryota > Metazoa > Chordata > Mammalia > Carnivora > Ursidae > Ailuropoda > Ailuropoda melanoleuca. The sequence goes on from NC_048227.1 coordinate 4,706,185, forward strand.
TTGCTGTTCTCTCTTCCCAGGATTCTTCACAGGGCTGTTTGTTTCACGACCTGCGGGTCTCAGTACAGCTCCCATGTCCTCCAAGAGGGCTCTGCTCTGACCGCCTGTACGTAGCAGCCTACTTATTGTCAGCCGCGTTCCCTGATCACGTCTTTCCCAAAAATTGAACATGATTGGGATTTACCTTGTTTGTGTGTTTCCTGTGTGCTGTCTGTGTCTCCTCCGTGACCTATGAGCTCCCCCGAGGGCAGGAACTTTCCAGTCTTGTTCACGGCGCCAGGCCAGTGCTTAGAAAGGGGCACAGTGGCGCTTCAGGGAACGTTTGTTGAGTGAATAAACATGAGATATCTTCACTGTACTTCTTCCCTGATGTTATTATGATTTCGCCCACTGTCACTTCAGTTTGCTCACGCCACTCATTGCCTTGAGCTTTATTTCTTTGTAGCTACGAAGGGGAAAAAGTCCGTGGACTCTATGAGGGAGAAGGCTTTGCGGTCTTTCAAGGAGGCTGCACCTACCACGTGAGTGACACATTTCGGGAGCGGGCAGGGAGGAAGGTTAGAATGTTCTGTGAGAATTTCAGATTTGTGTCTTCAGAAAAGTCCATGGATTCTCCAAAAGAAATTGGAAGTACTTAATGCTGATTTATTTCGATTACCTGTTCTAAGGTAAAGCATGGCTCCTTACAACTGAAGTTGTCGTTTTTTAAAAGATTTTATTTATTTGTTTTTAAAGATTTTATTTATTTGTTTTTAGAGATTTTATTTATTTGTCAGAGAGAGAAAGGGAGAGAGCACAAGTAGGGGGGCGGCAGGCAATGGGAGAAGCAGACTCCCCGCTGAGCAGGGAGCCTGATGCGGGGCTCGATCCCAGGACCCTGGGGTCATGAACTGAGCCGAAGGCAGACGCTTCACCAACTGAGCCACACAGGCGCCCCTAAAGTTGTCATTTTAGGTTGTTTTCTTTTCCTGATTTTTATTTATTGTACAAACAACATCAAGGTGAGTCAAGTAAATGAGAGTAAAATCCCAGTATGGATCCTTTCCTGGTAAGTATTTTGGGTGTGCTGTGTGTCCCTCTTATTCCGTGAATGGAAAGAAGGAAGTATCCGCGTTCACGTGGGCCTATTGACTTTGCAGATCACGTCGTGAATCTTTTTTCACTTATGAATACGTTGCTGTATTGCTGCATATTAAATATTTCATGGTGAAACACACATTAAATTTACCATTGTAACCATTTTAAGTGTGTAATTCAGTAGCATTACCTGCATTCCCATCATGGTAGAGCCTTCCCCACCCTCCATCTCTGGAACTTTTCATGTTCCCAGGCTGAAATTCTGTCCCCATTTAAACACTGACCCCCATTTCTTCCTCTATAAATATAAAATAGACTTTATTTATATTATGATATTTTATTTATATATTTAATTATATAATATATAATATATATTATATAACATAAATATAATATGTTATATATATATTGCATAGCGTTCTGATTTACTACTCAGTACTGTACCATAATTATTAGATAGTTTGAGGCGGTTTCATGTTTTTGCCGTCGTTAATAATGACGTGATCATTCAGATTACCAAAGAAACATGTACTTGTCCTAAGAACAAGTTGTTGCGGTCAGGGTCCTAGAGCATGGGTTTCCATACCCTGATTCCCCCCCCCGCCAAACATACGACACCTTCTTATTCCTGTGTCATAAAACCTCCTAGAAAGGCCATTATGGCTGAATGATACTCACTAAGGCGACTGTCCTGTCGGCCTTCGCCAGTTTTGGATTAAGCAGCTGCGTTCATCTTGATCAGAATCTTCTTTCAGAATCAGAATCTTCTGGCAGCCCTGGTGTGTGAACACTTCGACACGATCCCCGGTTCTTGATCACCCGGGCTCAGCCCCTCCCAGGCTGCTGAGGACGCGGCGTCAGCTCCGACTACCCGAGAGGTGCTTGGCTTAGTCCCCCCCAGCTCAAGCCTGGCCCACTGGCCTCCCGTGGGGGCAAACACCCTCCATTTCTAGAGGCTCTCCTCCCCACCCACTGCCTGCTACTTGCTGTGTAAGCTTTCCGTAGTTTCCTCAGACTCTTTTGATTAAAAATAATCATCACTCAGATCTTCTTTAAGCTGTGAGAGAGGCGGACCCAGCAGAATGACTCGGTAGCCCCGGGCCCCAAGTCATGAGGCCCCGGGTTTGCCACGTATTTACATCACAATCCCCTCAAGATAGACATGAAACCAAACACTTCATGAAACCTTTGCCTTTACCACGTAGAGGCAGTGAGATCCTTTCTAGTCCAGTTTGTTAAAACACTGGTTGTTGTGACCCTGATGGATCCCATAGTCACTCACAAGAGCCAGCCCACAGTTGGAGAACCATAGGCTGCCCCATGTTTTCCTCCGTCCCAGCCTGACTGTCGCGAACCCGGGCTCATAACCTAACGTGTCTTCTTGCTGGTGAGCTGGGGCTGAGGTTCCCCAGAGAAGCGTGGTCCAGGGGACCAGCAGCATTACCTGGGAATTTTTTCAAAATGCACACTCTCGGGCCCCAGCCCAGACCTGCTGATGAATCAGTCTCGGGGGTGGGCCCAGCAGCCTGTGTTTTCACAATCCCCAGGCGACTCCCAGGCATGGTAGAGTCTGAGAACTGCCAGGGTGGGGTGCTGTTGACGCAGGGTGTGTCCTCCCCTGCACACAGCCCGCCTCTAACCAGGTGATTGATTCCGAGGAAGAACTGGACGTCTTCTTACCCTTCTTTTCTCTGGCAGCATTTAGACATCCAGGTGTGCTAAGCTGTTGGTGACTACTTCCTATATGTTAACAGACACTAAATAGAAGCGGACGATACTGACGACCATAGATCGAGTACATGTAAGAATATGTCCGTACACGCGGACACACCCACCTGGACAAATCCCAGCAGGGAAAACAGACAAGCATGAAACTTACAAATGGAGTAGTTGCTAATATCCACATCATGGTTTTCACCAGGTCTACCTAGTTTAAATAATTTTTAAAAATCCTTGCACTGTGACATGCAAAACCAAAAGCATGTGAATATTTTTGAACTGTGGCCTTTTTTGCCACTTAATCAGGACAGGAAGGCACAGACCGAATTTATAACTCACGTTTAACCGTTGCATAGGGCCGCTTGCTGTACGTTTTGGGGAATTTGGACGAGCATATTCGTACAGGTGAAAGGGGGGAGAAGGCTCCATCCTAAGACCTAAAATCATGGTGGCAGGTGGCATGTAGAATGAAGGACTGGTCCTAAGGGTTTGTTGTTCTGTTTTGAAGGGTATGTTTTCAGAAGGACTCATGCATGGACAAGGGACTTACGTTTGGGCCGATGGACTGAAATACGAGGTAAAGCACGTAATGTGTTACGGTTTTAAGGTGTAATTAATGAAACTTAATGGTCCGCTTCCCGCAATGAAACATACTCCTTCATAAAAGTGATCCAGTACATGGGTTAAAAAAAGTCCGGAGAACCAGAGACTGTAGGTGAAAAGTGACTCATTACCGCACAGGCTCCTCTGGTGATCGTTACCTGTTTCATCTGTACGTTCTGGAGGTCTCTGTGTTCTCTGTGTGTTTTTGTATTTGGCCTCTCTTACTCTTCACAAACACAAATAGTTCATTATACGTTCTCTTCTGTACCTTTATTTTTGTGGAGATCAAACCATAGCCATCCCTCCAGCTCCAGCTATCTTTACTGGCTGCTTCTATTCCTCTGTTGTGGGTCCCCCTTAACCCGTCTTGCTGGTTTAAAGGGAATGTGCGTTTTTAGATGGATTTTGCTAGGTTATTCTAGACGTTGCGATTGCAGAGCTGCTCCTGACATCATTTGTAAGGGGTAATGCAGATATTTAAAACACGTGCCTGTAATCCACATATTCAAGTAGCAGCCAAGTGAGGGAAACTGAGGCAGATTTGGGCCAGTTGGGCTGCTCACTGGGGCTGCACAGTGGGAGACCAGCTTAGAGGAACAGGGGAGCCTGAGGTTCTGGTGGTTTGGGGCCACCCTTTCCAGGGAAACTCTTTTCCCCCAACACACTGCCTCTAGCCTGTGGGCCTAGGTTTATTTCTGGCAGCTCTCAGGCGGGAGTCCTTCTTGTAGGCACAGACCCTACCACACCAGCCTAGACGGGAGGCTTTATGGGAAGGATTGGAACCGTCACAAAAGTACCTTCAGAGAAGTCAGCCGGCCTTGTGGGATCCAGCCGGCGCTCAGGCCAGGTCGCCCTGTCCCCTTCTTCCCGCTGGCTGCCTGCCTGCCTCTGGTGAGCTCACATTCCCGAGAGAGAATCCAATGGCTCAGGGCTGCCATCCTGGCCCCAAGCAGCGCGGATTTTCCGGGAGGCACCCACGGGGCTGGCAAGGCGGCAAGAAGCGTTTCCATCAGTTGATCACCAAGCTGGGCTAATCACCGGAGTCCCCTGGAGAGAACACTAGACGCTCACGCGCCCGAGGCCGCCTGTTTGGCTCTTGGACCCTTGTCTACACACAGCTTCTGGCTGTTTTATTCTGCTGGGGCTTCTGCCCAGGGGAGGGGAGGTGAGAGAGGATGGGGTGTGTAGAGAAGGAAGGAGGAGAGTGGAAACTGGGGGTGTGGGGGAATACTCCACTGCTTCCACGGAGGAGAGACAGGAATAGTATCCAGTAGTCAAGGAGATGTCAGAAACCGCCCACAGAATTTGGGGTCTCTCCCCTGCTTTCTCTCTCTCACTCTCTGGGCCGTTTTGCCCTAGGGGGAGTTTGTGAAGAACACCCCCATGAACCACGGCGTGTACACGTGGCCGGATGGCAGCACCTACGAAGGAGAAGTGATCCACGGCGTGAGGCAAGGATTTGGTATGTTCAAATGCAGCACGCACCCCGTGTCCTACATCGGCCACTGGTGTCACGGCAAGAGACACGGGAAGGTGGGTGAGGCAGCCCCGTGACTCCCGTCCATTGATAGGATGAACAAACACAGAGGGTGGGAGGTGGGGGCTGGTGTGAAAGTATTTTCACTTTCTGTTGATTGATAGGAAATTCACATCACACGAAATGGACCATTTTGGAGTTAGCGGCGGGTGGCATTTAGGGCACTCCCAGCGTTGTGAGAGCTCCACCTCTCTGGTCCCAGAACATTTTCATCAACACTCCAAAATAAAACCTGTACCGGCTCTGCAGATATTCCCCGCCCCGACCCCCTGGCGGCCCCCAGTCCGCTTTCTGTCTCTACGGGTTTACCTATCCTGGACGTCTCATAGGAAGGGAACCCTACTGTGTGTGACCTTCCGTGTCTGGCTTCTTCCACTCAGCCGCATGTCTTTGGGATTCTTCAACGTTGTAGGTACTTAATTCCTTTTCGTGGCCGAATAATAATAGTCCAGTGTATGGATGGACCACATTTTGTGTATCCACTCATCCATCAACAGACAGTGGGGCTCTCTTCATCTTTGGGCTTCTGTGAAAAGCGCTGCTATGAACGTGCGTGTAAGGGCTTATCTGAGTACTTGCTCTCAGTTCTCTGGCAAATAAACCTAGGAGTGGAACGTGGGAACGGGCTGTTTAACATTTTGAGGACCCTCCAGACTGTTTCCCACTGCAGCTGCACCAGTGTGCCCTCTCGCCGGTGATGCACGTTACTTTCACTTCTTTTTTTTTTTTTAATTTTTTAAAAAATGTATTTGATAAGAGTGAGAAAGGGAGCATAAGCAGGGGAAGGGGGAGAAGCAGACTCCCCAGCTGAGCAGGGAGCCCGATGCGGGGCTCGATCCCAGGACCCTGGGATTGTGACCTGAGCCAAAGGCAGACGCTTAACTGACTGAGCCACCCAGTGCCCCACATTACATTCACTTCTAAGCAAGGTTGCTGCTCCTGGCACTGTTGTCTTGCTTTTTGTATAGGATGATCAAATACTGTAGCCCTGTTTTTGGAAACTGTTGTAAGAAAAGAAACCCTCTACCACTATAATCGTCACTCTGCTCAGATCTAGACTGCTCTGTCTGTTGTATTCTCTTTTCTTTTCTTCCCCTCCCATCCCCTCCGGGTCGTGGGATTGAGCCTGGCATTGGGCTCCGCTGGGTGTGGAACCTGCTTGGGATTCTCTCCCTCTCCCGCTCCTGCACTCTCCCTGTTCCTGCAAGTGCGCGTGCACTCGCTCGCTCTCAAGAAAAAAAGGGGGGGCGGATCTTTGATTGTAGAGAAGGCGCTACTGCTCACTTTAGGTAACAACAGAACAGAATTGTTTAGGTACTTACTTGACTTGAAGTTACCGAATATAACCGAATATAACGTATAGACCGAATGTAATGGCTGTAGGCATTCGTGCCTTAATGCGAACCCTTCGTTGTTAAGGAGGAATTGATGAGTGAACAGCGCATTCTCATGTGGGGGCTATCTTACCATCTGCTTGATTCCAAGACAGAAACCTACGACGGATGAGGGGCCTTGCCCAAGTATGACATTGACTTCTGTGTGGTTTAGACTCCCTAAATTCATATATTTTTAAAATCTTTACCTGTAATAAACATTTGTTTTATGAGGCTCGATTTTTTTTAAACGATATTATTTGTTTTAGGGCTCTATTTATTACAACCAAGAGGGTACCTCCTGGTACGAGGGGGACTGGGTGTACAACATCAGAAACGGCTGGGGGGTCCGATGGTAGGTATCGCTGCTGCCACAAGTGGGGTGTGGGTGAAAAGTGTGTGGGGGGGCCCAAATAATTTTCACTTAGGCGACTTAAAGATAAGGTACAGAGGGGCGCCTGGGTGACATAGTCAGCTGAGTGTCCAGCTTTTGATTTCAGCTCAGGTCATGGTCTTGGGGTCGTGGGATCAGACTCCACGTCGGGCTCCACACTGGGCGTGGAATCTGCTTAAGACTCTCTCTCTCTCCCTCTGCCTCTCCTCTTCCCCTGTTCACGCATGCTCTTTCTCTCCCGATCTCTCTCTCAAATAAATAAAATCTTAAAAAAAAAAAAAGGTGTAGAAATTCCAGGGAATACATTTTCTATATAAGCAGGGTGGAATATTTAAATTCACCCCAGTATAATCTCCATAATGATGAAAAAATTCTATGGAAAATTTAGAGAAACATTATTATTTTTTTTTAAAAACTTTTAATTTTTTTTTTTAAAGATTTTTTTAATTTCTTTATTCGACAGAGATAGAGACAGCCAGCGAGAGAGGGAACACAAAGCAGGGGGAGTGGGAGAGGAAGAAGCAGGCTCATAGAGGAAGAGCCTGATGTGGGGCTATCCCATAACGCCGGGATCACGCCCTGAGCCGAAGGCAGACGCTTAACCGCTGTGCCACCCAGGCGCCCCTAGAGAAACATTATTTTAAATGAGGTTTAATAATACAGTTTCATTTTATCACAGGTAGAAACTGTCTTTGTTCTCTATTCATCATGGATACCTATTACTGTATGTTTTTGGAAGACTCTTGACACGTTTGCTTGATTTTATTTTATTTTTTTAATAAAGATATTATTTATTTATTTGACAGAGAGAGAGGGCACAAGCAGGGGAGCAGCAGAGGGAGAGAGAGAAGCAGGCTCCTCACTGAGCAGGGAGCCCAGTGCAGGGCTCGATCCCAGGACCCTGGGATCATGACCTGAGCTGAAAGCAGACACTTAACCAATGGAGCCACCCAGGCGCCCCCATTTGCTTGCTTTTAGATCGAGTTGATAGAGTCAAACATTTTAAGGGTTGGAATAATTGGGGGCGAAATGTCAACTAATCATAATCCCATAGGGAGTTAGTTTTAAAAGATTTACAATCTCTGCACTTATCCACTTTCTCACCTTATTAAATGATCCAAGGATTTAATAAAGTGGTTTATCCTACCCCTAAGGAGATGATTTCCACTGACCCCATGCCTATCCATTGAATTTAAGAAGACTGTATGGACATAAGGGTTGGATTTCTTCCAACGTGTTAAGAGAAGAAGTTCAAAAGAAAGTCTTCCTAAAGATAAGTATGGTATATAAAATAACTGATTGCTTTCCATTTTTTTTTTTTGGTCCCAGTTACAAATCTGGAAACATCTATGAAGGTCAGTGGGAAAACAACATGCGCCACGGGGAGGGCAAGATGAGGTGGCTGACGGCGAACGAGGAGTACACGGGCCAGTGGGAGATGGGCATGCAGGTACGGCGCCAGCTCGTGTGACCCGAACACGTCCACGTGGGGACCCTGCTGTTCCTCACTCAGCACCTGGGTCGCTCTGTATACCATCCGGTAACTAAACCTAAGCTCTGCTAACTTCAGAATCCCAAAGGATGATTTCTTGGTCCAAACCATCTTTTTTTAAGTACCGTTTCATCATTTAGCTTTCTCTAAAGATCTTATGCACAAGTGAGGTCCTGGCATGGGCAAATCGTAATTCCCACTGCTCATGTGCGGACCAAGTCTGTTGTCTACACCTGAGAAGCTGTGTATTTCCCACACAGAAAAGAAAGGCTTTATATGGTCAAGTTTATATAGTTTATACAGCCAAGATTTTCTAATAACATCTGCATAACCTAATAATATCTTCTTAATCCCCATCACCTGCTTCCCCCATCCCCCCACCCACTTCCCTCTGGTGACCAGCAATTTGTTCTCTGTAGTTAAGATTCTGTTTCTTGCTTGGAGTCTCTCTTTCTCTCTCATTTTTTCCCTCTTTGCTTGTTTGTTTCTCAAATTCCACATAGGAGTGAAATCATGATATTTGCCTTTCTCTGACTGACTTATTTCACTCAGCATTATGCTCTCTAGTTCCATCCATGTCATTGCCAAGGGCAAGATTTCATTCTTTATGGCTGAATAATATTCCGTTGTATATAATTGCCACATCTTCTTTATTCATCAGTTTATAGACATTTGGACTCTTTCCATAATCTGGTTATTGTAAGTAATGCTGCTATTGGGTGCGTGTATCCCTATGGATTAGTGTTTCTGTATTCTTTAGGTAAATATCTAGTAGTGTGATTGCTGGATTGTAGGGTAGCTCTAATTTTAACTTTCTGAGGAAACTCCATTCTGTTTTCCAGAACGGCTGCACCGATTTGCATTCCCACCAACAGTGCACGAGGGTTCCTTTTTCCCCACATCCTCGCCAACACCTGCTGTTTCTTGTGTTGTTGATTTTAGCCATTGCGACTGGTGTGAGGTAGTATCTCATTGTGGTTTGGATTTGCGTTTCCCTGATGACGGGTGATGTTGAACACTTTTCATGTGTCTGTTGGCCATCTGTAGGTCTTCTCTGGAAAAATGTCTGTTCATGTCTCCTGCACATTTTTTATCTGGATTGTTTGTTTTTTAGGTGTGGAGTTTGGTAAGTTCTTCGTGTATTTTGGATACTAACCCCTTACCAGATACGTGATTTGCAAATTTCTCCTTGCATTCCATAGGTTGCTTTTTAGTTTTTGATTATTTTCTTCACTGCGCAGAAGCTTTTTATTTTGATGAAGTCCCACTAGTTTATTTTTGCTTTTGTTTCCTTTGCCTCAAGGGACAAATCTAGTAAGAAGTTGCTATGGCTGCTGTCAAAGAGGTTAGTGCCTGTGTTCTCTTGTAGGATTTTTATGGTTTCAGATCTCACATTTAGGTCTTTAATCATTTTGGATTTATTTTTGTGTTGGTGTTAAGAGATCCAATTTCGTTCTTTTGCATGTTGCTGTCCCCTTTTCCCAGCACCATTTGTTGAAGAGACTTTTTCCCATTGGATCTTCTTCCCTGCTTTGTCGAAGATCAGTTGATTGTATAATTATGGGTTTATTTCTGGATTTTCTGTTCCATTCATCGTGTTTATTTTTGTGTTGGTACCGTACTGTTTTGATCACTGCAACTTTGTATTATAACTTGAAGTCTAGAAGTGTGATGCCTCCAGCTTCGCTTTGCCTTTTCAAGATTGCTTTGGCTATTTGCGGTCTTTTGTGGTTCCATACAAATTTTAGGATTGTTTCTTCTAGCTCTGTGAAAAATGCTGTTGGTACTTTGATAGAGATTGCTTTAAATGTGTAGACTGCTTTGGATACTATAGACATTTTAATAATGTTCTTCCAATCCATGAGCATGGAATGTCTTTCCATTTCTTTGTGTCCTCTTCAGTTTTTTTCAGAAATGTTCTATAGTTTTCAGAGCACAGGTCTTCCACCTCTTTGGTTAGGTTTATTCCTAGGTATCTTATTGTTTTTGGTGCAGTTGTAAATGGGTTTGTTTTCTGAATTTCTCTTTCTGCTGCTTCATTATTGGTGTATAGAAATGTAGCAGATTCCTGTAGATTGGTGTTGTGTCTTGCGACTTTACTGAATTCATGTATCAGTTCTCACAGTTTTTTGGTGGCGTCTTTCAGGTTTTCTATGTAAAGTATCATGTCATATACAAATAGTGAAAGTTTTACTTCTTCCTTACTGATTTGGATGCCTTTTATTTCTTTTGCTGTCTGATTGCTATGGCTAGCACTTCTAGTACTATGTTGAATAACAGTGGTGAGAGTGGGCATCCCTGGCTTATTCCTGACCATGAGGAAAAGCTCTCAGGTTTTTTTTTTTTATCATTAAGAATGATTTTAGCTGTGGGTTTTTCATATATGGGCTTTATTATGTTGAGTTACATTCCCTCTAAACCTATTTTGTCGAGGTGTTTATCATGAATGGATATTGTACTTCGTTAAATGCTTTTCCTGCATCTGTTGAAATGATCATGTGGTTCTTATCCTTTGTCCTGTTGATGTGATGTCTCACATTGATTGATTTGCAAATATTGATCCACGCTTACAACCTAGAAATAAATTCCACTTGATTGTGTGAATGAGGTTTTGTGTGTGTGTGTGTGTGTGTGTGTGTGTGTGTGTCTGTGTTTTAAGAGAGAGGGAGTGGTGTGTGAGTGGGGCACAGGGAGAGAGAGAATCCAAAGCGGGCTCCACACTCAGTGCAGAGCCCAACATGGGGCTCAATGTCTCGACCCTGAGATCATGATCTGAGCCCAAATCAAGAGTCGGACGCTTAACCGACTAAGCCACCCATCTGTTTGCTCTTGAATAAGTTTTGGAAGTTTGTATTATTGAAAGAATTTGTCCATTTCATAGAAATTTATTGGTACAAGGTTGTTCATAATAGTCTCTTATGTGGATGTCTATGTGGCTCGGTAGGTTGGGCATCTGCCTTCAGCTCGGGTCATGATCCCAGGGTCCTGGATCTAGTCCCGAGTAGGGCTCCCCGCTCAGCGGGGAGCATGCTTCTCCCTCTGTCTGCTGCTCCCCCTGCTTGTGCACGCGCTCTCTCTCTCTGACAAATAAATAAATAAAATCTTTTAAAAAAATAACTTCTTTACAAAAATTCTCTCATGATTCTTTTAATATATATTATATGGGGTCTATAGTGATGCTCCCTCTTTCTCCCAGTACCAGTGATTCGTGTTTTCTCTTTTGTCTTCAGTCTTGCTACAGGTGTATCCACGTCACGAAAGTTCTTTAAGAGCCAGCCTTAGTGTTATTTATTTTCTCTTGAGGTTTTTCAGTTTTTAATTTAATACTTGGTCTTTGTTATTACCTTCCTTCTCTATGCTTTGGGTTTATTTTTTTTTTAAAGATTTTATTTATTTAATTGACAGAGAGACAGCCAGCGAGAGAGGGAACACAAGCAGGGGGAGTGGGAGAGGAAGAAGCAGGCTCCCAGTGGAGGAGCCCGATGTGGGCCTCGATCCCAGAACGCCGGGATCACGCCCTGAGCCGAAGGCAGACGCTTAACCGCTGTGCCACCCAGGCGCCCCATGCTTTGGGTTTAATGTGCTCTTCTTTTCCTTGAGTTGTAGGATGGAAGCTTTATTGATTTGAGACATTTCTTGTTGTCTAATCTAAGCATTTAATACTAAAATTTTTCCTCTCAGGGCTGTTTTCTCTGCATCCCACTAATTCTGATATATTGTAATTTTTGTTCAGTTCAAAATATTCTCTAATATCCCTATGACTTCTTCTTTAACCTGTAAATTATTTTGACATATGTTGTTTACTTTCCAAGTAGTTGGACACTTTTCCAGATACCTTTCTGTTGTTGATTTTTGGTTTAATTCTACTGCGGTTAGAGAACATACTTTGTGTGACTATATTTCTTTTAAATACCTTATGGTTTAGTTTGTGGCCCAGAATCTGGTCTGTCCTGGTGAATGTTACATGTATTTCTGCTTTTTCTGAGTGGAGTATTCTGTGGATGCTAATTAGATGAAGTTGGTTGATAGTGTTGTTCTGGTCTCCTGTATCACATTACTCATTTTCTGTTTTTCTACTCGTTTCTGAGAGAAGAGTGGTGACATGTCCAAGTATAATTGTAGAATCATCTACCTCTTCTTTCAAATCTATCAAATTTTGCTTCCTGTATTTTTAACTTCTGTTGTTATGTGCATACATGTTTAGGATTGTTATGTCTTCTTGGTGAATTGACCCTTTTTTATCATCTTGTCATGTCCTTCTTTAGCTCTGATAATTTCTGTTCCTCTGAAGTCTTTTTCTGATGTGAATATAACCACTCCAGCTGTCTTTTTTCTTTTTAATGTTAATTATGGTAAAATACACATAACAAAAAAATTTCCCATCTTAATCATATTTAAGTGTCCAATTCAGAGGCATTAAGTACATTCACACTGTTGTGCAGCCGTCCCCACCATCCATCTCTGGAACTCTTTTCATCTTCCCAAACGGAGACTCTGTCCCCATCAAACACTCACTCCCCATCTCTCTTCCCCCACCCCTGGAACCCACCATCTATTTTCTGTCCCTATGAATCTGACTCCTCTTGGTATCTCCTATAAAAGTGGAATTACATAGTATTTGTCCTTTTGCAACTGGTTTATTTTACTTAGCGTAATGTCTTCAAGGTTCATCCATCTTACAGTGTGTGTTAGAATTTCCTTCCTTTTTAAGGCTGAATAATATTCCATTGTGTGCTTATATCATCCCTTTGTTTATCCATTCGTCCATTGATGGACACCTGGGTTGCTTCCACCTTTTGGTTATTGCAAATAACGCTGCTGTGAACATGATTGCACGAATATTTGTTGGATTCCCCATTTTCAGTTCTTTTCAGCGTATACCCAGAAGTTCTCTGAAGATATATACAGAGTCATCCCACTGTTGAAAAAATTGTGTATTTGTATGTGTTATATGTACACATAGTATGTTGATTTAGTACATATACTTGAATGTGCCTGGGGAAAATACAGAGGAATTCTCATACTTTCAAGTAGTGGTTACCGCTGCAAAGTGGGATTGAAGAGGGCATTTTTTTTTTTATCAATTTGTATGTTAAAAATAAAATTTAAGGTAATAATTTATCAGTATCAAGCCAGGCACTTTTTATACACTATCTTCGGTCTTTACATCCAACCTACAGGATAGGTGTTATTTTCATTTTGTAGATGAAACCCAGAGGGCTTAAGTACTTTACCTTAGGTCAAAAGGCTGGTTAGTAAACAGATGGCATGGAGGCTGAACTCAAGGCTGTGTGACTCTAAAATCCACGTTCTTTGTCCTTTCTAATGTGTCATTGTATTTGATCTATTGACTGAGTTTTATTTTAATTTTAAAAGATTTTTATTTATTTGGGGGGAGTGCAAGTGGGAGGAGGGAGAGAGGGACATGCAGACTCCATGCTGCTCGGGGAGCCTGATGCAGGGCTCCATCTCAGGACCCTGAGGTCATGACCTGAGCCGAAATCAAGAGACAGGGTCTTAACTGACTGAGCCACGCAGGCTCCCTTATTGACCAAATTTTAAATGGATTCAGGTAAAAAGAGGAACTATTTTGAGCATTTCTCATGGAAATTTGCTTTCTTTTCAGAATGGCTTTGGGACACACTCCTGGTTTCTCAGGAGAATCCCCAACTCCCAATACCCTTTGAGAAATGAATACGTGGGAGAGTTTGTAAATGGATATCGTCACGGCCATGGAAAGTTTTATTATGCCAGTGGAGCCATTTATGAGGGAGAATGGGTCTCCAATAAAAAACATGGCATGGTGAGTGCAGACGTGTGAAGAGCACATCTTATATATTTTGTAAAGCAACTGAAATACCATAAAAGGCAAGCATTCTCTGTCTGGTAAAATGCATAATCCATTTTTGCATAGGATAACTTACTGTTTTGTTAAGATGATTACATGAATTTAAAAACAATTTCCAACATATCAGAATCCTGTATGTTTAGAAGTTATATAGTTTATGTTATGTACACACGTGTGTGTGTTAGGGTGGTTTTGGTCACAAGTAACGGAAAATCTAGCTTAATCATCCACAACTGATAAAGAATAAGTGGGTTTCAGGGTTGGTTTGATTCAGCAACTCAGTGACGTCAGGAGTTTCCTTCCATCTACCCGCGATGTCTCCTACCGTGATGTCAGATTCACCCTTATGCTGCCCCTCCCTCATGACCACAAGATGGATGCTGTGGTTCCAGGCTTCACATCCACATGCCACACTAAGTAGAAGGAGAGAAGAAGCTCTTTTCTGAGAAGCTCTCCACAAATATCTTTAATTTAGTTGAGCTGACCTGGGTCATTTACTTACCTCTCCATCAGACAGACTACGGGCTTGGGTTAGACAAATACCAGAAGAGCCCCTATTCGGTGATGGGCCCTCGGCTGGTCACTAGCATAGTTTAATAAGACACCTTCTGTGACCTAGGAGTAGCTGGGGAGAGGTTGTGGAGCAGATCGAGGAGAAGGAAGAAGAAAGAGGATTTACACAGTGACTCGAGACTCTAGGAGCCTGATTCTGTGGGAGCTAAGTGCATGTCTTAAATCAAACAAAAACCTCCAAACCCTTGAAAATGGTATAGACGTAGATTCTCAGTGGTTTTCCTGAATTGTAAATCTGTCTGTCTGCAGGGCCGATTAACTTTCAAGAATGGCCGTGTGTATGATGGCTCGTTTTCCAATGACCACATAGTGGCGTTTCCAAATCTTGAAGTTGAGTTCTTAAGTCACCTGGACCTGTCTTCAGCATGTTCCTTTAAGAGCCGCTACCCCAGATCCTCCCCCAGTGCTGGTAAGGGGGTGCGCACTGGTCATTGCATGCAAATCAACTTCTATTATCAATGGACTCTACTCATCAAAATACAAAGAATACTTCAGAAACCGAAGTTTCCAGGGGAACCCGTAGTGGGTTTTCTGAATACTCTTTTTTTTTTTTTTAAGATTTTATTTATCTATTTGACAGAGAGAGACAGCCAGTGAGAGAGGGAATACAAGCAGGGGGAGTGGGAAAGGAAGAAGCAGGCTCCCAGCAGAGGAGCCTGATGTGGGGCTCGATCCCAGAAGGCTGGGATCACGCCCTGAGCTGAAGGCAGACGCTTAACGACTGAGCCATCCAGGCACCCCAGTTTTCTGAATACTCTTGTATCCCACTTGGGTGGAAAATCATTTCCACGTAACACTGAAAAAAAAATGTTGACTTCCAAAAGCATTTTCTTTTCTTTTCCCCAAAGCGTTTTAATTTACTGGTTGAAATGGTAACGTTGAAGACTTTTAACCTGGCTTTTCACAACGATCCCTTCTATTTGCCTTTATTTGCCAGAAATCATCAGAAAGCTGGATGGCAGTGAAAGTAATTCTGTGTTAGGGTCGAGCATTGAGCTGAATCTCAGTTTGTTGCTGAGTATGTATCCTGAGAAAGATCAAGCAGAGGAAAAGAAGCAGGTAAAAGCCTTTCGTATTGTTATACATTTATATTTTAGGCTTAAGTATTAACAGTTTCCCACGTTCTTGGGAAAATACAGCCGAGGGCGGGTGTCCTGTGTTGAGTGTCTTTTATAAGCCCCCAGATGCTTTGCACACCATCCCATTTAACTTGCAAGCCAACCCTAGTGAACATCCTTTGCGAGACAACAGAAGCCCAGACAGAGGGACTCAGGGAATTAACCAAGTTCAAGTTACCCTCACCCCCAGCTCCGCCTGAAGGCCAAGGCTGTGGCCACCCCAACCGTGAGGACATTAATTCTGTTGCGCGGTATCCCGGGCTGCTAGGATTGCAAAGAACTTTGAACTCCTAGAAATCAGTACAAATCTAGAAATCCTTAGAGACAGAGAAAATTACATGTACCCAGACTTCATTTGATTAACATCTGGAAAACCCCATCCGCCAAATTACACGTTAGTTTCACGATCCTTGCGTTGACTGGGGCTCGGTGGGATTCTTCCGTGAAAGCGTTGTTGAAGTTGAGGCGTGCAACGAGAGAACAACTGGTACCTCAAAATTGCGAGGCACGCGCCCCTTTGCTCTTCCTCTGTCCCGTCACCTCCGGCCCCAGTTCCGTGGGGCTCCAAAGTGGTGACTCTCCACCCCCATGCTCCTCTCTTCTTCTCCCGGCCAACGGTGTAACTCGGGCTCCTGGGATCGCTCACTTCATCTGCTGCCAGATTCTTGTTAAAAAAAAGGAACTTCGATGACTTTCTCTAGTTACAAAAATAGTACACAATACTTGTAGAAAATTTAGAAAATGCAGATGAGAAAAAGTAGAAGAGAATCTCCACCGAGACAAAGTCTGGTGACCATCTTTTCAGCTTTGTTCTGAGCAAACAGAACGGGAACATTCTTCTCATTTAATCTCTGTTTTTGTGTCTTTAATCATAGCTCTTCAGTGCCATTAAATACTCTCGTACAATATAATTTTTCTTATAGTATTTATTTATTTATTTATTTGGTTTACATATGTATCATTCGCTTTCCCCTTTGGGGTTCTTTCCATGTCAAAACAGGTAGGTCTTTAAAAAACTATGAATTTGGGGCACCGGGGTGGCTCAGTTCTTGGGCGTCTGCCTTCGGCTCAGGGTGTGATCCTGGAGTCCTGGGATCGAGAGCCCCACATCAGGCTCCTCCGCTGGGAGCCTGCTTCTTCCTCTCCCACTCCCCCTGCTTGTGTTCCCTCTCTCACTGGCTGTCTCTCTCTCTGTCAAATAAATAAATAAAATCTTAAAACAAAATAATAATAAGTTAAATAAAAATTTAAAAAAACTATGAATTAAAAAATGTATCTTAATTGTTTCATAATTGCAGAAGTGGCACAGGCTTTTTACAGAAAATCCAAACGTTACAGAAATAGGACCTAGAAAGTAAGAAAAAAAAAATTCTGTAACTCGACATTTCAGAAATGCCTCTAAACATGTTTAATGGCTATGTGGTATTTCATAATATGGACACTATTACAATCTAGTTGGAGAAACTTCTATTGTTTGCCTAACCTTTTGAGAGGACCTCAGACTGCCAGGAGAGCTGCTCGGGCCCGGGGTCTGCATCCCTGTCATGGGCTCCTCCGCGCACTAGCATCTCCCATCGCCACGGGACAGAGACCAAAGCCGAGACCCACGCCTCGCTGCCACTCTGAAACAAAGCCGTGGACTTTATTTGAATTTCACTTTTCCTCGCAATACCCCTTTTTCTGTCTCAGGACCCCACGTGGCACCTGGCGGTCCCATCTCTCTAATGTCCTCCATCTGCGATGGAACCTCCACCTTCATGGCCCTTCACGACCTCCAGAGTCCCGAGGGGCTGTGCACAAGCTCTGTTGGCCATCTGGCTCCGTCCTGTTCCATGCAGATGGTAGCTGTGCGTAGTCGGGACCTCCTGGGCTCTGACACCAGCCTGCCTCGCTGCCCGGCCCCGAGCAGTCCGCCTCCTCACCGTGTGCTCCCGTGATAATAACGGTGGGCACATGTGCAGAAAGCACTTTGCTCTGGGTGTGTTTCAAAATGCCTTTATTTTGCTAGATCTCCCCAACAGCCTACAGGGCTGGAACTGTGGTTGTCCCGCTTTGCCAAGGAGGGAGCTGGGGTGGAGTGTGGGGACAGCCTTTATCCAGGCTCCTGGCATTCCTGAAGCATCTCAACCTCTCTGCTCCCCCCACGCCAGCCTCCACTGGGGGGCCTGCTGTCCGTGAGGGGCTCATTTGTTCTGTGCTTCGAGGCTCAGTTCAAGTACAGTGTCCCCCAGGAAACTTCTTCCTTGGAACCCACCTCTCCCTCCTCCACAGCTCTGCTCTACCAGTGGTCCTTCCTTAGGGTGTCTACCAGGTTTTAAGCTTCATGAAGAAAATTCTGCATTCTTCTCTAGAACAAGGCTTTAGATAGGGCAGATTATACATGTTTATCCAATCGAATTGAATTTTAGAAAGTAGGCGTTAATGCTGAGAGGGACAGATGCCTGATGCAATGGCCCGGGGGGACTTTTCCATCTCCTTGGGGTCCCCAAACACCGTTGCTCACATTTCCTGAATATTTCATTTGGGAGGGCGAGGCACGGGGTAAGTGGTTTTGGAGAACAGGACACTGCATATGCTGCAGGGCTGCAAGTATGGGGAAGTCGAGGTGGCATCAGGGCAGTGAGGGTTGGGGAGAATTATAGAAGGTGACTGGGGACAGAGAGGGAGATTAGTCATGAGCCCGAGTATCGTCTACTTCAGACTTTCAGCAGGAAGCCTGACGTGAGCTGTCTGTCTTAAATCAACCAAGCCTGGGGTGCCGCGGTCAGCTAAGCGTCTGACTCTCCTTCTCAGCTCTGGTCTTGATCTCACGGTTGTGAGTTCAAGCCCCACATTGGGCTCCACACTGGGCACAGAGCCTACTAAACAACCAAGCATCCGAGGCTGGTTGAACCAACCTTGAATTCCCAGGATAAGCCCCGCTTGGTGTTGACGTATTGTCTTATGTATTGCTGGATTTCATATACTCCTATTTTGTTGGGGATTTGCGTGTCTGTCTTCATGAAAGATACAAGAGAATTTTATTGCTGCCCATTCAAATAGGATGCTACCACATAGCAGTACGAAAGCACTTTCATTGTACTAATAGCAGCATTTTTTTTTTTTTAGTAACAATAAATTTGTAAATGTTATTCAGAAATTGCATTTCAGGTGCACCTGTGTGGTGCAGTCATTAAGCATCTGCCTTCGGCTCAGGGCGTGATCCCGGCATTATGGGATCGAGCCCCACATCAGGCTCCTCCACTATGAGCCTGCTTCTTCCTCTCCCACTCCCCCTGCTTGTGTTTCCTCTCTCGCTGGCTGTCTCTATCTCTGTTGAATAAATTAATAAAATCTTAAAAAAAAAAGAAATTGCATTTCATTGACCGGGGGTTGAGTGGGAAGAATATGACATTTGTTGAGCTCATCCAGGGGTAAGAGGTAAATGCTATTACATCACATGTGTTGTCTCACTTAATTTACAAAACAGGTGTTGTTTCTTTTACTTTTGTTCTTATTAGGCAAGATAAAGATATGTGTGGTTTTCTCTTCGTAGCTAGAATATGCTGTCTTAAGAAATATTACAGAATTGAGAAGAATCTATAGCTTTTATAGCAGCCTAGGATGTGATCGCTCTCTGGATAACACCTTTCTGATGACGAAGCTTCACTTCTGGAGGTTTCTTAAAGACTGCAAATTTCATCACCATAACATAACTCTTGCTGATATGGACAGGATTTTAAGTAGTGAGTATTCCCGGTCCTTTGTGTCTTTTGGTTTATTTATTATTTTTTAAAGCTTGCATTTATTTATTTATTTATTTATTTATTTGAGAGAGAGCACAAGTGGGGGGGGGTTGCACAGGAGAAGGAGAAGCAGACTCCCTCAAGCCCAATGCAGGCCTTGATCCCAGGACCCCGAGATCATGACCTGAGCTGAAATCAGATGCCTAACCAATTGAGCCACCCAGGCGCCCCAACATCCTTTGGTTTAAAGAGTAGTATAACATCACATCACCATGAAAGCAGTCAAGAAATGGGGAGGGAGTGAGGAAGGCAAATGCTGGGAGCGGCATTCCAGAAATCAACACATGGTCAACTTCTCAAGGTGCTTAAAATGTACTTGAGACAATCCTGTGAAATAACAGCGGCAGTAAAAGACCGTCTACAGCAGGGCCGAATCCAGCCCCCTGTCTGTCCTTATAAATAAAGTTTTATTGGAACACAGCCATGCCCGTTTTCTCATGCACCGTCTGTGGCTGTTTGTGCCCGATGACACTAGAACTGAGGGGGTGTGGCAGAGACTGTGTAGCCTACGGAGTCTAAAATATGTGCTGCTAGCTCTTGACAGAGAAGTTCACCTGTCCCTGATCTACCGAACCCACTGAGACTGTGAGATCGGAAGCAGAAAGGATCAGGGAGGGCTTGGCGTGGTGGATAAATCACTTGAGGTTGTCTTGGGCATGGGCATGATTTCAAATGAGAAAGTTTATGCAATAAACAACAGCTTTGAAGGTTTTACTCCTTCCAGCTGAATTCCGGGAAGCAGGCCTTGAAAACCTCAAATTATCTACTCGAAACACAAAATATTAGAACTAGTACCTATTTACCTGAAATTCAAGTGTTTGACACTTAGACTTAGAAACCATTTAGAATTAGAATCATCAGTCAAATGTGGCTCAGACCACCTTGAAAAACACTGGCACAAGGTATCTTGTAAGTTTCTTGAAAAGTGACCAGATCGAGATCTTTCGAGCAGTACTTAAGTTTTAAGTGGATGTGTATACGCTGTTCACAATATTCACTAGAAAAAAAAAAGATATTCCGTGATACTTAGTTCTTTGAATTATATACCAGGAGCAAATAAAATAGAAGGCTTTGGAAAATATTAGGCAAGAATGACATCTTGATCTGAAACTAATGATACATTACACATTAATTAATTAAATTTAAATTTTAAAATTGTAAAAAAGATTGAAATCTTGGTATGTTGAAAGTAGGGTATTTTATGTGAATGTTACAAAGGGTAAATCTTAAAAGTCCTCATCACAGGAATAAAAGAAATTTTTGTAACTGTGTAGGTGAACAATGTCAATGAGACCTGTTGTGGCGGTCATTTTGAACATACAGTGAATCGTGTCACACACTTGAAACAAATACAATGTTATATGTCAATTATACCTCAATTAAAAAAATACTAGGCATCCTTTCCAATTTTCTTTATTTTAGCCAATAGTGACATTCCAGTTGAACAAATTCATTCTCCGTTTACAACAATACTTTTGAGAACATTTCTGAATTATCTCCTGCAGTTGGCTTACCACATCCATCACAGAAAATACCAGTAAGTACTACCCCGGAGCGCTGAGAGGGTGAGGCCGAGTCCATCACTGCAGTAGTCACAAGGCTAACTTTGCTACTTTCCTTCAACGTGCGTTATCACTTTGCATACTTCTGAAAGGAAGGACCAGAAACAAAAGCGTTTCACAAATATTAACCACAAAACCATGAGATACCAGATTAAAATGCAGAAGACCCTTCAAATGTGAGTCATGTTTCCATACTGAATGGTGTTCTCAGTGTTTTAGTCAGAGATGGTCAACACCAAGCCTTCCTTAGGGCAGAATTTCCCGTCTTTCTCAGAGAAAAATTGATACTATACCTTTTTTAAAGAAAAAACTTTTGATACAAAGTTAGTTTTACAGAAGTGTTGCCATGTTAGTACAGTGAGCTCCTATACGCTCGTCACTCAGCTTCCCTTAGCAGTAACATCTTACACAACCGGGTGCACTTAATAAAGTGAAGAAACGAACGTTGGTATAATACTGTGAATGAAATCACAGTCTTTATTAGGGTTTCTCAAGTTTTCCCATTGATGTTCCTTTTCTGTTCCGCGTTCTTTGCATTTCTTCGTCCTACCTCCTTAGTCCCTACAACCTGTGATGGTTTCTCGGACTTTTTCTTTTATGACCTTGACACTTTGGAAGACCATCGGTCACTTATTTTGCAAAGGATCCCTTGATTTTGGCCTGCTGATGTGTTTTCATCATTGCCCCGAGGCTTGGGTTTTGGGGAATACCACAGAGGCGGACTGCCCTTGGCATCACATCCCATCAGGGGAACGTGACACCGGACTGTCTTCTTGCTGCTGATGCTAACCCTGATCGCTCAGTTAAAGTGGCGGCGGTGCCCGGGATTCTCCACTGTAAACACACTGTTTCTCCCTTTCTGTGCTCTCGTTGTCTGAAGCAGACTACTAAGTCCACTCCACACTCAGGGAGAGGGAATTAGGTTCTAACTCCCAGACAGAGGGGTGACTAGACGTGTCTTGGCAGAGACAGAAGCCCATCGCTCTTTCTGTGTTTTACCAAACTGATGACCGAGAACATTCACCCAAATGCCTGCCGTGTAAAAGGTAAATATAAACCCAATAGCATTATATTTATGATCTTTTTTTCAAAATGTAGCTTTGTGATCATTTTTTGACAATTTATCTTTCCCTTATGTCTTTAGGCAGTTTATTCAGTGGGCAGCAGCGGACACTCTATTCCATGAATTACATCGACAAGTGCTGGGAGATTTATACAGTTTACTGCAGACCACACACAGCTCCTCCCCACGAGCCTTCCATGAAGATGCGACACTTCCTCTGGATGTTGAAAGTAACCACTCATGATTGAGACTGGTTTTGTATTAATTAGAATTTTGGTGTTTTTTTTTTTTTTTTTTGAGAGAGAGCAACTGCGCATGAGTGGGGGGAGGGGCAGAGGGAGAGGGAGAGGAAGAATCTCAACCAGACTCCACATTCAGCATGGAGCCCGACTCAGGGCTCAATCTCGTGACCCCAAGATCACGACCTGAGCCAAAATCAAGAGTCAGATGCTTAACTGACTGAGCCACCCAGATGCCCCAGCATTTGGTTTTCATTAAAGAAAGGCAAGGTATTGTAGCAATGATATACAAATAATGAGGTGAAGATCTGGGATGGATTTTCATAGCTGTTGAATGTTTGCTGAGCCTCTTTGGACAGAAGCGAGTAATTCCAGGATCTGTGACAGACCCAAGGCAGAGGGAGCAACTGGCTCCTTGTCCTTCCGAGTGAGGGGAGGGGCATGGGTAGCCGCAGTGCCTTTGTTAATGTGGAACTTGCCATATAAGAGAAGATGGGATGGTGAGGGAAGTGAATATCATTTAAAAAAATGACTGTTCATCAAAAAAGTAATTTAAAGAAGTTACTAGTTTATAAAATAGTGAGGACATCTAATTCATACAATATTCTTTACTCACTATTGGCAGTTTTTGTTTATCTATGGGAAGATAAAGTGAGAAGAGTCGAATACTAATAGGGAATAGAGTGCTTTTAAAAAGCCTAACAGGATCGTGTGTGTACAGAAAACACGGTCACCTAGTGTCTGCTACAGGAGAAGAGCTTGTTAGAAGTGTGAGTTTTGGGGGAGGAGTATTGTACAGCTGTTTATTTGTTCGCTTTCCTCCTTCTTCATGTCTCCGTATTGAAGAGACAAGGTCATCCGTCTGTCTAGATGGGCCAGACTTCCGGTTCGGGCTGGCGGCATCCTCCCAGAGCTCATTACCATGTTCTTCTTTTCCCTGTATCCCCACTAACGCGGTGCAGTTAGAGGCTTGTTTGGATTCCAGGTTTCTTCCCCTGACAAAGCCACAGGTGGTTCTGTGTACTTCCGTTGCATTGCCTTAGGAATGTTTCCGTTTAGTGATGTTGAGATGGACCAGCAGGTTCATACGGAGTGAGCACGATCTTTCCATTAGAACAGATGAACCTGGTTTGCACGGTGCTTAGGAGAGAGCAGAGGGTGGGCCAGTGAGAAGCCAGCCCCCGTGAGGTGCATGGTCACCTGATCCTTGTTTTCAGCAGCACTAACTTAGGGAGACTGTGTGTCCTGGACCAAATGCTCTCTGGTTCAGTATCTCTGAGAGCAAAGCTTCTGTTTGCAGCTTTGATGCAGACAGGGCCTTCTCGACAAGTCTTCCTGCGTTCAGCTCTCCCTGGAGCATAACTTTCCGAGGGGCCTCCTTCCTGAGTGCCTACAGCACCCTGACTCTGGAGTCCTCTAGCCAGCGTTTCCCCACCTGTGCAGCTGGGTTGATATCTCACATCTGGACCATCCATTCTCCCAACCCCTCTGTCCTGTGTTTATGCCTCTAAAGACACTTCTTTTTAGAGGGATTAGGGAAGGTCTAGAGAGGTAAATAGCAGTGTTAATCTAGAATGGTTTTCAAAAGGGTCAGTTTCAAAGATATTCATTTCTAGAACATCTCCTTTAAGTGTTACATGGATATAAATTAACATTAAAAATATGTAGCTATTTAGGGATGCCTGCGTGGCTATCAGTTTTGCATCTGCCTTCGGCTCAGGTCGTGATCTCAGGGTCCTGGGATTGAGCCCTGCGTCAGGCTCCCTGCTCAGCGGGGAGCTTGTTTCTCCCTCTCCTGCTCCCCCTGCTTGTGTTCTCTCTCTCTTTCAAATAAATAAATACAATCTTTTAAAAAATGTAGCTATTTGTAACACTAGGCCATTATGGTTTAATTGGTTGTTTCTCTTGCAGGACTTCAAAATGATAAATAAAGAATTAACAGCAACCAAATTTGTGGAGGTCATCGCAGAGGATAATCCTTTCATACAAGACGGCGTAGACAGCAATTTAGAATTTGAGGTTTGTAAAGAGGTGTGACAAATAGCACAGATACAATTTAGGCTGTTTGCCTGGGATACCGAGAACCAAGATTTGACCGAAAAGCATTCTAGCCCCAGTGCATAACTATGTGTACGTCTGTATGCATGTGTGTATTTACGCACGTGTGTATATCTGTGTGTGTCTGTATAGCTGTATCTCCTTGATTGTATTAGAAAACTGGAGTTCATAGAAAAAGGAATATTCCAGATGTCAGGAAATAACAAATGAAGTCAAAAGAATATTAAACTACAGTTGACCCTGAACAACGCCAGCGTTAGGAACATCGACACCCCCACTCAGCCAGAAATTCAGGTATAACTTCGACCCCCCAATACTTCACTACTCATAGCCTGCTGTTGACTGAAAGCCTTACTGATAACATAAACAGGCGATTAACACTCATTTTGTATTACATACTGTGTTCTTACAACAATAAAGTAAGCTAGAGACAAGAAAACATTAAGAAAATCATAAGGAAGAGAAAATATATTTACAGCACTGTCCTGTATGTATGGGAAAAAAATCTGCACATCAGTGGCCCCACGCAGTTCACACCCGTGTTGTTCAAGGGTCAACTGTACGACACTGTTTCTTGGATAACTGAGCAATTTAATACATGTTTATGTTTCTCTGGCTGACATGTCCTATACCTGTCAGACACTAATTGATCTCCTCCAGTGAATAGGTCTAAGTGTCTTCAGTTTTCAGCACTCCTTGCCGAGGGCCTCTGGGCAAGTTGGCCACCCCAGGCTCAGTCTTTTCTTCTGTAAACGGAAGTGGGGCAACTGGTTGGCCCCACTGTTTTTAGTATCTGCCAGACCTCCTGATTTCCTCCCCGCAGGCCCTGCTGCCAGGAGTCTACTCTTTGTCCCCGTGCTTTTGCCTCTTCTGGACAGGTCCTAAAGATGGGATCTGTGTGGCTCCTCCCACTTGGCTAAAACCATTTGCGTTCAGGTCACCAGTGACCCCATGATGACCCGCCCAGGGGGGCCTGCCATGGCACCTGAAAGGCCGTGTCTGCCACCTCAAACACGTTCTTCCCTCCATGTCCTTGGTCTTCCACTTCCCTCACTGCTGGTCCCTTTCCAACTTGTTTGCTGGTTTCTCCTTTTCTGCCACACTCGTCCTGTCCAAGTGCTCTAGGCTCCAGCCGGGGCCCCCTTCTCTAGCTGTGCTCACCCCTTGTCTCATAATCTTAAATGCCACCTTTCTGAGGACAAGGCCAGTGTTTGTATCTCCAACCCAAATCATGCTTTCCAGCTTGATGGCCTAGCCAGAGTGGCCCCTCAGGTTTCTCACAGCCCAGAATGTCCCACAGCCCAGACTGTCCCCCACCTGCGTACCTCAGCCTCCCGTGTGTGGAGGGAGGATGGCACCCTGCCCTTCAGTTGTCAGGCCCCGTCTCTGTCTCAACGACTCCTCTATCTCATACCCATATTCAGATCTTCAGGAGATCCTGTTGGGTCCACCTTCAAAGTATTTCTAGAATGTGGTGCCTCCTATCACACTGCTTCGTCTGGAAAGTGGCTCACCCATCCTCCTGATATGTCCCTTGTCTTCCTACCTCCCAGGGCGGCAGCCAGGTCATGTCACTCCCCTGCTCACACCCCCAGGCTTCCCATCTCACTCAGAGTGGAGGCCCTCAAGACATAGATGGCTCCACCTTTCTGAGTCCTTGTCTGACCACTGAGTCACACCTTCCTCCCTGCTGTCCGCGGAACGCAACTGTCACACTCCTATCTCAGAACATTTGAACTTGCTATGCCCCACTCTGCCATTTATTGTGGGGACTTAAATAACAGAAATGTAGTGGCTGCAGTTCTGAAAGCCAGAGTCAGAAATAAGGTAGAGCTGGTTCCTTCTGGGGCTGTGGAAAAGCTGTGCTCTGGGCCTCTCCTCTTGACTTGTAGGCATAGGCGGCCATCTTCTCCTCATGTCTCTTCACATTGTCTTCCTGCTATGGGTCTGTCTCTGTGAACCAATTTCCCTCTTATGAGGACAGTGGCCATGTTGGATTAGGGCCCACCCTAATGATCTCATTTTCACTTGATCTGTAAAGACATTATCACCAAGGTCACATTCTGAGGTGCTGGGGGTTAGGACTCCACCCCTTTTTTCGGAGACACAATTTGGCCCATAACAGCCTTTCCTTTTGTCCCCCCAAATTCATGTCTTTCGTATGTGTAAAATATATTCACCCCATCTCATCATCTCCCAAGGGCTGTCATTCCAGCGTCCACACTGAGTGAGCTTCCCACCTGCCTCTGTGCAGCCCCCACCTCACGACGCTTGTGAGTTCCTTCTGCTCTTATCCAAACTGTAAGAATAACTTCATCTTGAACAAAAACTTTAGGCTGTTTTTCTCAAGCTGACAGGCAAACTCATAAGCCGGGACACACACAGTAGGCTGGAACTGCAAATCTAAGGCACAATTTTTGTCCGCCTGACGTTGACAGGACCTCCACAGTGCCAGGTGGGGTCGTGTGCTTCAAAGTTTGCTCTCTGCTGGGAGAGGAAGAGTAGGAATGGCGTGAGCAGAAGAGCTAATAAGAGAACAAAACTCTTCTTGTAGGTCATGCTTCCAAAGTGGATGTTTGGCGTCACCTCAAGGCTGGTGACAATAGCTGCCTGGCTAGGGGCAGGGACCCACTGGCCTGTGCTTTTACTTAAGACAACAGCTACGAGTCCCAGCCACTAATGATCCAACATGTGGGATGACAGGCACTTTACACCGGTATTTCACCTGACCCTCATGACAGAGTATACGGTGCTGACCGCATCCTACTGGTGGAGAAACTGGCACTCCGCGTGATTCAACGAGCCAAGGGCAAAGCCTTTGGAGGAGGGGCTGGCATATGGGTAGGACACTTTGGGAGCTTGGCAGGTAGTGAGTGAGTGTTAGGTGGGGGGTCACAGGGAGAGTCAAATTTGGGCACAAGAAACAAAGTGCCCTATCTTTGAACTAAGCAAATGTCTCATTTACCAGCCTGACCCATCTTTGGGCAGGTGTCAGCAAACTGTTAGCTTAGGGGACACTGGGACTGCAGGGATGCTAAGCAGATCCTTGGGCAGCAGGCAGAGCCTGGCCTGGTGCCTCAGGTCAAATCAGTGAGCCTCTTCCAGCTCAGACTCAAAGGGCTCTGGGGTCAGGACCAACAGACATGACAGGTGGATGATCGAAGTCCAGGCAAGCTGTCCCCCCGCGCAGGTGCTGCCCCGGTAGAGGCAGGTCCGTGTGTTGGGTACACACAGCAGGGAGGGGCGTGGCTGCCAAGTGGGTAATTCCTGCACTTGTCACTTGGGTTCACAGGTGGGTTCACTTCTCTAAGTTGTTCGAGAAAAAAGGAAAGCCTTTTGAAAATGCTAATTAGCTAATATATTTCCAACAAAATAGCAAAATGGCTTATAAATCTAATAACAGAACACACGTAATCTTTTAAACGTTGTCATTTTTGTTTCAAATTGGTGTGTACCTATGATGCTTGAGCATTGAATGAGGTGGCATTCTCTGGAGACAGAAACGAACACCCAGTCGAGTTGCTGGTCCACCTCAGGCTGTGTCAGAATGAATAAGACCCTTTATATTTTCTTATGTTTCAGCTGGTTTTCCTGGAATTCTTTGAAGCTCTCTTAAGCTTTGCACTCATCTCTGTCACTGAACAAATGACTAAAGCCTATTTAAATTTGCCAAATGATGACCTGTCTGGAAACAAACATGGAAGCCCTTATACGACAAATCAGGTAAAGGTATCTTAGAATTTACAGAGCAAGAAATGGTTTCATTCTGGCATGGTTAAACCATATCAAAACTACCTTGGGCTTCTGTAACCCTTCAGGAAATAATTTAAGACTTAAGAAAAAAACTTAAGACTTCTTTTCACATTTTGAAAGGGTGTATTGTCTTTTTGGTCATGACCCAGGACGTACCCTCCTCGCCATAGTAGCGGAGATGTCCTAATGACGGTCAGAGTGCGTACCAACACACTGGGTGGACCAGGAGCCTTAGAACATCTGCGATATTTTGTTATGAAATGTTTCATTATGCTATCTAGTGTTTACAAGGGTAGAGAGCCTGTCCCAGAGTGAAGATGCTAAGAAACAGCTCCTGAGTGTACATGAGATGCTAGATGGTTCTCTTAGGATGGGGCCAGCTCACAGGACAGGCCTGCTGAGCACAAGTCTCCACTGCAAGACCTCAGTGGAGCAGGGGCAGTGTCAGCCACCCTCCTAAAGGATCTAGCTGCTGGGGCAAACTGACACAAACTAGTTTTGGGTGAGGTTTCAGGCTAAGTAGGTTTAGAGGATTTCTGATTTTCGGGCCATTCATTTGGACCCACAGGGAGAGTCTTGGGGGGCCAGTGGAACCTCACAGCTGGGAAACTCTTCAGACCTGCACATACAATGTCATTGTTTATTGTGTCAAGAGTGGCTCTTCCCACAAATCCCCTGATGTGGCGCCAAACTCCTCATGAGCTGAGAGCTTCATGTTCAAATTCACCTCACGGTTCACCCCACCAACCAGATATGCCTTGTCCGGGTTGAGGATATGACTGATGGCCTCTCCAGGTCATCTGGGAGCCTGATCATGGGCCATGTTCTGGAGCTTTGCTCTGAGGGAAATGAATGTCCACCCCGAATTCGTCCATGTTTTCATGGATGGCATCACATGGACTCTAATAGCCGAGTGTGAGCACCGTCTAGGGGTCATCCTCAGAAACTGATCATGTTCACTTCTGGTTTTTAATATGTCATTCTAAACGTCCAACAAGGCAAATCATATTCTATCCATACAATGGAGTATGACTCAGCAATGAAATAACTCATGATACAGGATACAAGGATGAATCAAAATAATTATGTTGGGTGAAAGAGGTCAGACAAAAAAAAGGTACAATTATATGAAATTCTAGAAAGTGCAAAGTAATCTGTAGTGACAGCAGATCAGTGATTGCCTAAGGATGAGGGTGGATTCCCAAGGGGCACAGGAAGCGAGCTTGGGGGTGATGGATATTCTCGCTACTTTGACTGAGGTGATTTTTTCACAGGTATAGACATGTCAAAAATCATCAAATAGTAAGTAAACTTTATGTGTAGCTTAACTGTAAATTATACTTGATTAAAATTGTGTGGGGGGGCACCTGGGTGGCTCATCGGTTTAGTGTCTGACTTTGGCTCAGGTCATGATCTTGGGATTCTGGGTCGAGCCCCGTGTCCTGCTCCCTGCTCAGTGGGGAGTCTGCTTCTCTCCCTCTCCTTCTGCCCCTCCCCCAGCTCGTGCTCTTGCTCTCGCAAATATTTTTAAATTTTTATTTATTGTTAAAGGTTTATTTATTTATTTATTTGAGAGAGAGAGAGAGAAGTGTTGGGCAACCTAACCCACTAAGCCACCCAGGTGCCCCAGTAAATAAAATCTTTTATTAAAAAAAAATCATGGGCGTGTCTCCATGAAAATCCCAAATCCTCTTATGTATTTGTCCTTGCTTAGAACCTCCAGAACAGGAGTTCGAGTATAGGAACAAGCCAGGAATCAGATCTGCAGGACGCCAGCACCAAGTCATCTTCAAGCAAGCTAGGACCCATGCTTGATCTTAGCAAAATAAGGAGATCAGAGGTTCGTATTTCAACCAACTACGTAACAATAGTTACCTGGTTGCAGTATCAACGAGCTTTGCGTACCTCCTGTGTGATCAGCACACTTCTGTGTGCTGGCGATCTGCAGAGAAGCAAAAACCTGTCCCCTCTCGGACTTCACATTCCAGGGAGGATGGGGAGACGAGTGGATGGCAGTGACAGCTCACACTCCGGGGTGTTTACCAGGTGTCACGCACTCGGCAGTAGGACCTCATTTAACACTCCAAACCACCTTCGGGTGCTGTTACTATCTCTAGGAGGGAGCTGAGGCACGAGAAGTTAGGTAGGCTGCCCACAGTCACGCCTCTAGTAAGCACTGGAGCTGGGGGTGCGTATGCAGCAGTCTGACTCCAGAATTTGCACCCGTTACCACAATGCTCCACTTCCTCACACTTACGAGGTGTAAGGGATGCAGTGAAAAGCAAGGCAGGCTGTGGAGTGACAGGATGAGGTAGTGACAGGTCTTCTGATGAAGTGACATTCAAGCACTCATGAAGTGGGGAAGCAACCATGGGATTATCTGGAGGAAGACTCTTCTGTGCCGAGACCCTGAGGTGGGGGCATGTTTGGGTTGTTGACAGACACGTGGCTCAGCAGGTGCAGCCACGTCGGAGTGGCCTGGGCACAGGAACTCCGTGGGGCAGTGGGGCCAGACCAGGAGAGCGCTGGCCACGGTGAGGACCCGGCTTCCTTCTGAGTGAGGAGGGAGGGCCCTGGCGCAGACGGTTAGTAGGCTCCCGGTGGCTTCACTGTTGACAAACCGGTAAGGCAGGTTTTGGAATCACAGGTCGGTTTGTTGAAGACTGCGGAGTTTGAGAAGGAAAGACGTGGCCAAGATGACTCTAAGCCTTTTGGCCTGAATGACTGGGAGATACGGTTGTCATTTACTGTGAAGGGAAGCCTGGGGTGGGGGACAGGAGTTAGGGGGCTGCTTTTGGACACGTTAAGCTTATGGTGTCTGATCAGACATCCAGGTGGTATAGACGGAGACACAAGCCTGGGGTTCAAGGGCGAGATCTCATTGGAGGCAGACACGTGGGTGTGAACAGCATATATCCACTAATTAATGCCGTTAATATCAGACCGTAGGTACATTTAACTGTATGTAGAAAACACTTTCCAACAGACCCAGGGAAGACTTTCAAATCTTTGGTTTCTTGGGAGGAGAGTTTTAGTGGATACAATAACTGTTATCCATTTCCTTAATTGTACAAATAGCAATATTTTATGCAAGTTAAACATAGTCAAAGATAGTCTCTTGCTTAAAGAGAATGGCCTCATTAATAACTTTCTAATTATTTATAATGTAGCAAGTTGGTTTTAGTCCACAATGATGCAGAAGTCATATTTTGCTTTATTTATTTATTTTTTAAATGTAAAAGCCCAAGATCAAGAAGTCTCTAAGTGATGAAAGGATTTCCAAAATGAACTTTAGATCTCCGGGAAAAGGGCTAACGTTTTTTTTATCTCAAAATGGTGAGTATTTTCATGACTGAATTCTAATGTTTGCACACTGTTGCTTTATAAATGATACGAGGTTTAGAAAAATGTACGACTATCTTTTAAAAATATAATTAGGCCTCTAGTACTATTTCCAATCCTGCCACCCACTTGATGGAGTTCACTTTCAAGGCATGATCTTGCTGCGATGGTTTTTTTTGGGTTTTTTTTGGGTCTTTGTTTTCGTATTTTTTTTTCCAGTTTCACTGAGGTGTAAGCGACTTTTAACCCGAGTCTCAGGTATATGGCATAGTACTTTGACATATATGTATTGTGAAATGATCACCACAGTATGATTTGCTAACATACATCATCTTCTATAGATAACCAAAAAACCATTTTTTTTCCTTTTGATGAGAACTCTTAGGATCTATGCTTAACAATTTTTGTCTATATCACACAGCAGCATCAACTATCGGCGTCACGCTGTAGATTACATCGCTAGTACTTCCTTATTTTACAACTGGAATTTCATAGTTTTTGACCACCTTCATCCAATCCCCCCAACCCCAACCCCAGCCTCCGGTAACCACAAATCTGGTCTCTTTTTTCATGAGTTTTTTTTTTTTGTTTAAAATTCTGCATATATTGGGGTGCCTGGGTGGCACAGCGGTTAAGCGTCTGCCTTCGGCTCAGGGCGTGATCCCGGCGTTCTGGGNTTGTTTAAAATTCTGCATATATTGGGGTGCCTGGGTGGCACAGTGGTTAAGCGTCTGCCTTCGGCTCAGGGCGTGATCCCGGCGTTCTGGGATCAAACCCCACATCAGGCTCCTCTGCTATGGGCCTGCTTCTTCCTCTCCCACTCCCCCTGACTGTGTTCCCTCTCTCGCTGGCTATCTCTCTCTCTGTCAAATAAATAAATAAAATCTTTAAAAAAAATAAAATAAAATTCTACATATAGTAAGATCATAGAGTGCTTGTCTTTCTCTGGCTGGCTTATTTCACTTAGCGTAATGCCCTCAAGGCCCGTCNTCTACATATAAGTAAGATCATAGAGTGCTTGTCTTTCTCTGGCTGGCTTATTTCACTTAGCGTAATGCCCTCAAGGCCCGTCCATGTTGTCACAAATGGCAGGGTTCCCCCCCCCCTTTTTTTAAAGATTTTATTTATTTATGTGACAGAGACAGCCAGCAAGAGAGGGAACACAAGCAGGGGGAGTGGGAGAGGAAGAAGCAGGCTCCCAGCAGAGGAACCCGATGTGGGACTCGATCCCAGAACACTGGGATCACACCCTGAGCCGAAGGCAGACGCTTAACGACTGCGCTACCCAGGCGCCCCAGGGTTTCCCCCTTTTTAACGGATGAATAAAGTTCCATTGTATATATGCCACAACTTCTTTATCCATCTATCCGTTGGACACTTAGGTTGTTTCCATGTCTTGACTGTTGTGGATGATACTACAATGATCGTGGGGGAGCAGACATCTCTTCCACAGTGTTTTTGTTTCCTTTGGATATATTTCCAGGAGTAGAATTGTTGGGTTATATGATACTTCTATTTTGAATTTGCTGAGGAACCTCCATACTGTTTCCCAGAGGGGCTGCACCAATTTACATTCCCCCCAACAGGGCAGGAGGGCTCCCCTTTCTCCACATCCTCACCAGCATTTATCATCTCTTGTCTTTTCGATGCTCACCATTCTGACAGGTGTGCAGTGATCTTTTTTCCCAACACCACTTATTGAAGAGACTATCTTCTCTCCATTGAACATTCTTGTCTTCCTTGTCAAGTACTGACTATACACATGGGTTTATTTCTGGGCTCTTGATTCTGTTCCCTTGGTCTTTGTGTCTGTTTTGATGCCAGTACCATACTGTTAACTTTTTATACTGTGTAGCAGAGCTTCAAGTCAGGAAGTATGATGCCTCCTGCTTAGTTCTTTCTCAGGATTGCTTTGGCTATCTGGGGTCTTTTGTGGTTCCATATACATTTTAGAGCTGTTTTTTCTACCTGTTAAAAATGCCATTGGAATCTTGATAGGGATTGCATCAAATCTATAAATGGCTCTTGGTAGTATTGACATCTTAACAATATTAAATTTTCCAATCCATGAATATGGGTTACCTTTCCATTTATTTTTGTCTTTTTCAATTTCCTTCCATCATGTCTTAAAGTACTCTGAGTAGAGATCTTTTACTTGTTGGCTAAATTTATTCCTAAGCATTTTATTGTGTTGATGATATTGTAAATGGGATCATTTTAATTCTTTTCCTGATAATTCATTGTTAGTGTATAGAAACCCTATTGATTTTTGTATGTTAATTTTATATCCTGCAACTTTCCTGCATTCATTGATTAGACCTATCAGTTTTTTCGTGGAGTATTCAGGATTTCCCACATATCAAATCATGTCATCTACAAATAGAGACAATTTTACCTCTTCCTTTCCAATTATGATATTTTTAATTTCTTTTTCTTGCCTAACTACTCTGGCTAGGTAGGAACTTCCAGTACTATGTTGAATAAAAGTGATGAGAGTGGATCCTTCTCTTGTTTCTGATCTTAGAGGTTAATTTTTTCAATCCTTCACTATTGAGTGTGATGTTAGCTGAGGGCTTGTAATACATAGCCCTTATTTTTTTAAAAAAGATTTATTTGAGAGAGAGCACAAACAGGGGGAGGGGCAGAGTGAGAGGGAGAGGGATAAGCAGACTCCCCACCAAGTGGGGAGCCCAATGTGGGGCTTGATCCCAGGTGCCTGAGATCATGACCTGAGCTGAAGTCGGACACCAACCAACCGAGCCACCCAGGAACCCCATATATAGTCTGTATTGTGTTGAGGTACATTCCTTCTATTCCTAATTTGTTAAGGTTTTTTTAATCATGAATGGATATAAAATTTTGTCAAATGATTTTTCTGTGTTTACAGAGATGATCATAAAATTTTTTCTTTGATTCTATTAATGTGATGTATCACATTGATCGATTGTATATGTTGAACCATCCTTGCCTCCCAGGGATAAATTCCAGTTGACCATGGTGAATGATCCCTTTAATATGCTGAATTTAGTATACTAGTACTTTATTAAATATTTTTGATCCTATATTCAAAAGGGATAGGAGCTCTTTTTGGGAAGAGTTAGAGAAGGATTTGCATTAATTTTTTTTTCCAAATGTTTGGTAAAGTTCAACAGTGAAACTATCTGGTCTTGGGGTTTTCTTTGCTGGGAGATTTTTGGTTACTAATTCAACCTTACTAGTTATTGGTCTGTTCAGATTTTCTATTTCTTCTTGATTCAGTCTTGGTAGGGTGTATGTTCCTAAGAATTTCTCCATTTCTTCTAGGTTGTCCAGTTTGTTGGTGTATAATTGTTCCTAGTAGCCTTTTATGATCTTTATATTTCTGTGGTATTAATCATAATGTTTGTTTTCATTTATAGTGTTGTTGATTTGGGTCCTCACTATTTTTTCCTTGGTTAGTCTAGCTAAAGGTGTCATTTTTTTTTCAAAGAATCAACTCTTAGTTTTGTTAATATTTTCTGTTTTCCTGTTCTCTGTTTTGTATATTTCTAATCTTTATTATTTCCATCCTTATGCAACTTTTGGATCTGGTTTCTGTTTCTAGTTCCCTAAGTCAGAGTTAGGTTAGTTTATTTGAATTCTTTGTTTCTTAATGTAGGTGTTTATTGCTATGAACTTCTTTCTTAGAACCACTTTTGCTGCATCCTGTAAGTTTTGGTATATTCTGTTTCTATTTTCGTCTCAAGATACTTTTATTTTTTTATTATGTTCAATTAGCCAACATAAAGTAAATTGTTTATGTACTGTTCAACGATTCATTAGTTGCACATAACACCCAGTGCTCATCATAACACGCGCCCTCCTTAACACCCATCACCCAGTTACCCTGCCCCCATCCCCCCTTCTGTAACCCTCAGTTTGTTTCCTGACACTTTTATTTTATTTATTTATTTATTTTTAAAGATTTTATTTATTTATTTGACACAGAGAGACAGCCAGCGAGAGAGGGAACACAAGCAGGGGGAGTGGGAGAGGAAGAAGCAGGCTCCCAGCAGAGGAGCCTGACGTGGTGCTCGATCCCAGAACGCCAGGATCACGCCCGGAGCTGAAGGCAGACGCTTAGCAACTGAGCCACACAGGCGCCCCAGTTTCCTGATACTTTTAAACTTCCCCTTTAATTTCTTCTTCGATCCATTGGTTGTTCAGGAGATAATTTCTATGTGTTTCCAGTTTTCCTCCTGTTACTGACTTCTATTTTATACTATACATTGTGGTCAGAGAAGATACTTGATAGGATTTCAATCTTGAATTTGCTAAGACTTGTTTTGTGGTCTAACATGTTGATCTATGCTAGAAAATGTTCCATGTGTGCTTGAAAAGAATGTGTATTCTGTTGTCAGAATGTTCTGTATATGTCTGTTAAGTCCATTTGGTCTATAGCATTGATCAAATCTGTTTCCTTATTATCTGTCTGGATGACCTATCCATTGTTGAAAGTGGGGTAGTAAAGTCTCCAGCTATTACTGTATTGCTTATTTCTCATTTTTGCTCTGTTAGCTTTTGCTTTATTTATTTAGGTACCTGAAGTAGGCTGCATAAATATAAATGTATCTTCTTGATGGATTAACTGCTTTATCATTATGTAATGACCTGGTCTCTTTTTACTGTTTTTAAAGTCTGTGTTGTCTGGGGATGCCGGGGTGGCTCAGCTGGTTAAGTGTCTGCCTTCAGCTCAAGTCATGATCTCAGGGTCCTGGGATTGAGTCCCACATCGGGCTCCTTGCTCAGTGGGGAGTCTGCTTCTCCATCTCACTCTGCCCTTCCCCCACTTGTTCTCTCTCTCAAATAAATATAATCTTTAAGAAAAAGTCCGTGTTGTCTGATATTAGTTACTCCTGCCTTTTTTTTAATTACCATTTGTTTGAAATATCTTTTCCACCCCTCCACTTTCAGTCTGTGTGTGTCTTTAAGGTTAAGTGAATTCTTATAGGCAGCTTATTCTTGGATCTTGTCTATTTATCCAATCAGCTATTCTATGCCTTTGATTGGAGAATTTAATCTTAATTTACACTTAAGGTAATTATTGATAGGTAAGGACTTACTGTTGCTCTTTTGTTAATTGTTTTCTGATTGTTTCGTAGAGCTACCATTCCTTGTTTTTTATACTGCTGCGTTTTTTCGTGTTTTGATGCCTTTGGTATCAGTATGCTCTGACTTTTAAAAATCATATCTTTTTGTGTTATTATTACAGAAATTTTCCCCTTGTGGGTACCATAAAGCTTATATAAAATGTCTTAAAATTGTAACACCCTGTTTTAAGCTAATAACTTCATTAGCGTTCTTAAATTTTACACTTCTCCCCCCCCCCATGTTTTAGGTTACTGATGTTACCATTTACATATTTTTTATATTCTGTAACTAACAACAGATAATTTTTTTAAACTTTTGAACTAGAGTTAAAGTGAATCACGCACCACCATTACCATATTACGGAATCTGACTATGTATTTACTATTACCAGTGGGTTTTACACTTCCGGCTTATGTTTTTATGATGCTAATTAGTATCCTTTAAGTTCTACTTAAAGCACTCTCTTAAGCATTTCCTGTAAGGCAGGTTTAGTGGTGATGAACTCCTTTTGTTTGTTCAGAGAAGCACCTCTTCTCCACTTCTGAAGGACAACTTTGCTGGGTATAATTCTTGGTTGACACGTTTTTTTCTTTCAATATTTGAATAGTTCATTTCACTCCCTCTTGGCCTAAGTTTCTATTGAAAAACCAGTCAGTAGTCGTATAGGGGGTTCCCTTATATGTAACTTCTCTCTTAATTTCAAAATTCTTTGACTTTTGATGATTATAATGTGCTTCAGTGTAGCTCCCTTTGGGCTTAACCTATTTGGGATCTTTATGACTTCATAGAGCTGGATGTCCTTTTCTCTCCTTAGGTTTGGTAAGTTTTTAGCCATTATTTATTGCTTTAAATATACTTTCTATCCCCTTGTCTCCTCCTTCTGGAATTTCTATAATGAGAATACCATTTCTTTTGATTGTGTTCCAGAAGTTCCATAGGCTTTCCTCACCTTTTTCAAATTTTTGTTCCTTCTGCCCTGTCTTCTGGGTCTCTGATTCTTTCTTCTGTATGATCCAGTCTGCTTTTAAAGCTTACTATTGAATTCTTCATTCATTGTTGTTTTTCAGCTCTAGGATTTGTTTTTGGGTTTTTTTGATGGCTCCTTTGTTGAACTTGTTTTGTTCTTGCATGGTTTTCCTAATTTTGTGTAGTTGTATATTCTTGTAGTTCACTAACTTCTTCAAGAGGATTGTTCTGAATTCTCCAACAGTTCATAGAGCTCCACTTCTTTAGGGTCACCTATTACAGCTTTATTAGTTTCCTTTGGTGGTGTTATGTTTACTTGGTTTTCATGATCCTTGATCTCTTGCTTTGGTATCTATGCATTTGAGCCAGTGGTATCCTCCTTCAGATTTTACAGGTTTGCAATAGCAGAGACATTTGCTCACCCATCAGCTCAGTTTGGGTTTCTGGATGTGTCTGGTGGTACTTTCTTGGGCCGGTAGGGCTTATTATCAGGTCTATTTTGTGGCAAGGCTTCTGTTTGAGCTCTGAGATTGGTGGGGGAAGGGTGCTGCTGACTGAAAACAGTTTTAGGTAGGACTAATGGCTTGGTTCCCTGCCCAAGTGAGGCTACAGGAAATGCTTCATGGTTGCCTGGGTATTCTGGTCAGGTTGGGTAGGATACTCAGCTGTAGATAAGGCTATGAATTAGCTTCCCGACTCTGGCGGGGCAGCAGGGCAGGGCTTAGGGCCTGCATGGCTTGTTGTTTGGGTACCTGAATCAGGCAAGTGTGTGAAATAAATTCCCTGGCCAGACAGGTTGCTGATTTTGCTCTGCAGACAGGGAAAGTCCTAGGCTGTGCTCTCTGTTCAAGTGCAGGACTGCTGGGTGGGCTACAGACTGTATGCAGCAATGAGGTGGGGTGGAGGTGGGGCGGGGGGAGTAGTGTTATGAATTAGTTTCCTTGGCTGAGTGGAGAGGGAGAACTGCTCAAAGGCTGATAATGCTCTTTGTAGTCTTGACTCAAGCCAACCCATGCTCCCACATTCCCTGGCTAAACAGGGCCACTGGCTTTGCTCTGCAGTCTCTCAGCTCTGCCTACCAGACTGCTCAAATTTTGCAGGGCTATTGCAGCTTTGCAGATGTTCTGGTCAGGTTTTCTGGCTGAGCAGGGCTGGGAGGTTTACTTAGCACAGGATGGAGCTATGAATCAGATCCTCTGCTTGGACGGAGCAGTGGAACCCTCCATACATGGAACTGGCTGCCACACTGTGTGCTTGCGTGTTCCTGGGCAGGGGCACCAACCAGTCTCCAAGGGTAGCACAGCTCTTCATTTGAGGACATTAATCAGGCTGACCTATACCCTGTGGTGTTTCCTGGTCAGATTTCACCACCAACTTGGTTCTGTAGGTGAGCAAAGACACTGTTTGGGGGCTGACACTTGGGTGCTGCAGGTAGGAACTCAAGTCAAGTCTGCCAAGATCTCAGTGCTGACTGTTGCAAGCCCCTCCCCCTTCTGTCACTAACAAATTCCCAGTGGTTGAGCCCACAGATTCCCTAGCAATTCCCATGGGGTAAGACTGCAGTGGGGGCCCCCAAGAAGTGACCCACAATGCTGGGGGATCTGGATGTCTACCCTGGACTCTCTTTTCCCACTGAAGGAACCACAGACTCAGGGGAGACCTCAGTTTGGTGCTGTGCCAGCCTGGGGGTGGAGGGGAGAATGCAGTCAGCATGTCGCCGTTCCTCTTACCCTTCCAGTGCTGTTTTGTTCTCTGTGGTGAAGGAGTGCTTCAGCTTCACCCCTGCAGTCTAGGATTCTCTCAGTGGTGTCTTGTCCATGAATAGTTGTTGGTTCTTCTTTTGAAGGGGGAGTGAAGTCAGGCAATGACCTATGTCACCATCTTGGTGATGTCACTTCTCCTGGAGTTGACTTTCAAAAGCATGCTCTTACCAAGTTGAATCAGTCTGTTAGGACAGCTGTTCCCCCAGTGTGGGCCCTGCATGTCCATCTCTCAAGCCTGATACTGTTGACGGTATCCTTATACAGTTGACTTGTCTTTCTCAAGAGTTTCATTCACTTTTTTTTTAAAAAATTGAAGTATAATTAACATAGTGTTAGTTTCAGGTGTACAATATGATTAAACAGTTTTATATACTACTCCGTGCTCATCAAGATAAGTGTGTTAAGTGTTGAACCCCTTTTTAAATTTCACTCATCCCCCCCACTCATCTCTCTGGCAACCATCAGTTCTCTGTATTTTTAAGAGTTCATCTCTTTGTTTATTGATTTGTTTTCTTAAATTCCACATGAGTGAAATCATATGGTATTTGTCTCTCTGACCTCACTTTATACACGTTAGGTCCATCAATGTTGTTGCAAATGACAAGATCTCATTTTTTTATGGCTGAGTAATATTCCATTGTATGTGTATATACATACATATACATTCCATTCATTCATCCATTCATCTATGGATAGATACTTGGGTTGCTTCCATGTTTGGCTCTTGTAAATAGTACTGCAATAAACACAGGGGTGCATATATCTTTTCAAACTAGTGTTTTCATTTTCTTTGGATAAATACCCAGTAGTGGAACTACTGAATCATATGGTAATTTTAATTTTTTGAGGAACCCCCATACCATTTTCCACAGTGGCTGCACCAATTTGTATTCCCACCAACAGTGCACGAGGGCCCCTTTTCTTCCACATCCTCATGAACACTTGTTATTTCTTGTGTTTTTGATTTGAGCCATTCTGACAGGTGTAGGTGATATCTCACTGTGGTTTTGATTTGCATTTCTGATGATAAGTGATGTTCATCTTTTCATGTGTCTGTTAGCCATCTGTGTCTTCTTTGGGAAAATGTGTATTCAGGTCCTCTGTCATTTGTTTTTGGTGTTCTTTATATATTTTGCATATTAATCCCTTATCAGATATATCATTCCCAAACATCTTTTCCCATTCTGTAGGTTGTCTTGATGATTCCTTTCATCACTGTGCAAAGGCTTTTTATTTTGATGTAGTCCCAGTAGTTTATTTTTGCTTTTGTTCACCTGAGGAGACACATCTAGGAAAATACCACTAGGGCTGATGTCAGAGAAACTACTACCTATGTTTTCTTCTAGGAGTTTTCTGGTTAGGTCTTTAATCCATTTTACTTTTGCATATGGGGTAAGATGGTTTTTAAAGATGCTCAAGTTAAAAACAACAAAACCCTTATTCGGTGCCTCATATTCCTTCTAATATGATCCCTTTACCTGGTAAAATCCCTCTCGCATTCTATCTGCTGCCTCCACTTCCCCAACTTCCAGGTCATTGCTCAGCCCTATCCACACTGGCTTCCAGCTTCATCCCTCTCCTTTGCCTGGGGTCATCCAATGCCACTGGGCTCTTCCTATTAAAAAAGGGCCAGGTGTGTTAAGAATAAAAATATCATACAACCACTTGGACATTAAAAGCAAAAACAATACAACAAAAAGCCCCACCAAATATGAGTTCCTCTATTCTAAATAGTTCTTAAAGTAAAATTACACTTCTGAGAATAGTTAGAAAAGTGAAATAGAAACATTCCGAGACATGGTCAAAACTATAACCTAGAAAATGTATAGTGTTAAATGTTTTCACTATTAAACAAGAAAACATGGTAACTTCAACATTTGGCCCAAAAGGGTAGAGGGAGGAGTATGAAATACAAGGAGAGAAGGAGGAAGGCATTAATGAGAATATAAACTCACAAATTATACATAAAAATACTAAAGTTACTAAAATTGATCATTCTGAAAGCTGGTTCTTTATGTGAGAAGACAGACACTCTCAATCTAGTGTAGTCAGGATGAAAGTGATAGAACACATATCATCTCACTTGGAAGAAAAAAATACCCATAGACAAGATTTTTTTTTAAGTGTAGTGAAAGGATGCTATATATATCTCTAAGCTAATACATATGAAAAATCTGAAATTATTTTCTAGGAAGATATTAATAACAAAAATAGACTCAGGAAAAGACAGAAAACCTGAATAATCATGGGGAAAAAAACCATCAGAATGTTACTCTCCTAAATTTAATTTTATGAGCAAAAAACTTAAGACAGTACCAGTATTAGAATTGTTCTTACATGCTTATTTTTAAAACTCCAAGCATAAAAAAAAGTTCATTTAACAAAATCAGTATAACCAAGACCTGAAAACGTGATGAAGATTAAAACGAAATTGAAACCCTGTCTCTCCCCTGGGAAAGAAACCACCTGAGCAGGAAGATCACGGCTGAATTCCCAGAGCCTGAACCACGCTAAGTTAATGAAACCTAAGCAGTACTAATTCAAAAGCCCTTGTCTTTTAATCCACAGACTCTTTCTTCTGCTGGATCCATTCTGTGGTTGATGCTCTACTGCATTTTCATCTCACGCACCGTAGTCCTCGGCCCCACAACTTGGTTTTTTTGCAATTTCCATCTCCTTGTTATCAACTCCTTTTGTTCATAGGTTGTTTTCCTGATTTCACAGAACTGTCTTCTGTGTGCTTGTAGCTCCCTGAGTGTCCTTCAAATGGCTATTCTGAATGCTCAGTCAGGTCAGTCGCAGACCTCCATACCTTTGGGGCTGGTTACTGGAAGATTATTTTGCTCTTGCGGTGGTGTCATTTTTCTTTAGACTCCTTGAAGTCTTGTGTTGCTGCCTTTGCATGCGAAATCTCTACTAATAAAACCTTCCTTCAGCGCTGTTAGGGATTCTGAAGCTTTCTCAGACCACCTAAGGACACACCTGCTCAACATTTCTTGGTCCCTTTTGTGGGAGAATTCTTACCTTCTC
Organism: Ailuropoda melanoleuca; assembly: GCF_002007445.2. Lineage (NCBI taxonomy): Eukaryota > Metazoa > Chordata > Mammalia > Carnivora > Ursidae > Ailuropoda > Ailuropoda melanoleuca. The sequence continues at coordinate 4,748,589 of NC_048227.1, forward strand.
TCAATCCTGTGATATACCAGGCTGAGTGCTGGCAGGCTCCCTTGTGCTGTCTCAGGGCGGGTGCTAAGTCAAGTTTGTGGTCCCTCCCTGGCCCCCATGCTGTGAGTGCTCACTCCCAGCACTGTTATGTGGGTGAGGTGCATTGAATGCTGCGGGCCTGGCACCAATGACCTACCCTCTGTCTTCGTGCATTTGCACTTCTTGAACATTTCATATAAATGGAATCTTGTCTGTTCTGTCTTCTTTCACTTAAAATTACTTTAGGATTCACTCATGCTGTAACATGTCTTACTATTTTGCTCCTTTGTATAGCTGAGTAGTGTTCCATTGTAGAAATAAACCACATTTTATCTCTTCATCAGTTGTGGAGGACAGCTGGGCTATTTCCACCTTAGGCTATCAATCATGAATAGTGAAAATTGGCGTGTAAGGCATGGTGGGCATTTTCTTGGATTGGTATCTAGCAGTGGAATTGTTCTAGGATATAAACAGCCAGGCTGTTTTCCTAATTGGCCATACCATTCTGTCTGCCATCAGTGATATATGAGGAGGTCTGGTCTTTCCACGTCCTCTCCAACACTTAGTGGTGTGTTTAAAAAAAATTTTTTTTTTAAAGATTTTATTTATTTGATAGAGAGGCAGCCAGCAAGGGAGGGAACAGAAGCAGGGGGAGTGGGAGAGGAAGAAGCAGGCTCCCAGCAGAGGAGCCTGATGTGGGACTCGATCCCATCCTGGGATCACGCCCTGGGCCGAAGGCAGATGCTTAACGACTGAGCCACCCAGGCGCCCCTAAATTTGCTCCCAGCAGAGGAGCCTGATGTGGGACTCGATCCCAGGACTCTGGGATCACGCCCTGGGCCGAAGGCAGATGCTTAATGACTGAGCCACCCAGACGCCCCTAATTTTTTTTTTTTTAATTGGGTTGTCTCATTGAGTTATTTATGTAACCTGGATTCAAGTCATTCTTTATCTGATATGTTTGGCAGGTATTGTTCCTAGTGCATGACCTTCTATTTTATAATTATTTGCTTTGGCAAAATGGCTTGTGGGAAAAGCACCAGCATATCACTGAGCGTTTACTACTAAATCATTGAGCCTTCATACCACCTCTGTGAGGGGGGGTCCTACATGGTTCCCCTTTTGCAGATGAGGAAACCAAGGCACAGATATTCACTTGCAGGTTACATAGCTAACAAGTGGCAGAGCTGAGCCTTGACCCTAACTTGTTTGGTTCATGTCTGTGCTCTTTACGAGTGCACTCTGCTACTTCTGAAGTAGAGACTGTGCCTGCCCCGTGACACGGTGCCCAGAGCAACAATCCCAGTGAGCTGTTTTTCATCAGTTACCTCCATGCACAACATTCTCCCAAGCCGAGGCCCACCACGGATTATACAGATGTTCTAGAACCTAGGAACTCACGTGGGAAGTGCTGATGAAGGTTTCCCTCAGTCTTTGTAAAATCTGGCACTGGCATCAAGGTTCTTCCTATTAGCGTTCCACTCTGTGCTCGCCACAGTGGCTCCTGAGATGGGAAGGTGGACTGTTGACAGCACCGTACCTTTCCATTGTCCCCATCCTCACCCTCCTCACTGATCCCTGCCCTCACATAGCACAGTAGCCCACGCTAGAGACACAGTCTAAAAACACTTGCTGTCTTCAGAGATCCCTGAGCTTATTGATAATACAGAACTATCCAAAGATTATCATCCCAGAATCAGCTCTTTAAACACATTCCAAAGTGGATATCTGTTGGCCCTAGTAGATCGTGAAGCAACTCTCACCAAGTCAGTAGTTTTACCTACCTTCTTACTCAATTAAGAGTTAAAAATCCTCTTTCATTAGGGCGCATGGGCAGCTCAGTCGGTTGAACATCTAACTCCTGGTTTTGGCTCAGGTGATGATCTCAGGGTCGGGAGATGGAGTCCCACGTCGAGCTCTGTGCCCAGTGCAGAGTTGGCTTGAGATCCTCTCCCTCTCCCCCCGCTTGTACCCCCTAAATAATAAAATCTTTAAAAAAAATCCTCTTTCATTATTTTCTTAGTGAAAACTGCCTTTAAAGACAATGCATGCAGGGGCGCCTGGGTGGCTCAGTCAGTTAAGCAGCTGCCTTCGGCTCAGGTCATGATCCCAGGGTCCTGGGATCAAGCCCCGCATTGGCCTCCCTGCTCAGCGGAGAGCCTGCTTCTCCCTCTCCTTGTTGCTCTGCCTACTTGTGCTCTCTCTCTCTGTGAAATAAATAAAATCTTAAAAAAAAGACAATGCATGCAAAAACCAAGAGGCTTTTTTTTTCTCCCCTGTGAAACATGGAAGATGAAAATTTTCCACAGTTTTAATTTTAGAAAACCAAAATATGTTTACCATTAAGGAAAAAAATACCAGGAAGACTCAAAATGTTGACAGTTGTAGCTCTGGTCTACCGACACTTGCCTTGTTCCAGGTAGTCAGCGAAGCACTTGGTGGTTACCTTAACCGTCCCAAGCATGGGGGGAAGCAGAGCATCACCCCACCTTACAGGGGATGAAGACGCTCAGGCATCGTAGGAAGTGGCAGAACTGGAATTGTATTCACGCTCATTTTAAACTTTCTTCCAGAGAGAAAAGAAAAATCCAAGGACGAACAAAAGGAAAAACCTGCCGTGTGGATCACGAGTATGTTTATCTTTTTTGTGAATATACTGTTCCCTGCACATAAACATGAAGAAATCCTCAAGGAGAAAATAAGGGAGGACAGGCTGCGTCAGGCGGCCATGGCCCCCCAGAGGAAACTCGAAAACGATGAGCTGGAAGCAAGGTAACCTTACAGAACCTCTCTGCTCCTCTCCTCTGTCTTTCCTTCCCATCACTGTGTCTGGGACCAAACACTTTCATTAAAAGTGTACAACTTCCTAAGGGAGGCATCTCCTCCGGTGGCACCAAGGGCCTGGAACTGCCAGAAGAATCCTGCCTGTGACCACCAGTTCTCTCAGGTAGTGAGAACACCTGGGCACCAAGGCTCACCAGAGAGGCGAGGCCCCATGGTGGCTGGGAGGCCACAGAGCTAGTCTACCGGGTTCAGATCCCAGCCCTGCCCCTTGACATATGGGTGGCCCTGGGCAAGGTCCACTCATCGTGCCTTGCTTTCCCCATCTGTAAGTGCAGATAATCACCCATCAGGCTGTTGTGAGGATTTAGTGAGGTGATGTTGTGAAGTGTCTGGAACAGTGCGTGGCACGTGGTAAGCACCACAACCTGCCGCTCACCTACCTTTCTAGAACCATGGTCGAGAGCTGTGCAGTCACAGCTGGCCAGAGTGCTAAAGGCTGCTCTTTGCAAAGCACACGTTGAGCCTGTTGGTCTGTTGAAGAAAGCATTAAACTATACTTACGGGCAAAGACCATAAAAGTATTTTAAAAGGTCACTTACTAGCTGCTAAGTTGCTACGGAGGAAAATGGTTCAAAAATCACTTTAGATACATGAAAATTTCATTCTGGACTGTCTAGACGTGGCATCACTTTGTATTTCAGGCAAAGTGAGGACAATTTACAGTTCTGCTTACAAAAACTGTTGAAATCTAGGTATGGCCTACTTGGCATAAACAAAATATGGCATAAAACTGGTTTTGAAACTGCAAAGAAAAATCAAAGGTACCTTCCTGTGTTTGCTTCTTGTGTTAGGCTGAACAGCTTGAGAGAGGAAGAGGCCAGAAGACCAGACTGTGATGTCGACATCACCGTGATCAAGGAACCGGCGGATGCCTCATCCTCAAGTTTCACACCGAGCACCCCTAAAGAGGACACGGCAGTGTCCCAATCCAGCAAGCCCGTCACAAGTAAGAAAAAGAAAAAGTAGAGGTTACTGGGTTTGGAAAGGAGCCCCAAGAACAAGCAGATGTAGAAGGGGCTTCCAACTGAAGCACGGTAACACCTTTCCTGACCAATAAAATCGTGTCTTACTTCTTGTCGTAGTGCTTGTAAAATACCACTGCCCGGGCCACTGCATTTTGTAAACGGAGCTGAATGATTAAAAAAAAAAAATTTTTTTGATATCCATGTGTGCTATTTTCAAAGTACAGTATTGGTGATGTTTAGAATTTGATAAAACTCATCAGAAGACAGTTGGCGGTGGACAGATTTAAACATTTCTTCAGGGCCCCCTGCCAGAGACTGGACCACCTCCTTTGCCCCTGTCACCACCCTGTGTCCAGCCCTGTGTCCAAATCGTACCTGTCTTCCCGTGCTGCCTTGTATCCGGTTCCTTCCCTGCTCCCACCAGTTCCCCAGCACCACAAAAACTGCAGGAACAAAGGCCAAGGCGGAAAGGCTGAGGCACAGGTGTGGAGCCAGCAGTAAGTGAAACTTGAAGGCTGTGTTAGAAAATGTTATGCTAATTTGTGTTAAATTTAAGGGTAACCAGCAAACGCATGAAAATACAATCTACAGCTTCCAAACTAGCAGAAGGAAGGGAATGGTCATCCAACAAGAAGCTGGGAAAGGGAAAACAACAAAGAAAAAGGCTGGAAACCGAAATCACCAAAGGTGGTGGGAAAAGTGCCAGTATACCTTACCATTGTGACCAGGTTCAACTCCCCTCTTCCTTCACCCAATCCCCCAGATGATTAGACTGGGTTCAAAATCAAAATTCCCTTCATTGGTACTCTTTACAAGGGAAACCTCTTAAAACCAGACAGAAAGGATGAAAATAAAGATATGAAAAAAGATGTACCAGGAAAATCTAATCGAGATGACTGGAATCGTAAGCAATATTAGAAAGAACAGAATTTAGGGGCACCAGGGTGGCTCAGTTGGTTGTGTCCAACTCTTGGTTTCACCTCAGATCATGATCTCAGGGTCGTGAGATCGAGCCCGGCGTCAGGCTCCACACTGAGTGTTGCGCCTGCTTAAGATTCTCTCTCTCCCTCTCCCTCTGCCCCTCCACCCCTGCCTGCTCACTCTAATAAAAAAATTTAAGAACAGAAATTTAAAGCAAACTGAATAGGGATAAACCCAGAAATAATGATAAAAGGACCACCCCCCCAAAAGACACATTATTCATAAACATTTTACATCTTGGCCTTGCAAAAGCTGGTAGAATTACAGGGAGGAAACAGATCAAAAAGACACATATTTAGTAAGGATATAGATAATTTAAGCAAGGCAACTGAGAAGTTTGAACACACAGAAACAAGACTGTGACAGAGAATAAACACTAACTGCATTTTAGGTTGAAATGTACAACTTCAAAGGATACATTCGAGACCATGATCTAACTGCTGCGATTAATAAGTCAGTAATGAACGCAGGATACAGAACTGCTAGAAACAAACACAATCTCAGGTAACTCGTGGGTTAAGAGTGATTCATGATTTCATAACGGAAAGAGTAAATCACGTAAGTCATGAGGGCGGCAACAAAACTTCCAGCCAGGCTACATCTCAGCTGTGAGGATGTAAGCAGCTGTGGCCACTCGGGGGTTATACACGACAAATGAAGAATGCTTGATGTTTAGACCACACTGGGGCCTTTCCATTCAGCCCTTTGTATTATACATGGTCTAAAAATCACGTTAGTACTCAAGAAAAAAACAAAGTCTAGCACTTACTTTGGCCAAACGCTTCTGGGTTCGCTACCACAGGTCTAGTGACTGGGGGAGGGACCCGATCTCCGAGAAGCTCTAGCTGCTAGAATATCCCCAAGGACGAGCCAGGGGCCCACTGGGCGGAGTGGTCCACAGCAAGCAACAGGTGAGAAACTCAAAGCCAAACCAGAATTTTAAAAACCTTAACAATTTATTCGTCTTATTTTCCAGTAAAATATTCACATAATGTCAAAAGAACGGAATGAAAGAGATGTAGCCGACTACCTTTAATTATGTCCACATAAATATTTAAAAACCCCAGCGGATCATCAGACTGAGTAGAAATTTGATTCTTCAAAGCAAGTATTGCTTTACTATTGTCATAATCCAGTCAATAATATGACCGAGACCCTGCAGTGGTAAACAAAATGCCTGCTGAGTTGTTTTTTACAAGATGTTTCGTCGAGCCATCACGGGTCAATCCAAGAAGAATATGTTATTGAACTGCGTTGCACAAAGTTTCTTTACCTCTTCTGCAGAAAAACCACAAACAAACAAAAAACGGAGGTGAGAAACCGAGGTTTTCACGCAAGCGCCTGACACCCACGGGCTGGGGACTGCAGCGCGACTTCTAAAACGCTGAGCCAGCGGGAGCAACCCTCCAGGACCCCTAGCTGCCACCTGGGCCGCAGTTCGCAATTCAAGCGCTCCGCAGAGGTGGCGCCATCATGACCCAATCCCCGCCCNGCCGAGCCGCACCCCCCCCCCCCCCCCCCCCGCACCGGGTGCGCTCACTGCTGTGTCTAATGCACACAACTCTCGCTACAAGTACTAGTAAGAGAAAAACGTGCTGTGTCCTAGCAGGTGTGTGCAGAAAATGAAACCACACACCTGACTTTTGTCCCGTACACAGCACTCCCCCAATTGTCCTGCTCCAACAGAGCAGCAAGGGAGCCCGATGCGGTGAAGGGGACACAGCCCTCTCCTCCGGCGCAAGCCGCTGTCAGGATCAGCCGAGGCAATCGCTGGAAGCACGGTGCGCTCGGGACCAGACCAACCACAAGGGCCAGAAGGCGGGCGGGGAGCTCCCGCGCCAGCAGTCTGCTCAGCCGCAGACGGGGGGCTGTGACCTGCCCGGTGAACCCGACAGCTCTGCCTCGGGATGTCTCTTTATTCTCTGTGTCCCGGCACAGCGAACGGCCAGCACTCAAGTTCTGCACAAGCACCAAAGCCTATTTACCATTGACTTCAATCAGGTTTGCATTTTTTTGATTCAGAATAACATACAGCTCCCGCTGGTCAGACTTCTTCCCGACAACCCAGTAATCGCTCATTGCCTTCACGATGACCTCTTCGTCCTCATCCACTCTGCAAGACACAAGTTCCAAAACACAAGTCTGTTATAGGGGGAGCTAGAACGTGAAAGACACACACACTCTAAGACGAGAAACTGGAAACCAGTCACTTGAAAAGTCTGGGGAGTCACGCGCAAGTGACCAGTGACTTTGGGGCCTCCTGGTCTCCTCAGAAGGGGGGCCCTCTAAGGCGGATCTGGGCCACTGCGCTTTGAAGAGGATTCCTTCGGTGCCTCTTCTCTCCTTAGAAAGGGGGTGCCTAAGTTGAGAAGCTGTTAGAATTACCTAGTAAAATCACTGTTGATGTCACCCAGAATCTTCATTAAATCCGGATGCACAGATGTAAGCGACACGCTAGGTGTTTTCCTCATGTGAATTGTACTTTTCTCGGCTAAATTCATATGGTTGAAGTAGATGAACTTAAACTGGGGTTCTTTTTCAGACCTGTGAAAACATGTCATTAAAATGGTAACATTCTCAAAGAATAATTATCCAAACAATAGCACTATATTGTTAAAACCTTAAATCCATGTGGCTAAGGCCTTGTATTTTCAATGGCTGGGCCTTCAAATCAAGAATCTCAGTTAAGATGTAATACGCTCTAGGGGCGCCTGGGTGGCACAGCTGTTAAGCGTCTGCCTTCGGCTCAGGGCGTGATCCTGGCGTTATGGGATCGAGCCCCACATCAGGCTCTTCCACTATGAGCCTGCTTCTTCCTCTCCCACTCCCCCTGCTTTTGTTCCCTCTCTCGCTGGCTGTCTCTATCTCTGTCAAATAAATAAATAAAATCTTTAAAAAAAAAAAAGATGTAATAGGCTCTTTGTTCACTAGTAACTTATTTGATAACCATGAAGTATTCAATATGATGGAATTTTCCAGAAAGATGAAGTTTATCTTTTTGAAAAGCCAGTATTATAACCATTTTTGTGATGCTTTTCTCAATAACAGTGCTTTAGAAATGGCAATTGCTTGATTATTCTCTGCATTTTGAATTTTTAAAAACAAATGCAAACTACACACAGGCCACCTGTCTTCTAGCAAAGGGGTCAGCAAACGATTAGCGGCCCTGGGGCCAAATGTGGCCACTTTTCTAAATAAAGTTTTAGCGGCACATGGCCACATCCGTACTTTCACGTACGGTCTGTGGCCACTTTCACGCTTCAACAACAGTTGAGTATTTGCAACATATACAGCCCACAAAATCAAAAATGCGTATTATGCGGCCCTTGGCAGAAGTTGTCTGCTGACCCGTTTTAGGAGAGTCAGGGCTCCTTTATCCTGCGGTGCTGGGGAATGAATGCGCTCCCTGTATGTAATCCGCCACAGAACTGAAGCTTACTCCTGTAACAAAGCTTTCATCACCCTGGAGGGAGACCGTTCTATGGCGTATTAGGCTTTTCAGCTGAAGCATAATGAATACTTTAATTGGAAAACATCTTTTATTACGTGAAATGACTGGATAAGGCAACTACACGGCCTCCCAGGTCAGAGTGTGGACTCCTCAGGGAACTGCTCTGACGGCAAGGCCACAGCTCCAGGGCCTCCCGCCCTCCCTGCTCACTGCACCCTCACTTCAGTTCACTCTGGGGTGTGGTGACCACCTGAGCAGCCCTGCCACTGGGGGGGCTCAGAAGCCTTCTCTGCTTATTTCAGGGTTAGCAGCCATGTTCTGGTGGGCTGGGGGTGCCGGAAAGCCGACCTCTGGAAAAGTGGGTTACTACTGTAATACTTCACATCTAGGCAAAGAAAGAATGTGGATGGCTTAGTGTCCAGGAAAATGAAAAGAGAATTCTTAACAAAACCAGAATATGTCTTTAGTAGGCCCCTAAAACTAAGAAAAGCAAGTATAACTATAAGAAACACGTTTGGAAAGATGGAACATTTAAGAAACGTTTAGAAAGAGTTGGGAATTTCATTGGCCCAGCAGACAAACTTCTACCCAGCCGCAATCGGGCTTACAGTCCTGGCTGTTCCGTTTCACCTCAAAACACTCTCTGTGGCCTCCCTCTTTCCCTCATTCAGAATATGTAAAATATTCTTCTAAGAAGATCTAAATTATTTCTTTTGTACCCCTGATGGAAATTTACATTAGCAAATGTTATGCAGTAGTTAAGACAGGGACCAATGTGGCCTCTTTCCACTTCGCCTTATGCAAGGATAACATAAAAACAGGAATAGAAAAATTGCTACTTGCTCTTTCACTATTAACTTGTCCTCTTAATAAAAGAAAAAGGAGAGATCGGCTCACAATAAAAACAGCAAGGATGATGTTCATCCTACGGGCTTATTAGTTCTACCAAAAATGACATCTAACAAACGGTGTGCTCATTTTGAAGGTGTAGCTGCCAGATTCACCTGGTATCTTTTCCAAAAAGCGAAAACAGTCTCCTTTTAAACACCAAAGCATTTTCCCCCTAAACACAGAAATGCAAATTTCTTGCTTTCTTAAAAAAGAACACGCTAAATACAGTTAACTACGTCAATATAAAAGAGACTGAACACAGGGAAATACAGAATTCTTCTTGACGATCTGTTACGAAGTTCGGCTTAAAATATCATAGCACAGTAACGATATCCTCAAAGAACATGAAAAGGTGGGGCCTGTCTTAAATGGTTGTATTCTATACTTTTTCAGTTCATATGTCCACTAATTTTTTAGAGAGTATTTTCTGTTTTCCGTCAAGCCTTTCTTCACATCCCTTTGCCTCTTTCTTTTACAATAGGCTGAAAACCCAAGTGTCTGTGATTGGCAGAGTCACAGGGAGGTTTCCCAGGAGTAAACAGCATCAGTTTTACTGAGCTGCCAGAGACTTCAGTGTTTAAGGACCAGGTATGTGAAGACCCATCCAAACTTCAAGAGCATGCCAGGAAAGGCTTTGAACCAAGGGAGGAAACCAGCAGCTGTTCAGCAGGTACTTGGCTGCTTGTGGAGTTTCCCTGTGGACGTCAATGGCTGGCTGGGAGCACTGAGACCATCTGGTGGCTTTACTTGTTCTGGGCCTCCTTCCAGACGGCTCAGGTTGCCAGACACATGGTTTCTAGGTGAGGACGGCTATTCCTCACTTAATAAACCGAACTAAAAAATAAGATTCTGAATTGACCGATGTAGATATTGTAAGAAAGGAAAACTGGTCTTAATTTAGGAGTTACACAGTACAGCTCTTGCTCCTTTGCATGTCTAGGCTAATCAGGACGTTAGGCACAGCTGAGCCCTTGGAATATGCTCGTGAACTCTGCCCTGGAAGGAAGGCTTCCCCACCCCTGCTCCCCCTGCACGCCCTCTGGACGCCAGCCGGGCCAACGCATCCCTTCTCGCTTCCCTCCTGCCTGGCATCCTGTCCCGAGTCTCACTGTCACCAACCTGCCGTCAATGGTTCCGTCAACGGGCGCACTTCCGTCAATGGGCGCTCTCCTCAGCAGAAATCCTAGCACCATCAACCTCCCAAGCAACTGGGCTGGTTTCCAAATGTATTCAAAATGACTGATAAAAAAAGATTATAACAACTGCTCACAGGAAGGAGTCGCCTTTTCTAGTAACTCTGTACTTCCTCCTCCTCACACCTTTCCAAATTTAGTGTTCAAAGTGGCTAGTGAGTAGGAGTAGGTGAAAGAAGCAGAAAGAAATGTCTCAGATTCAGAAAACCACCGATTTGGGGAAAAAAGTCTTAAATTAGAGCCCTTCCTCTAGCCCTTACAAATTCCAGGTGAATTAGATTGAGACAAAGATAAAACCATATAAGTACCAGATAAAAATGGCATTTTAAAAATATTGGATGGAAAGCTGCAAGTATGACAGTGAAAACAGAAATCTAAAGGAAATACTCAATGAAATGGACTACATAAAAATCCCAGACATGTTATCAAAAATAGTAAAACCAAAGTCAAAAAAATATGTGGTATGACTGACGAGGGCTGATGTAAAAGCAAAGATATAAAGCGCTTCAGAGGGAAGAGCCGTTGGACACGCACGGGCGGTTCGTGGAAGAGACAGAAATGCCAACCTCGGTGTCACCTAGATGTCAAGACACAGCACAGAGAATGAGCTGGTGGCCCCTTGTGGGAGGCGACCCGCTGTCATTGAGCGTTCCCTTTGCACCGGAACTCCATGCCAGCGACGTCTCCTAAGAGGATGACCACACGTACGCACCCGATCGTTTTATACGAGCTGTTCTGATGCTAACGGCCAGAACCAGACTACCCATCAAACGGAGCACTGAGTAAACAGAGCACACCTATCCAACTAAGTACTGCGAAGCCATGACACAGAATAGGCAGATCCATTATTTCTTGGTTTAAAATGATGCTCATGCCATATATTTTTTAAAAGCTACAGATTTACAACATGACACAGTTTAAAAAACCCATCTGTAAAGAACACTGTGTATATGTCTCTGTTTTCCTATGTGCACAAATCTTAAAGAGAAAAGATTTCCAATATTTATATTTCTGAATTTAAAAACTAAGGACGTGGGGCACCTGGGTGGCTCAGTTAAGCATCTGCCTTCGGCTCAGGTCATGAACTCAGGGTCCTGGGATTGAGCCCCATATCGGGTTCCCTGCTTAGCAGGGAGTCTGCTTCTCCCTCTCCCCCCTGCTCCTGCTTGCTCTCTCACTCAAATAAAATAAATACAAATCTTTAAAAAAAAAAATTAAAATTAAGGACATAAATTGCTCTCAAAAAAAAAGAAAAAAAATTTGAAATAACTGAACTACAAAGTTCCTGAGTAGAACAAAATTGAGGTGTCACACAAGTAATAGAAACCAAAGACCAAACAAACCTACTTCAGGCCATTCTTTAAAAGGGTGATATCAGGGGCGCCTGGGTAGCACAGCGGTTAAGCGTCTGCCTTCGGCTCAGGGTGTGATCCCGGGGTTATGGGATCGAGCCCCACATCAGGCTCCTCCGCTATGAGCCTGCTTCTTCCTCTCCCACTCCCCCTGCTTGTGTTCCCTCTCTCGCTGGCTGCCTCTATCTCTGTCAAATAAATAAAATCTTTTTTTAAAAAAAAGGGTGATATCAATTTTCTAAGGGACATTAAAAGAACTGCAGCTTAAAATATGGATTCAACACTAAACTTTACGCCCTGAGCCAGCCCTATGGCTGCTGTCCACTGAGGGTTGAGGCTGACAGAACAGCTGGCCACCAGGGTCCTGGCGCTGACCTCTGGGGTCAGGATGGGGATGTCTGGCTGCCTCATACAGCACCCGTCACCCCTCAGCAATGCCGGGAGGAGACGGGATGTGAGTCTTGGAGTTCCTAGGACTGGCGTGTAAATTGGTTAGATCTGGTTCAGGATTTCCAGAAGAAAAGCACACTATCTTTTGTACTCAAGAGCATTTCCCTCTAGTCGGCTGATACTCACGGCTTGGCGAGCCAGAGCCCCTTACTTGTAAAATCTCAGATGCACTGAGAGCAACCCTAAGGTCAACTTACAAAGAGAAAAACAACTATGGCTCTGGAGTCTCTGCTCTTGGGCTGTGCCCTAAGTTGTGCGTTCTACCACCGAGTTTTCCAGGAGCCCCTCCTTCAGATACTACAGAGAGGATCTGTTAACAAACACTGTCCCCCCGCGATCGACGGAGCTAAGCTGGACCACACGGCAAAGTGTTAACCGCAGAGTCTAAGTGGGGGGTTGTGCGTGTTGATGGAATGAGCACTGGGCATTACATGCAGCTGATGAATCACTATATTGTACCTCTGAAACTAATACTACACTGTATGCTAATTACACTGAATTAAAAAAAAATTAAACCTCAAGATGGAAAGTGGTCAGGCATATTCATTTCTTGGCCTTATCTTTTCTAATGCGAAGTGGGCATTAGATTAACAATCCACGTGTAGATACAAAACCTACACGTACTATCACCTGGACCCTGTGTGTGACCTCCTTCTGGAAGACCATATACGCACAGCACGGGATCACTATGAACATAGGTTACACGTAAAGTCATACACGGTAGTAACTTCTCAAACACACAGGAAGTCCATATAAAGAGGGCTTCCGTTTCTCAAAGTACTTCCCACTTGCTCACTTAATCTTTATAGCATATGACTTTACATTGAGAAGACAGTAGAAAGAGGTTCAATGACTTCCCAGTGTTCTTGGAACCAAAATGAGTTTAAGCTGAGTCTCCCGATACACTACTCGAGCTAGAGTCCTTCAAAGCACCAGATTCTGGCCCAACGCCCTCACGGCCTACAGCACAGCTAACTTTACCCCAAACATGTATGCACAAGAGGCAAAGTACTTTTCTGTCTACACAAGGCAAAACCCTGCTGATTACCACTGCCAGTGTGAATTTTACAGTCTGGGCTGGTCAAGTGGGATGTGAGGTGGTACTCACGAGCTCCAGCCCACACGCACAGCTAGCACACCCGACCCCATTCATTTACGCCACAGGTAGGGGACTGCTGAGGGAAGGAATTCACAGAAGACCCAGCCCCTGCCATCATCGCGGAGCAGAAAAGCTCAGGAATAGTTCCCCGGGGAGCTTTTCGGACCGGACTGAACTGCATGTTTGTTCTCTGGATTCGTAGAAAACACAAATGATATTACCATCCATATTCTTAAGTAAAAACTACCCTTCTTCTTCCCAAACCAGTCAAATACTAGAAAGTAAACACGAAGCAAAGTACAAACCCAGACATTCTTTTGTTGATGTTAAACTGCTCACAAATGTCAGATGCCAGCACTGTGAGCTGGGGCCCAACAATGCTGTCCAGTCTTCGGCAAAAATCCAACGTGGGCTGTACAGAGGCTAACGAGTAATTTAAAAAAATACCAGTAAGTTTTAGAATTCTTTGTGTTGAAAAGCTCAATATTCATCTAACGGTCTTAATTACAGTATTCCAAAGAAAGCTCTACTGATCAGGAAAATAAAGCAATTAAATGGCTCTCCCTCCCATCCCAAAGAGAAGAGAAACAGAAGAGTCAAAGTTAGCTATACTTAAGGTGTAAAAGAGTCAAAGACCTATCTCAACTGTGAATATCAACTTAAGCACACCCCGTGGGGTGGTAAATTGGCTGGCTACCCCCAGTAGACCGAAGAAGGTCAAATATTTAATGCACGCCACACAGCACTCGGGCCAGATGCCCTCCGGTGCTTTACAAACACGACCCGATTTAGCGCCCCAAGCCCCCTTTGAAACAGGTACTCTTGTTATCACTTTACAGGCAGGGAGGCACAGAAAGGTGCCCAGGGCCTACTGCTAGGAAGCAGGTAGGCCAGGACTTTAAAAATATGAGAAAGAGCTAGTTCCCTGGCAGAGATCACAGAGGGGAGCCATGCTTAATAGAGCCTCTATGACAAGTTTACTGTTTAGGGATAGAATACAGCAAAGCGTAAAAAGAAAAGGCTTATCTACGTGGGCTGAAGTCAGATACAGGTGTGTACCTACCATCAATCATAAAGCACACAGCTGCACTCATGGCCTGGGAAGAGAAAACAAACCAAAGATTACAAAATGGCACAAAAAAAGAAATTTGATGACCCAATGCAGTGCCCTGTTTGAATTTTGACTTGAATCACTTGGTCAAGATATTTTTTAGTCAACTGGAGAAATGTGGATATGGACGGGAGGGCAGAGAATATTAAAGAAATAGTGTTTATTTTGCCAGGTGTGCTAATAACACAGCAGTTAGGTGGAAACAGATGCCCTTACTAGAGATGCAAATTGAAGCATTTATGAGTGAAACGACATGATCTAACATGCTCCAGCAAAACACACACGCCGGGAAAACAGATGAAAGATTGGCATGTTAACTAAATTAAGCTGTATGATGGGCGCCTGGGGATTAATTATTCTAGTCTCTATTTTTGTGTATGTTTGAAAATTTCCATGAACACAGTTAAAAAGCCCCCAGCAGATTAATGTCCCCTTGTCTCCCTTTTCATGATAGTGACTGTTGCGATTGTGACACTGGCTACAGCAACCAAGACCATAAATCAAATAACCAGACATGTTTAGATGTATCACTGTATACACAGCACAGATGTAAAACAGTCACGCAGAACATACGACCGAAGGAGAAAAAGCCACCGAGCTCCTCCGGAGGCCCGTTCCTACAGGCAGTCACTTGAGCAGTTGTAGATACCACGGCTCTACTGCTGTGGCCTTCAGATGTCACACGGAATCCCTACTCACGTCACGACAGGAACGACCCCTCATCGGCCCCTCTCTTCCTCCCCGTTGCTTAGAGCCACTCCAGCTTCCCCACGGGTCCCCTTACAGCCCCAAAGGGCCCACTGCTCACACCACAGTCGCAGGCACAAGCTCCCGGACTGCTGCTTGTTCCACGAGCACACTCGCCCTCTGTCTCTGCACCTCTCCCCACGTCCCTCTCTCGACCTCTAGCAGCTGTAACTGTTTTCACACGGTCACACTCAAGCACACCTGCTCTATTCTGTAAGTGGATCCTAATTATCACCTGCTTTTAAACAGGCTGCAACACTGGGGCTCACAGGCGAGCGCCATCCGGTATGTGTTTCTTTCGGTGTAATTTTGACTTAGATGCCAACGAGTTTCCTACGAAGATTCCAACTTCCAGCCTCTCCTGAGATACCAGGACATCTGAGACCATCAGCTTTACCACCTAGTGGACGTGAGTGGCCTTTGGCCTCCTTGCGACTCCACACTGCACTGAAGCCCCATCCGCGTGGGTCTGCAGGGTTCCGGCAGGCATCTGCGTGTGTGAGTCCTTACAGGCTGATTTTTTAAAATGTGTCTTTCAAGTTCCTGTTTAAAAACGTGAAGAATTTCCAATACACAGAAGAGCACACAGAATGGCATAATGAACCCTGCAGACCATCACTTCCCCAGTGACTACCCGCTGACACACAGCCCTACCCCCCCCCACCCACATGCTCATCTCAGAGGCCCCGTCAGTTACTCCAGACCCAGAGCAGCAGGTATCTACGCGGCACCAGGACTCGGTTCAAAATGGCGGCATGACGAACTCCACAGACTCCTCAAATACCATAATTGAAGAAAATTTTAAAACAACAAATTTCCAGAGGGAAACTGCCCGAAGGGCAGACAGCAAATGAAGGAATGTTTCTTTAAGAACATTCACTAAATCTGAGTATTAACACCATCAATCTTTACTTCAGAGCCGTCAACACATACATTAAAAAACAAGGAAGATCTCAAATCAAGAACTTAAATTTCCATCAGACCTTGGAAAAAAGAGCAAACTAAATCTAAAGCAAGAGAAGGAAGAATATAATGAAGATCAGAGCAGAAATAAGTGAAACAAAGAACAGAAAAACAATACCAAAAAAACCCACAAAAAAACACCAGAAGTTGCTTCTCCGAAAAGATGAGCAAAACTGAAAAAACCTTTAGCTAGACCGTCTAGACGAATTAAAAAAGGAGACACGAATCACTAAAATGAGGGATTAAAGAGGAGACACCACTACTGATTTATGGGGGAAGAAAGATTTTAAGGCTATTAATACTATGCAAAGTTATACATGAACAAACAGAGTAACAAGCAGAACAAATTCCCAGGAAGACACAACTGAAACCGACTAGAGAAGAAACCGGCAATAAGACCTAGAACAAGGACAGAGACTCTCTTCATAATGTGAAGGTTTCCAACAAAGAAAAGCCCAGATGTAGATGGCTTCACTGTGACCAATTATTCAAAGAATTAACAGCAATCCTTCACAGACTCTTCCAAAAAAACAGGAGATGAGGAAACACTTCCCAACTCGGCCTGAGGCCGGTAGTAGCCTGATACCAAAACCAGACCACGACTTCAAAAGGAGAGAAAAACCACAGGCACACATCCCTTCCAGCCCTGAGCCCACGCAGCATCAGCAGAGCTCTAGAGAGCTGGAGACTAAGGCCAGGGACGCCAGCGGTCAGCTGCGTCTGCACGGCCAATGCCCAGTAAAAACTCTGGATGTCAAGCCTCTAGAGAGCTTCCCTGGATGGTAAGACTCCGCACACGTCACAGGTCCCTGTTGGGAGAAACAAGCCCCATGCTGTCTGCGTAGTTCCACCGGGAGGGGACAACTGGAAGCTCGGGCCTGGTGACTCCCGGATCCTGCCCCATGTGCCTCTTCCCTGGGCCATCTTTCATCTGCACTCCCTTGCTGTAATAAACTGCAACTGGGAGGCTGCCGGCTTCTCTGAGTCCTGCTAGCGACTCTGGTGAACTCCTGGGCCTGACGGTGGCCTGGGGGTCCCTGAGCTAGCAGTGTGTGTCAGGAGCAAGGGTGGTCTTGGGGACTCCTGCACTTTGCAGCGAGAATCCACTGAACTGAATACATTAAATGAGCTAATTATACGGTATGTGAATTACATCTCAATAAAGCTGTTTTGAAAAAAAAGATAACATTTTAAAATAACTGTGATGCCATTATCCCATTTAAAATTCTATCTAGTGATTGACTCTAAAAATGGAAACCCAATAAACAACAGTGTACCAGGATATTTCTTCCACTAGGGTTCCAAGTCATTACCCCATGTCATTCAGAGGAGAACGATTTTAACTTGCTAGAGAAGTGGGCTTTTCCTTACCCCATCTATGGTTCATTTTCAGACGCGTGTCTGAATTCCCCTGGAATTCTCTCCTCCTGTGCCATTCCTTGGCACAGCCAACATCTCGTCAAATCTCACAGTCGTACTGTTTTATGAAGGTAGCATCTTTTTGCTCAGGACCCCGAGATCAGAACACAGCCCCCTTCCTCTGTTCCACTGAGCAAGTCCCTGAGTTGCTAACCTCATCACAGACTCACAGCTCTATCACCTCAAGCCCCCTCTTACTCTTCTCATGCAGCAGGGCCACGCTGGGGGTTCCAAGGGATTCTCGTTCTTGGTTTCCTCACTGATTCTGACATACAACCCCAGGCAAACCGGAAGAACGGATGCAGGGGGTAACCTTTCTGAGACTTTTCACCATTAACACGCCTTTCTTTGATCTTACCTATGATGGAATTGTTTGGCTTGGCAAAGAATTCTACACTGAAAATCACTCGCTCGGAACTTTGAAAGTCTTCCTTCCCTTATCACCTAATATCTGCTGCCCGTAAGGAAATGCTGCTAATGCTGGTTTTATTTACAGGTGACCTGATTTTCCTTCTGGAAGCTTCTGGAATCTTCTCTTTATATTTCTGAAACTGCCCACTGTGGGTTGGAGTGGATCTTTTGATTTGCTGTGTGAGACACTCAGTGGGCCTTTTCAATCTGGGAAATGTTTTCCTCTTCAGCTAAACATGTCCTCATAATACACTTGACTAATTTCCTCTCCACCAGTTTTCTATGAATCAGATGTGGAAATCCCTCTCTTCCATCTTTTCTCTGTATTTCATTTTATTTTTATTTAAAAAAATTTTAAATTTTTTTTTAATTTAAATTCAATGAACCAACATATAGTACATCATTAGCGTTTGATGTAGTGTTCAATGTTTTTCTCCATATTTTCATCTCTTGTCATTTTATCTTCTATTCAAGGCAGGGCAACTTATCTTTAACCCATCTAATGAAGTTCTCATGTCAAAAATTATACTTTCAGTGGACATGAACTGAAGGGTTATCGTTTAATGGGTACAGAATTTGGGGTGAAGACGAGTTTTGGAAACAGTGATGACGTTTGTACAACACTGTGAATGTACTTAATGTCACTGTACACTTAAAATGGTTAAAATGGCAAATTTTATGCTATGTATATCCTGCCCCAATAACTTTAAGAATTATGCTTTCAATTAACCTAAGTTTACTCTAACCCTGACACTTCCACGTCCTCCTGTTTCGGTTTTATAGATACATTTCTCTAATCTCTACAGATGCCAATTTTTAAAAGTTCTCTCTGTTCCCAGAGTGATTTTTGTTTCTCTCCAGATCTACAGTTTTGTTTTTCCAAGCACACTAAAGGATGAGGGAGTGCGCGGCTGACTAGGGACGGAGGCTCTGCTCCGGTGCGGGACGAGGGCAGCAGTCACACGGGCGCCCACAATCATCACTTGTTTTCAGGTGCTCACACCCACCCACACTAGCCACTCTAGGGTCCACAGATTGTTTTTCTTTAAAAGGACCCTTGAGGGGCGCCTGGGAGGCTCAGGCCATGATCCCAGGAAAAAAAAAAAAAAGGACCCTTGACTTTCACCCAGGGATAGGTGCGCGGCTGCCTGTGTGTACGTAACGATGCGGAAAGGGGTGGCTGGCTGGTTTATATACAACACCTCACTTAATCCCCTTCCTTCCAAGCTCACTTTTCACTCCTGACTCCTTAGGTGCTGTCTCCAAACCGGGAGCTTCTCTGGGCTTCTGTGGGGCAAGCAGGCTCTTGCCTTAGTGCACCCCCTCCACTCACGTCCTTGGCCAGACTTCATCCATTGGCACCCCACTTATACCCCCTTCCTGCCCTCCAGAGAGAGACGGATCCCTCGCGCTCTGATGTTCACCTCCGCCCTGTGCTCTCACACCACCACTCCTTGGCCTTTACAAATTAAAACATAATTATACTCTCAGGTGGGGAAGCAGATAAACACACATGCTTGGCTTTCTTTCTTGAATCAAAAACCACCTTTAGAAAAACCAGCCTAATGTATCTGAGTTATAACTGGACTGCCATTATAGAACCAGCAAGTCCGTGCTTTCCAATCCGCGAAAGCAGATTCACTGAAGTGTGGCCAGCCCACACCGGAAGGCATCTAACGACGAGGCAACCCCACCTTTGCTGGCCTCTGATGTGTGAGCGCACAGGACTTCAAATGCCTCTGAGTCACAGCTGCAGACAGTGTCAGACAGTGATTCTTTCACTAACAAGAAAAGCACTTTTGAAAAGGAGCTGGAAATAAACCCACTGTTCCAGAGGGGCACCCATTTTGGGTTTTACAGTAATTAGAACTTTCAACATCTGTTCTGTGAAATATTTAAGAGGTGTGTAGGCACACACACTCGTGTACACATGCAAGATTTACTTTCGTGTTAATCCGTAATGCTGGAGGGAAAAACAGTGGTTACCTTATAAACAATTAAATGCAGTGCTTCGTAAGTGTCATCTGTATTTACAAAAATTTTGGGGAATCTGCATTTTGCCTCTGGATCATTAAGGTTCAAGGGTCCAGTTAGAAATCTGAAAAGTAAGCACAGAAGTGACTCAATTCAATTAGGTAAATGATAAACAGGAATATATGACGGAATATGTTCCCACTTAATATATATTCATTTTCCTTTTGGGAAGCTAGACACTACTTGGAAAATGCCAAATCAGAGTATGATAAAGTTTCAATTCACTGGAAACAACAGCATTTCCTTTGCTGATGACTGCCAATAAATAACACAAAGGTAATTCAGTGTTGATGATTTTACCTTTACCAAAAAATAATAAAATCCAATACCGTATATCAAAGAACAGAAGTTCTACCTTCCGTAATGTTGAAGATTTCCTGGCATCTCCGCCCTTATTGGAGAATCCCTTCCCGCCAACTGTAAACAAAATCAACGTTGAGAAATGACTGATTAGATTTTCTCCTTTTGAAGCTTTGAAAACCGCATTCATACCTACTAGTGGGCTCCATGCCATTTTTTCTGTATCATTTACTCATATTCCTCCCACCAATTAGAGGGAGGGGGGATTACAAGAGGTACGTAAAGAATGCATCGATATGAACCAGAACAATCATCACTTCATCATATCCTGAACTCCATACACTGATTTAGTTCCTTTTTTTAGCAATAACCCAAATTTCCCATGCGGTTAATGTATGCTAGGCAACGACCACTTCATAGGACCCCTAGAGGCAGCACACTCTTCCTATTTTCTGGTTGTGGAAACTCAAGTTAGTAGAAGTTCCCCAGCACACGCGGCTCCTAAGCGCAGGGCCAGGCGTCAACCCCATGCCTGTGTGACATCAAAGCCTTCAGCCAGGACATCACGCCTCCTCATGGATTGGTATTTGTGGCACACTCCTAACACTCTTTGCCGAAGATGTGCTATTTCAATACACACAGGAAAAGGAAAAAAAAAAAATCCAAATCCAATAGTCATGTTAGCTGAAACTTCATTCTTCTACAAAATTCTGACATTATTTTAGTCTACATAAAATTTCACACACACACACACACACAAAAAGACTGAAAAACATTCTAAATCCAACAGTAAAAATGGACATGTGACTCTCACGCAGGCAGTCTGTCCTGAGAAAAAAGGCCTCACACATCCACACTCACATTGCCGTGTTGAATACTGTGGCTTCCCCTATTTTATGAGCCCGGCTCTTTGGGTTTTCTGTTGGGGCAGCTGCACTGTCACACATGGAAAAGCCTCCTGAGGTGTGGACGTAAGCAGGTGCTCTAGCATCAGGCAGATCCTGAGATCAAGCCCTGGCCCTGCCACTTCCCGGCTAGGTGACCCCGGGTATGTCATTTACGCCCCCTAGCCTGAGTATCCCACCTGTAAGGGTGGGGGGATAAGGTGTCCCACTCAGGATGGTTTCAGGATGCCAGGAGATAACGCAGGTTTGCTGGGCACTCAGGACAGTGTCTGGGACACGGTACATACTTGAGAAACATAAGCCATGGTACTCAAACTGCCTAGAAAGGACCTAAGTGCAAGACCTGGTCCTTCTCAAAACCTTACTTCTAATTTCCTATCAAAGAGATTTTTCCTGTTGTTTGAAGTCACAGCCTTAAATGGAGGGAGAGGAGGGAGCGAGTGAGCACGTGTATGCATCTCAGCCAAAATGATTTGTGGGCTATGAATATTTTTCATCTCCAACCTAATGAGAGCTGCAAAAGGACACTTTGGGGGGGAAGGCTGCAATATTACTTAGAGGTCACTGCAGAAAACTGGGAAAGTAAGGATCACACTGGAAAAGCCAGGCGGCCAATAGAACATCTACTGAATGACACGTCATGTTTGTAGGTGACAAGACCACAGGATTCACCTTTCTTCTGTCAAAGATCCCAGCTGTTTTCAAGTTTCCAGAACCCTACCTAAAACCCGTTTCTCTGCTACGCAATGAATTGCTCCTCTTAAAAACAGATTGCTACTGTATTTGAACATAACAAAACAAAGAAGGGCTGACATACACGATTTTCTGTGCTAAGGGATACACAACCACATAAATATCAACGTAAAACAGAACGATGTAAAATACAGTGATGTGTTGTACAGATCGGAGCTCCCCACCGACTACTGAGTTACTCCACCCTCCTGCCCGCCCCCCTGCCCCCCAGCCCGGGTGTGCGTGCGCATGTATACATACAACATACATACGCATAGAGAGGGACAGAGGCGGGAGGAGGGAGGGAGGGAGAACAGTGCCCGGCCATACCTCGGGTTCGATATGCCTTGGAAACAGAGACGTGGTGAGGTATTTGTATAAAATTCTCATGTCATCTTGTTCTAACCCACTCCTGAAACATCAGAAAAACATGGTGTTAAAAGCCTGCAACTGGTCTTCTGTCTTCCTGTGGCTCTGATCATAAGAGAGCTCTTTTTTTTTGTTTACATTATACGCAGAAGCCCTTTCCTTGACTGGGAGGTTCCAGAAGGGACTGAACTAAACTAGTCTAGCACTAGCACTTTATCCTGAGCCGGCAAAGACCACTACTGTGTCACCCCTGTATTCTATATGCCATGTGAAACAAAGTCGCTGGTCTGATTTGATCTGACTCGATTCTCTGCTTGCATTCCATGTGGGATTCTTCAGGGAGCATTAATGACCACAACGCTTTCTCCACTTCAGGTAGCAGACGTCTCTTCGCTTTCCAGACTACACAGAAATGGCACATGCTTTCACCCAGACTCCCGGGAAGCACTGGCATGCTGTCGAGGGGTAACTTTGCTCCTGCTCGGTCTCAGAAACCTATGTGGATTTTAATTCTATGACTTCAGGGTAAGCAGAGAGGAGGAAGAGAAAGAAACAAACTTCCAGGCAAGCCTAATCTGAAACGAGGCAAGAATAAGCAGCACATAGAAACAGTGCCGAGACGCTAGCAAGCAGCAGACCCTATCTGAGATCCATTTTCTAGGAGGGATCTAAACAGACCGAGTCTGTGTCTGATTTTCTTCTATTCAAGATGACTGAAGAAAAAAAAAATCCTGTGATGAAATCCAACTGTATTATAAATCAAGCCTCTATGCCATATCCCAGCGGCTCTCTCTTCTTTTCCCAGTGAAACCATCTGTTAGAAAAATTTGGCTTTCCTCGGCAAAGACGTGCTACTCCCTTCCTGAGACTCCTCCACTGCTGTCTCACCTCTTCCTCTTCCGCCTCTCTCCTTTCCCAGGCCAATTTTCGTAAGGTCTTGTCCACAACTAAAACTATCAGGGAGGGAGCCCTAGCCCCTTAAGCAGGTTTGTTTTGTTCGTCCTATGGCAACTCTAACCCTCAAAGTATCATACAGCCAACTGGGCGGATGGAATCTCCAAATCAAACACGTGAAAAGTCACCCGTTTTTTTCTTTTACAGAAATAACTGAGGTAAGGAGAGAGAAAGAGGAAAACAAAACAGGTTCTGGGTGTTATTTTCCTTGTCTGACATAAGTAAAAAGTACTGGTGCGGAGGGGTTGTCGATGATAGGCAGAAGACACTACACGGAGGACTACGTGCTGGGCAATTTCCTCCGGAGCTGCATTTCCAGTAAGAGCAGCTACCGGGGGTGCCTGGGTGGCTCAGCTGGTTAGGCCTCTGCCTTCGGCTCAGGTCGTGATCCCGGGGCTTGAGGGGGTCCTAGGACTGAGCCCTGCATCAGGCTCCCTGCTCAGTGGGGAGCCTGCTTCTCCCTCTCCCTCTGCGAGTGCTCTCTCTCTCTCTCTCTCTCTCTCTCTCTTGCTCACTTTCCCTCTCTCAAATGAATAAAATATGAAGAAAAAAAAAAGCAGCTACTGGGCGCATCTGGCTACTGAACACTTGAGATGTGGCTTGTTGAAATGAGTGTAAAACAGACTGGATTATTAAGATTCAGCTTGAAAAGAATAGGTCATTAATAACTGACACTGTCTATGTGTTGAAATAATAAATTTATAATAGCTCATTAATAATTTAAGCTTTTACACGTTGAAATAAATAATTTTAGATATATGGGGCTAAAATGTTAATTTTACCAGTTTCTTTTCATTTGAACATAGCTACTATGAAACTTAAAGTTATACATGTGGCTTGCGCTATATTCGGTTTTTTATTTTTTAGATTTATTTTATTTAGGGGCACCTGGTTGGTTAAGCATCTGCCTTTGGCTCAGGTCATGATCTCAGGGTCCTGGGATTGAGCCCTGCGTAGGGCTCCCTGCTCAGCAAGGAGTCTTCTTCTCCCTCCCCCCTCCCCGTTTGTGCTCACGCTCTCTCTCTCTCTCTCTCTCTCAGGTAAATAAATAAAATCTTAAAAAAAATTATTTTATTTATTTATTTGACAGAGAGCAAGCCAGAGAACAGGGAGATGGGCAGAGGCAAAGAGAGAATCCCAAGCTGACTCCTGCCATGCATGGAGCCCAATGTGGGGCTTGATCCCACAGCCCTGAGTTCATGACGTGGGCTGAAATCAAGAGCCAGATGCTTAACTGACCGAACCACCCAGATGCCCCTGCACTATTTTCGTACTGAACGCCACTGTTCTAGACCACAGGACTCAAAGTAGAAAAAACCCTGTAAGAAGAGATCGCAGACAACACTACTAAACTACTCACCATGTGTACTGTGACTAGGGCTTTATTTTATTATTTCCCTTCAGATTTAAGGCTAGGCATTAAATACCTTGGCCGGTCATCTGGATAGAAAACTTAAAAAGAAAAATACTAAGTTGCAGCCAGGTGTTCAGAGCACAAAACCCCGAGCAGCTGATTCCCATTTTGCCTTCAGAGAGGACTGTCCTAGTTGTAGGATCTCTATGAGCTCGGACCACAGCAGCCCTCTCTCCAATGTCTGTCACCCCCATCCCTACTTCTGCTCCCCTACAATAGTAAGTGAGGCAATAATGCGTTAAAATTATGGAAGATGTTACTATTGGGGAAAAGTTCTTAGAAAAAATTTAAAAAGTTCCTTCCTTAGTGCAAATAAACAAATAAATACACAAAGGCAAAAAATTCCCGCACTGACGGGTCCAAATGATTCAGGACTCCATCAACGGTGCACATCAAACAGGCAATAGCCCACTCATGCTCAGAAGTGTAGGTTTCTCTCAAAGTCTCTCAAATATGGTTATTTGTTATGAATAGTTTTCTTAAACTTATTTTTTAAAATAACTTTTTCTTATTTATAAAGTTTTTTCTTAAAAAAAAAAGACAAAAAACAACCCAAAAACTTTTCTTCAGCTTAAATCTCAACTTATCCATTTGAATGCAATGCAGAATCCTTCATACCAGTATCAGTTTTGTCTATGATACAGACGTTACTGTCATGTATTAAATATAAAATAATCTAGTCAAGATCCCAGAGTACGGTCAACTTTGATTAAGAAATATCTAAAGCATTTATTCATAAAAGCATTAACCCCTGGAAAGAACATCAATTCACTAAAAAGAAAATGCTCTCAAAAAACAGGCCAAGACCTCTGGACAAGAAAGTTGACTGACGGGGCGCCTGGGTGGCACAGCGGTTAAGTGTCTGCCTTCGGCTCAGGGCGTGATCCCGGCGTTATGGGATCGAGCCCCACATCAGGCTCCTCCGCTATGAGCCTGCTTCTTCCTCTCCCACTCCCCCTGCTTGTGTTCCCTCTCTTGCTGGCTGTCTCTATCTCTGTCGAATAAATAAATAAAATCTAAAAAAAAAAAAAAAGAACTATAAATGGATTCAGTAAAGTCACAAAAATCAATGTACAGAAATCTGTTCCTTTCCCATACACTAATAATGAAGAAGCAGAAAGTGAAATTAAGAAAAGAATCCTGTTTACAACTGCACTGAAAACAATAAAATACCTAGGAATAAACTTAATCAAGGAGGTGAAAGACCCATACTCTAAACTATAAACCACTGATGAAAGAAATTCAAGACAACACAAATAGATATTCCATGCTCATGGACTGGAAGAACAAATACTGTTAAAATGTCTACACAACCCAAAGCAATCTACACATTTAACACAATCCCTATCATAACACCAAGAGTATTTTTCACAGAACTTGAACAATCCTAGAACCTGTACGGAATCACAGAAGACCTCAAATAGCCAAAGCAATCTTGAAAAAAATAAAGCTGGAGGCATCACAATTCCAGATTTCAAGTTACACTATAATGCAGTAATGATAAAAACAGTATGGTTCTGGCATAAAAATAGACATAAAGGTAAGTGGATAGAACAGAAAACCCAGAAATAAACCCACAATTATTTGGTCAATTAACCTTCAACAAAGGAGAGATGAATATCCAATGGGGAAAAGACAGTCTCTTCAACAAATGGTGTCGGGAAAATTGGACAGCAACATACAAAAGAATGCAACTGGACCGCTTTCCTACACCTTACACAAAAATAAACTCAAAATGGAATAAAGACCTAAATGTGAAACCTGAAACCATAAAAATCCTTGAAGAGAACACAGGCAGTAATGTCTCTGACATTGACTGTAGCAACATTTTTCAAGATATGTCTCCTGAGGCAAGGGAAATAAAATAAAAAATAAACTGGGACTAATCAAAATAAGTTTCTGCAGAGTGAAGGAAATAATCAACAAAACTAAAGGCAACCTACGGAATGGGACAAGATATCTGCATATCCGATAAAGGGTTACTATCTAAAATATATAAAGACTGATACAGCTCAATACCCAAAAAACAAATAATCCAATTAAAAGATAGGCAGAAGACATGAACAGACATTTCTCCAAAGAAGACTTACAGATGGCCAACAGACACATGAAAAGATGCTCAGCATCACTCATCAGGGAAACACAAATCACAATTACAATGAGATATCACCTCACACTTGTCAGAATGGCTAAAATCAACAACACAAGAAAACAACAGGGGTTGGTGAGGATGTGGAGAAAAAGGAACTCTCTTGCGCTGTTGGTGGGAATGCAAGCTGGCGGTGATGCAGCCACTGTGGAAAACATAATGGCGCTTCCTCAAAAAACTGAATATAAAACCACCCTATGATCCACCAACTGCACTCCTGGGTATTAACCCCAAATATACAAAAACATTAATTCAATGGGATCCATGCCCCTCCCTACGTTTATAGCAGCATTATTTACAATAGCCAAATTATGGAAGCAGCCCAAGTGTCCATAAATAGGTAAATGGATAAAGAAGATGTGGTATATACACAATGGAACATTATTCGGCCATTAAAAGAATGAAATCTTCTCATTTGCAACAACATGGACAGAGCTAAAGACTATAATGCTAAGTGAAGTCAGTCAGAGAAAGACAAATACCATATGACTTCACTCATATGTGGAATTTAAGCAACAAATGAGCGAAGGAAAAAGAAAGAGAGAGCGACAAACCAAGAAACAGACTCTCAACTACAGAGAATAAACAGATGGTTACCAGAGGGGCGGTGGGTGGGGAGGTGGGGGAAACAGGGGATGGGATTAAGAGTATACTTATCATGATGAAAAAAAATGACTGAAAAAAAAAATCAGGCTCCCCTTGACAAAGCATTCAAAACTGAATACACGCATGCACACGCGCACGTGCACACACACATACATACATACAATAGTAAGCAATAAGAACAAATATATATCCTGTTCATGAAATATAAAATACTTCATTGGTATTTAAACACACCAGCTTTGTAACTAACAGCTGCCTCCCACAATGTGTTGCTTTTCTGGAGGCTCCTTAGGATGACTGCCTGGGACCAACCTTGCCTGTCGGCATATTGGGGTGGTACCCCAGAGCAGCTCTGTGCAGCCACCAGAGCTGGGCACTGCTTACCTCCAGGGGCTGTCCTTCATGAAGACAAAGATGCCAAGAGGATCCCCAGGAGTTGGGCAACAGGCAGCCCTGAGCTCAAGGTTCCGGACCCCAACCCCGCTGGTCATGCTGGCTCCACGGCCTCTCAGCAGGAGCTGCTGACTTTGAGGGTGACCCTCTTGCGCCAGGCCTGTACCTTTTCTCACCCCCAGAGTTCACGCCTATGTCAGGGGTTATGCTCTACCAGGCAGTTGGAAAATGACAGGGGCACCGAGGCCATGGACTACCACAGAATTCTAGTCCATCCCTCTCCTTTCTGGGTGCAGCCTGCCCAGCACCGCCCTGGAATTTCTGGCCACTCCCTCCTCAGATCTGACACCCCCCAACCCTGGGCAACTCCCCTTCAACCTCTCACGGCAGCATTAAGAATTTCATTTTGCTACCACAGTGTGAATATTATAAAAAGCAACTAGAACAGGGCCAGCTAATACAGCATGAAGTGTCCTGCGAAACAATTTGTTAAACAAAAAAGGAGACACATTTTCACCTGGACTTCATGTTGTTTTCATAGGAGAAAAATTCTACACGAAAACTCATCAATGTGTTTAACAAACAGATTCATATTTCTTTCGATTAGCCTCTGCCTTCCTAAACTGATGCTACAAGATCTTGGCAGGGAGAGGATGGGTTTCCAGAAACCACGACTGCCCTTTCTGTTAGCTGAACTCAAGTTTTCTGGCTCAAATACGGCCACATCCTTACTGGCAGAAAGTGGGATACGGTCCACGTAAACATGGAAACTAAACATGGGTGAGCCCCCGGAACAGCTCCTGAACCCTGGCGGCCCATCACAGACAGATCAGCTGGCTCCAGGCCCCTCTCAGAGCCACAGCCTTAATACGGTCACAGTCACTGCATGTTCGTATGGCTTTTCCCGAGCTGTCTTAGGTAGCTGAGAGCACTTGGTTACGGTTTCTCTCTTCTTCTTGAGTATCAACACTTTCAAGGAAATTATGTTTTTGTTCTTATTACAGGATGCACCTTTGGTTGCCAGTGGGTAAGTTCCTGGTTTTATAGCATATTTAACTTCTTGGGTATTTTTAAAAACCTAGCTTTAAAAGAAAGTATGAAAAGTATGTTTTCCACATTACTATACTGTTTCTTTAAAGAGATTTTTGGAAGAACACCGAAATAAAAATAGGGTTCCTATACTTAACTAGACAGGAACATTTTCTCCACCTTTCATGGAACCAGTTTTAAACGCCCCTGCCTAGTCATTTTAACCCAAATTACCCTACTTTTGGTTTAAATAATCACTGCTTCTACCTTGCCCCCTTGCTATTCATTCAAGTTTGACAATCTGCTATCAATCCAGTCAATGTTGTTTTTATCATCCTAAAAGATTTTCTTCTTTTATATGCCAAGCCTTAGGGTGTACATACCAGATTAGTTGATCGTTATAGAGAAAGGCAGTGTATTTGACTATACTCAGGCTTTCCTCCATTCTATTAATAAAGGACTGGATTTTCAAATAAGTCATTTTATCCAATGGGAAGAAGCTGATTCCACCAAAAATGTCAAGGAGATCACATGACTGCAAATGCAACGTTTGCAAGTACTGTAGGAAAAAATAAGGCATTAAACTTACTAAGAGTACATGGACTATAGCACTCTGACAGCTGAGAATAATTCGTCAATTTATGGTACGATTACATACTAGCACACTGATAAGACCAGTAAGCAGGTGAGCCACAGCTAACTGGATGTGAAATCAGTGCCCAATTTCAAAATATAAAGTTCAAACACAAGTCATTAATAATTATTCAGGATTGTCTTATCTCTTTGAGGTATTTAATTCCTTATATGCATGCTCAAATTATACTAATCTCATTAGGGATCTATACAATGATATCACGGACAGACAGTGCCATCTTCTAAAATAACAATGAAAGGACAGGTAGTCAGTTGTTGATAGACAGGAGAGTAATGAAGGCAAGAACAGGAATTAGGAGACAGCATGAGAGTAATTAATTATGGTCATTAAAGTGGAGGAACAAACAGGAAACAAAAGTAATTCGTAAAAATGAAAATTCAAAAGCAGATCAAAGGTAGTTTAGGGAAAAGAAATAGAGAATTATTTTCTAAAAGCTAACCTGAATTCTACCAGAGATAAGCTATATAAAATTTAACTTACAGTATAATAAAGTGACAACTATATTGGCACATTCACCTATCATTTGGGAAAAATCTCACGAATAACCACTAATGTGATGAAGTCTATCATGGCAAAACATTTTACCTTGCATCGATACAGATTCACCAATACTCGGTTTAGTGAACAATACTCAATCCATAAGAACGTAGGACTCAGCTAAAAAGTTTAAAGTCGGCTAATTAACCAATCACCATGCAGTAAGTTCGCTTTTGAGCAAGCCCACACGGACAGACACAGGCAGAACCAGGATGAAGCCAAAAGTTTCTCCAGGATGATGTAGGGGTGCACACAAAGGGCAGGATGCTCTGATCCCGCACAAAAGGTTACAGAAAGACTCAAGAATGGAAGGGAGTTTTCTCCCTGTTCTGGTTTTGCCACAATGTATCTTAGTTTCTTTGTCACTTTCAAGTCCTAAGTTTTTTGTCAATAAGAAACAAACTTGTATGTGTATTTTTCTAAAAGTCCGTTTGAAGACTACTAAGATTATAAAAAAAATTCAAAATACTTACCCGATGGAAGAATTTCTCTAATCTTTCTTTTAGGAGCTTGACACCTCCATCTTCCATGGCTCTCAGAAATGTACCATTAAAAAGCTAATAACGTAAAAGTTTTTTAAAAAGTCAATTTCTTACGCCCTTCGATTTGCCTGTATAACATTCTTTTTTCCTTTTAGATTAATTCAGCTTATTTAATTCCCTGTTACTTCTAAACACAGAAAATATTTACATGAGAAAGCCTGAATTATAAAATAAATCACAAAAAATCAACACTTTGTTAACTGATATTTCTATGGAATCACCTAAGCATGTTTTTTTAAGGCTTCCTGCTCAGTGTAGAGACCAACACTGGGCTTGAGCTCACGACCCTGAGATCAACACCTGAGCCGAGTCGGACAATTAACCAACTGAGCCACCCAGGAGCCCTGAATTTTTTTTAAATCTCAACTCCTAAGTTTCACTTCACATAAATAATATCGCCAGATGTCTTAAATCATACAAATATCTGCAGTATGCCTTTTCCTCCAGCCCATGGACTCTCTTGTTTACCAACGGGGATACGTTCCTAGTACAAGGCTGAGACTAGAGAAAGACTCGATACTCAGTGAATAAGGGTATACATAAATCTCAGTGCTGTTTCAAAGGTCCCATTATTTCCTCCCCTAATACAGAGATGTAGTCACCATACAGTCATCAAAAGAATTAAGATTTTTAAACAATTCCTGTAAACAGGGGTAACTGGCTAGACTCAATTCAGGAAGGACGCCATGCTTACCTTGTACATGCTGTAGCACTGTTGTAGCACTGAACTATAAACCTTGTCCTGCAAACACAAAACATACATCTCAACAAGGGGGAACAGTCCATAGCCAACATACAATAACTCTTGGCAACACAATCTAATGCTAATAAGCTTGGACCCACACAGTTGTGTGCTATCAGATGTATTTAAATTCAGTTATGGGGGCGCCTGGGTGGCACAGCGGTTAAGTGTCTGCCTTCAGCTCAGGGCGTGATCCCGGCGTTATGGGTTCGAGCCCCACATCAGGCTCCTCTGCTATGAGCCTGCTTCTTCCTCTCCCACTCCCCCTGCTTGTGTTCCCTCTCTCACTGGCTGTCTCTATCTCTGTCAAATAAATAAATAAAATCTTTAAAAAAAAAATTTCAGTTATGAACCAGTAAGCCCAATTTTAGGAGGGCTTTTAACAGATGATTAGAAGGCATTAGTAAGATATACATTTTTACACAATAGTGCTAATGTAAATAGACGTGAAATTTCACGATGCATATCCTGAGAATCTTCTGCAAAAGTGACATAGCTTAAATCTGACCAAGTCACTCAACATATTCAGTAATACATTTTCTAGAAATATGAAATGAAAAATGACACATTACCAACAACTCCTCCTCTTGGTATTCAACAATTGGTTTTCCATCTTTACTTTGCTTTTCAATTATAGGATTCCGAACAACCTACACAATTTTGATAAAACGAAATTACACGATGACCCAATTGTATAAGTTTTTAATCTTCCCTTAAATGAAGAAATTTGAACATGTCACAACACCAAAAACACAACTTCTTAAAACAGCCCCAATAACAAATACACTGAATAGGAGTTTGATTTTAAAACTGCAATCAACTTTATTGTAATTTTACTTTGCAATAGCTACAGGACTTTCCTAAAGTCAGTCCTAACGGTAAATATCACCCGTGACTTCACTACACAAATGCAAAAAGATGTGCTGTGTATGTAAATACCATGACCATCCAGAAATTCTCTTCTGGTTCATTGAAGAACTGTCTATTCTTCTGTGTATGTAAAGACTTTGCAGGTTTTGATGGACTAAAGGTCCTAAAAAGGTTGAAAAAGAATATGTTGGGGACGGTCCTCCAAGTTGTATGAGTTGTAAGAATCCACTGAGCTCTGAAAAAGCACATTTAAAGGCGTTACCTTGTAAACTGTACAATAGCTTCACATAATCCAACATTTCTAATTTTCTCATTCTTTTCTACTTCATTTGGATGGTAAAACAAAATTTTATTTTCCTCCTGAAGTATGAAGAAACAGAATCACATTAATAGAAGCATTTTTTTTTCCATCTCGGCTATTGAAAATGCTGTTCAACGTCAACCTCTCACGTCACACAGGCTAGCGGCAAAACGAAACAAAAAGCCTTTTAAGAAAATCAAGAATTATCTTCCCCTCCGTCTGTCAACAACGCTCATCAGCCTGGAAGGCAATTGTGATATTCCTGTCACATGTCATCTGGAGGCGCACTAGACAATTATTCTGAAAACTCGATCTTACGGTTTCTTTCCTCATGCTAATTTCTTTCCTCATGCTCAAAACACCAACGTTTGTAAGAAATAAGCGTGTGCGCACGTGCGTACACGTACGCCTCCCGGCGAGTAAAACTCAGCAGGTTCACGCGTATTTGGACTGACAGCCTTTGAAAGGACCGTGATCTGCTGCCAACAGAACCGGACATCCTTGGAGGAAGTCACCGTCCCCACCTATAAAACAAACAAAAACCCCATCCCTGGAATTTATCAGTTCGGAAAAAAACTTTCCTAGGGTCCTCCAAGCCTGCGTTATTTTAGGGTTACAGTCCAGCACTCTCGATCCACGCTTCTAGACGGAGACTTCCAGGAACAAAAACATAAGCTCCATTTCAGTCACCCAGGATTGGCGCAAAAAGACTCTGCCCGTGAGGAGGAATAATTAGCCTGCTGAGCCTTCATTCAATACACCGGCTTCGATCCCGGACCCGAGAGAGACCCTGCCGGCGTTGTCTGGCCCCCACGTATTCCCTGGCCCGGGCGCACACCTGGCACAAAGCCTCGTAAATGCCGCCCTCGGAGGGGAGTGACAGGTGCTGCGTGGTGTCCTCTCCCGGACGCGCCCCCCAGCTCTCCGGGCCCGTCGCCTGCCGCCTGGCCGCCCCCGCCCTCGGGCCCTCCTCCGACCGCCGGCTGACACCCGCACGCCGCTCCGCGTACCTCACCCTCGCGCGGCCCGAAGCGCGGGTTGTAGATGAAGAAGCTCAGCAGCGCCGGCGGGAACTGCTTCTCCTGGGCCGCCCCGGCCCCAGCCCCGGCCGCCGCTGCCGCCATCCCGGCCCGGCCCCCGCCTCGGGAGCCTCCCTCTGCCCGCCCCGAGACAGCTGCCCTGAGGAGACCGCACTTCCGCCTCGCTCGCCGTCGCCCCGGAAGTGGTCGCCGCCGGCCCGGAAAAAGAACCCGCAGCCCAGCGTCCCCTTCTGGCGAGCGCCCGAGAGGGTTCGTTCCCGTTTGTTTCTCTGGCAGGTGTGAAGGTGAAAGTGAAACTTTGGTTGCTCCCAGATATCTGTCACGGCTGAACCGAGGGCTGCGTATTTAAAGAAAAATAGAACGGGCATAGTTTTCGTTTTGTTTTGTTTTTCTAGAAGGGAGAATGGAGATGCAAAGAAAGGCCCTGCGTGATGTGCGTTCAGCTGGGCGATCTGCCCACTTCCATCATCTACAGGGTTCCTCCTGGCATATATATGGGTTTTCTTGATCCCTGTTTGAGTGACCTCAGGTGGCCGCTGTATCAAACCAAACCGATGGGGTTTGCGCCTTACCCCTACACCTGTGGCTCCCGGGAGGAAGATTGCACACAGATGCGAAGGCGCTGGGCTCAGCAAGGCGTATGTGGTCAAAGCGGGACCAGAGTGTGGCGTTCCCCGCGGAGTGCCCGATCCCACACCTTGGCGAGCAGGGCCGTCGCCCTTTCTTAGCTTTGAGGAGTCACTTGATTTTGAGCTCTGTGGATTGTGACATGTTTGGAACAGCTCGTTATTTCTAGCTTCTCGTATTGGGAGTTCAAACCCTTGCAGCCGACCGCTTGGCCAAACTCACGACGACCTTGGTTTAGGTTGCCTCATTTGTCACATGAAGTTTAGAAACAGGACCTCTCATTCAACCTGGCAGAATAGACGTTCATGTTTAGGAAGGAGATGCATAGGAATTTGGACGTGAGACGGATCTGGGTACTTACCCTAGCGGATCTGGGTACTTACCCTAGCCCTATCACTCAACACGGTGTAAAACCTTGGACCAATTACCTAGACTTTCTCCGGCCTCTAGTTCATATTTGTAAAATGACTAATAGTAAATGCTTACCTAGTAAGAACTGTGCTTTAAGAATTAATTGGGGCTATGAATTGTACATATAGTGCCCAGCACTTGATCATTATTCAACAAGTGGTTATCATTACTTGCTCTTGAAAGACTTTCCCAACTAACTTGCTCAGGTGCATGAAATTCTCCACTAGATAGTTTTGGTAGTAAAGCAATAATTTAAAAATATTTTAAGATAGCAGAATCCCCTCTCCTCTCTTCTCTCTTTTATCCCCCAAAAAGTCTATGGGGGAGTTCTAATACATGAAATAGATGGAGAGCTACCATCTATGATCTACTGAGGTCTAAGAGTACCTACTTCTGGCTTTTTCCAGGCGCTACCCACCATTCCCATCTCCCTTGGGGACCCTAAAGCACCTGCCCAGGACCATGTGACTCCAAGGACAGTGTTTGAAAACTCCAGGTTAAAGAAGTCTCTCCTTTGTCTCTGAGTAAATACTTCTCGAAAAGAGGAAAGAGCCCAGGGCTGAAGTTGGAACACCTGAATTTTTAGTTCTGGTTTTGCCATTTATCAGCTGAATGACCTTTGACTAAGCACTTACCTTCTTTAATCTCAGTTTCCTTCCGTGGCAGAATAAAGTTAGTATCTGCCTCACAGGGTTATTGCAGAATTACACTAGATGATCCAAATGAAAACGCTTTGTAAAATACAAAGTACGATACAAACGTGGTGCAGGAGCACTTTATAGTAGTCAAGCTTTCTCCCCAGCACACTTCTACCTCCTTGTATACCTTGCCTCCTCTGCACCCATTCAATCAATTGAATTAACTGCCACAGGAAAGAGATGATGCAAAACCAAAATGAAACAAAAATCCAGAAATCAAAGTGCCTTTTAAGTTTCAAAAGCCAAGGAAGCAAGAAAGCTTAGACGTTGAGGCATCCCCTTCTCTCACAGTCTGAGGGTGTGCATGGGTACGATGTGAGAGGAGTGGTATTGATAGACACTCAGATGTTTTGGGAGACTTCAGAATAGAGAGGATGTGTAGTTGCTTCCTTGTGAAGCTGGGGGTGGTGATACAGAAGGCTCCTGAACTTCCTTCCTCCCACAAATACACTGAATGTACAGCTACACATAGCGCAGTTCCTTCTGAGAGAAATCCAGAAACAAGCTGAGTGACTCCTACACATCAGTAGAATGAGGAAATACCCAGATCAAAATGGGCAGGAAAGGCTGAGACATGGTTTCGCCCCATCCCCCACCCGAGCACAGCATCATACAATGAGGAGGGAACCCTCAACTCCTAGCCTCTCTCTGGGTTTGGATTGTACATCTAGCACCCCAATTTTTAAGACTCCAACCCACAGCCCTATCTCCAAAACACCTGACTTTGCCAATGAGACTTGCACTTTTTAGGCCCACAAGACTATAGCAAAGAAGTAGTTCTTGATGGGCACGTGAGCACTCACCATGGCGATCCCCTCAAAGCTCGGTAGAGAGGGAGCAGGCAAAATGCCTGTCAGTCTTTCCCTGGAAGGAATTTGACTGTATACTTTACAAGCTGCTGCCGTGAGGGTCTGGCTTCTAATTTAGCACAAATGTAGGGACTGGCTGCAATCCCTTCTGGAGCTTGAAATAGCTGGTTGGCACTACACCCGATTTTCCCCTCTGGTTCACTTGAAGTATAAAACCAGGTCCCCAGTATCTCCCTGGAAGAAGCTTGTCCACACAGGTAATGTGCCAACATGTACAGTCACCACCCATGGGATGGGCCCCAAATTACCTGGCTCTGATAGCCAGCAGGCATTCGTGAGCCCCACCGCACCATAGCAAAAAGCAGGTTTTAAATAGGACAGGAGCGCCCTCGAGTGGCTATACACCTGGGCTCAGCGCAGAGAGAGCTCCCCTCCCACCAGAATATCAAGAAGGAAACATCGAACTTAAACCACAAGATAGACCAAATGGCCCCAACAAATATTTACAGAACATGCCATCCCATAGCAGCAGAATTCCCATTCTTCTCAAGCACACACAACAAATTTTCCATGATAGATCATGTTAGAACACAAAATAAGTCTTAGCAAATTTTAATGAGATTGCAATCCTATCAAGCATCTTTTCTGACCACAAATGACAAGAAACTAGATATCGGCAACAAAAAGAAAACTGGAAAATTCACAAATATGTGGAGATTAAACAACATTCTCCTGAGGAACCAATGGGTCAAAGGAGAAATAAAAATGGAAATGAGGGGCACCTGGGTGGTTCAGTTGGTTGAGTGTCTCTTGATTTCAGCTCAGGTCATGATCTCAAGGTCATGAGATCAAGCCCCATGTTGGGCTCTGAGTTCAGCAGGGAGTCAGCTTGAGGACCCTCTCTGCCTCTCCCCCACTCCCTGCTTGCACGCATGTATGTGTGCACACTCTCTCTAAAACAAATCTTAAAAAGATGGAAATAAAAAATATCTTGAGACAAACGGAAATGAGAACAACAGAGCAAAAACTACTGCGTGCAGCAAAAGTGATTCCAAGAGGGAAGTGTATAGAAATAAATGTCTCTATTAAGGAAAAAAAAAAAAGAGGGGCGCCTCAGTGGCTCAGTTGGTTTAAGCACCTGCCTTCAGCTCAGATCATGATCCCAGGGTCCTGGGATCAAGCCCTGCGAGCCCTGCATCCGGCTCCCTGCTCAGCAGGGTGTCTGCTTCTCCCTCTCCCTCTGCCCCTCTCCCCTGCTCATGCGCTCACTTGTGCACTCTCAAATAAATAAAATCTATTTTAAAAAAAGAGAAAATCTCAAATAACATAAGTTTATACCTCAAGGAATAAGAACAAATTAAGCCCGAATTTAGTAGGAAAAAGGGAGAAAAAACAAGGATCAGACTGGAAATAAATGAAACAGAGACTAAAAAGACAACAGAAAAGGTCAATGAAACGAGGAGGTAGGTTTTTGAAAAGAGAAACAAGATTGACACACCTTTAGCTAGACTGAGAAAAAAAGACACAAAATCAGAGGTGAAAGAGGAGACATGACAACTGATAACACAAATAATAAGGGTCGTAACAAACTACTGTGGATAATTATCAACCAATTAGATAACATAGGAGAAATGGAGACGTTGCTAGAAACATATAACTTACCAAGACTGAATAATGAAGAAATAGAAAATCTGTATAGACCAATTAAAGAATTTAAAATGTATTTCAAAGTTTGTTTCAAATGACGTTACCAAGTAATAATAAAACACTATAGTACTGACATAAAAACAGACACATAGATCAAATGGAACAGAATTGAGAGCCCAGACATAAACCCATGCATATATGGTCAGTTAACTTAAGACAAAGGAGCCAGGAATATACAACAGGGAAAAGATGGTCTCTTCAATAAATGGTGTTGGGGAAGCAGGATAGCCCCATGCGAAAGAATTAAACTAGATCTCTGTTTTATATCATACACAAATGTCAACTCAATATGGATTGGAGACTTGAATGCAAAATTAAAACTTAACTTGAATGTAAAGACTGAAACAGTAAAACTCCTAGGAGAAAACCTGGGTAAGCTCCTTGACATTGATCTCAGCAATGATTTTTTAGACTTGACACCAAAAGCAAAGGCAACAAAAGCAAAAATAAGCAGTTGGGAGTAAATCAAACTAAAAAGCTTCTGCACGGCAAAGGAAACCATCAATAAAATGGAAAGTCAACCTATGGAATGGGAGAAAATATTTGCAAACCACACATCTGATAAAGGTTAATATAAAAAATATCAAGGAACTCATTCAACTCAATAGAAAAAAAAAAGTAACCCAATTAAAAAATGGGCAAAGGACCCTAAAAGACATATGTCCAAAGAGAAAGGTCAATGGGTACATGAAAAGACACTCGACATCAATCATCATCAGGGAAATGCAAATCAAAACCACAATCCGGTATCGCCTCACACCTGTTAGGTCAGTTTTCCAAAAGGACGAAAGAAAAGTGCTAGCCAGAACGTGGAGAAGAGGGAGCACTTGTGCACTGATGGTGGGAATGTAAATTGGTACAGCCACTATGAAAAACAGTATGGAGGGTACTCAGAAAAATTAAAAATAGAATTACCATATGATCCAGCAGTCCCACTTCTGGCAGTGTATCCAAGGGAAACGAAATCATTATCTAGAAGAGATATCTGCACTCCGTCTTCACTGTAGCATTATTCTCAATAGCCAAGGTATGGAAACAACCTGAGTGTCGATGGAGGAATGAATAAACAAAATGTGGTTTATATGGGTAGGATAGAATATTATTCAACCATGAGAAAAAAAAAATCCTGCTGTTCAGGACAACATTGGATGAACCTACCGGGCATTCTGCTAAGTGAGATAAGCCAGACAAATACCGTGTGGTATCACTTATAGATGGAATCTTAGAAAACAAAACCAAACCTCATAGAAACAGGGTACAATGGTGGCTGCCAGGGGTCTGGGAGGGGGGAGAAACAGGGAGAGGCTGGTGAAAGGGTACAAACTTTCAGTTATAAGATAAATAAGATCTGTCCTGTCTCTGTCACTGCTCTCACCACAAAACTGATGCTGAATGCTGTTTCTCCCCGCACCGCCACTTTTTTATAAAGGTGAAATTGATTCGTTTCGTTTAGTGAACAGGTACTAATAATGTAGGTTTTTTTGTAAAAGGGAAGTGATGTAACTTGAGCTTTGGAAAAACAGGAGATACCTGTATGGGTCTGTCTTTTCTACAGCTATTAGGTGTTAATGAGAGACCTAAACAGTGTCTGTAAGGCTACTGTCTTCTTCCATGCTGAAGTTTGAAGTCTGCAGTCAGGAAGGGAAGCGGGACAGGAAGAATGGGGGAGAGCGAGGACAGACTGGAACGTACATGAGTCCCTCCCTGCCTCCAGCCCTGCTGCCGGGGGCTCCACCAGGAAAGGCTGGTGTACTTTGTCAGAGCAGGAAAGACATACCTGGAGCTGGGGGCTGAAGAAGGACCCCACACCAAGGAGGGAAGCCAGCAGATAAATGACCCCCCCCATGCTGAGTTTCAGAGCATAAGTACAATGGCTGTTGCTTCACTCCCCCGCCCGCCCCCAAATCTCAGGCCCACCTAAGACTGGGCACCTACAGCCCAAGCAAGTTTGACATGTCACAAAAACGCCACATGAGCAGTGTCAAGATTTGATAAAGTGAGGGGGTAGAGACGCAGGTGTTTCTTGTTGTTGAAATATATTTTATCACCCCAAAATAATTCAAGGATGTGAATGTGTTTACCTTCATTGTAGAACTCCTAGGAAAACGATGTCAAAATCTACTCCTTACCCGAAAAACGTTGACTTTTGGAAACCAGTTAAAACCTCATATAAATGAGTAGTCTCCCCAGTGAATAAGTTAACAGGCCAGGCGGAAACGAGCCTTGTGATTCCAATTTCACCTGCCGTCTTAAGTGTTTGCAAAGTAATACCATACCTTCACCTCAGCAGGAGAGATATAAGATAGGTTTTTGCTTGAAACTGGATTCCTGAGTACTCATTACACAAAATTAAACTGCATTGTCACACAGAATTAACTATGCAGTTTGTCAATGTGAACAGACAGAACTTCACATC
This sequence comes from Ailuropoda melanoleuca, assembly GCF_002007445.2. NCBI lineage: Eukaryota > Metazoa > Chordata > Mammalia > Carnivora > Ursidae > Ailuropoda > Ailuropoda melanoleuca. The sequence continues at coordinate 4,788,724 of NC_048227.1, forward strand.
TTTGCCATTTTTCCGTGTTTTGTTTTCGAGCTGGGAATAACTTGGGTGAAAACCTACATATTTAAAAATTAATGTCAATATTTCATAATGTGTGGATGCTGAAGCAAAATACCCAATAGTGTTTAAAGTATTTTAATAATTCTTATTAGGGTCAACAATGAAGCACATTCGAGAAACTGGCTTTCAGATCACATCCCATTAAATTATAAACTACCGAACTATAAGTAAAAATTACAATTAAGTAAAAATAGTTCAAATTAAAGCCACTGCCGCAGCCCTATTTGATAAGCAAGTAGGAAAAACAGACTTCTATAACCTATCATGAACTCCAGGCCCTCAGGTCAAAGCCAAAATACAACATGGCACTGCTGAGAACATCCCCTTCCTGAGGTGGGATGTCATCGGCAAATTAGTTAAAAATCGAGAAATCAAGCACAAAAGTTAAGTTGTTTCCACTCTCGTCAATTTCTTTTCCAGACTGTTACAATCTCAGGATGTTTTCCAGTTTTGCTTCGACTCTGGATATATTTAAATTTTTTCCTCAGTATGTAAAAATATAAATGAGTCCAAAGAAATGAGTAGAAATTTCAGGAACAGAATAGCATGCTGGGCTTTCATTCATTTGAGTGTGGGATACATCTCTGGCATGAAAGTTTTTTAAGATAGAAATTGTTCCTTTGGCCTAGTGACAAAAATCGGGTAGATTCAACATCTGTTTTTCATTTCTCTAGTTATGCTCCATTTCTTCCAAGTCCTCGGTCTTATCACACTGCTCTGTAGTCCTTCCAGCGGGAGATAACCGGTGTTAACATTTTATGTGCCCTTTCTCTCTTTGGTGAGGTACATATTGAGTAAGACTCATTTAGAAATGAATTACTTCGTACAAAGTTTGTATAATGACTGAACTCGGGTAACTTTTGAAAACATTTTGTTTTCAAATTATACTTACCAAAGATTTGGAAATGCTAACGTCCCTGCAAAATTTAAACTTAGAAAAACAAAAAGTGCTAATGAACAAATATATTCAAATGCCCAGAGTTATCATTACCTGCGTTCAGAGATGGAGTTACGTGCCGCCCACCCACCGCCAGCACGCTCAAATATCCAGACAACGTAATTTAAAATTGTTATGAGTAAAGACAAGACTGTTTCACGTCAGCATACCACCTGACACTTTTTGGGTGTTAAATACAGAGAGAGGGCTCCTTTTGATTGCTACTTATTGGCTATTGAGAGCGACTCTGAAATTAAGTGCCTAAAACTGGGTTGGAACAGTATAAAAGCCATGTACCTGATGTGGGCAAACAGGATGGGACTTGTCATTTTGAAACAGCAGAATGAATTAAATTCATGAATAACTGACCATAATCCTATCTGTGGAAAATCTGTGGCCATCTATCCTTTTGTAGACATCCGTCTTCTTCAAGCATCCTCCCCAAGACAGGACATCAGTATGACCTAATGACACAGTGTCCCCTGGGTGCTCCATATAACCCCTCCAGGCATTATTCCTACAGATGCCTTCCCTAGTGACAGAAAAGAAATAAGAGAAACTGACGATCTTCGCTGAGATTAGGGCGATGTTGCCTTTGCAGCTCCAATGGGTTGCTTAGTCAAAAGCTCATGACTTTAAGACTTCATCATCCACTTGGCTTCTCTGAGGTGTATGGTGGCCAGAGCCCCCTGGGAAAAAGTGGGGCAGACTCACTTTGAGGTACTTGGAGCTGTAACTGGATATAAAGAACCACTGGCTGGGAAAAGCTAATGGGGAGCCTTGAGATAACAGAAGGATCAGAGTGTCTGTGGAGGTGAAGGGAACACATGGGTTGTCTGAAGAGTCAAGGCTCCAAGCTCGTCATTATATGTCAGAAAGGCCCTCTTGCTGTCTTTACTTTGAGCAATTCACAGAGGCACCTGGGAGACATTTGCACACGCCAAAGGAGGGAAGCTGAGGCAGGGAGGACCTGGCCCGATTCCTGCCAGGAAGGCTGGGGCACAAGGGGGGAATGGGAGTGCCCTTTATGGGATTTGTCACTTCATATACCATCTCAAATATTACTTGACATTGTTCTTCAAATGAATGCACTTTGAAACGTCTGATGTTCCCCCTGGCCTCACTCTAACACGCTGATATTGCAATCACGTGTTTGTGCTAGTTGATTTTTTTTCCAAATGCATATTAAAATCATGGTTATTAAAATAAAAATGTTGACCCCTGACCCTCTAAAGTCACCTAGGGGCCCCCTTGTCATATACACCCCACACGTTGAAAAGCTGCCCTAACACGGCCCTCCAGAAAACAGGGGTTCGAAAGTCCCTGAGCTACTTAAGGGTGAAGGAAGCAATCCAGGACAGCCCAGGGCCTTAGGAGCCTGGGTGTGGAGAGAAAAGTGTGGGCCTTTCAGCAGGCTCCCAGAAAGATGCCTCGGTTCCCTCCTGGAGTCCTTGACTCTTGGGGTCAGCCAGAGACAACACCTTGAAACTGCCACCTGGACATCAGCCTCGTGAGAGTTTCTGGGCTTGAAATCGCACCCCCCCCCCATGAAAACTCTGTAACAGGACCGCGAGGCTCACTTCCCAAGTGAAGGCAATTCTCGGTGTAATTGGCTCAGGTGGTATTTAAGGAGAGCCAGGAACGTGAAGACTGAGAAAGAGAAGGAGGGGGAGGTGGGGTCAGAGCAGGCAAGTCTCAGCTTGTTTTTCTAAGGAAAAAAAAAAAGGCAAGCTTGAAAATGGGTCTGTTTGTGCCCATCTGGCAGAGCAAGCCTCCTTAGCTTTGGGGCCACTGCAGTCTCCTACTTTTTTCTGTCCTGTACTATTGGCTTTTCAATCTCTCTTATGGCCATCTAACACATAGGCAAAGATGATTTTATGCTCATTATAAATTTCTTCATATTACTTTCACTCTGATAACTTCCTGGGAAAATGCCAGTCTGACAGTGCTATTTGTTTGTGACTTTTTTTTTCCCCCCAACCTGTTTTCTCTGTTTGCTGGCACACTCCACTCTGACTGGCTTAGTACTTGATAGGACCAGAAATCTTTGTGAAAATCCCCTTCTAAAAGCCCCAAATTGCTTTCATCCCTGTACCTTGCTGAGAAAAAAAAAACACACCCACACATTAGCAGATGACGAGAAACATATCTTTATTGGATGAATTTTAAAGGCATTGTCTGCTGAGGGCCTTACAGGAGTCATCAGGGCCTACAGACCACCGAAAATTCATGAATGACTGCCTTATTATCTTGCTAAAACAGGGAGCAATTGCAGAAGCACTGGGGGGGGGGATGAATAAATAAGTTAGGGGGAGGAAGTGGGGTTTCCCATTCCTGGGGCTTTGGAGGCCTTCCGGCTGTCTCAGCTGACTGTCTCTATCTCCACAGCCTGGGGCTTTTAAGAATGCACCATTTCCTGGAATTCTAGAACAGAAGAGGGGAGAAAGCATCAGCGGAGATGGCTGGGTATTTTTACAGACATGTGGCCAGTGGGAGTTCTGAAGAGGAGAGGAAACAGATTGTCAGATGATGGGCTTGGCCCCCTCCAAGGGCACAAAAGGAGGGGGGAAAAATTAGTCACTGACTGCAGATTGAGATGGTCAATAGTGTCCATCTTCCTGCATAATCTAACAGACCACTTCAGCTTTGCAATAGAGCCCCCTGTATTAGAACGTGTGAGCCCAGCCATTGCTGTCTGACAATGCATGGATTTGGTATAATAGCCTCTTAAAATCTGGGATCGCTCAACTCCCTGTCTAGCTACTTTAAGACGGAGATGGGGGGTTTTCTTCCTCTTTTCAGAAGCCATGTTGTGCAGATGTAGGCAACAATTCATAGGGTGGGCCTCGGAACTCACTTTTCTCTGATGAGCTCTAACCTTACCCCCAAGAGTTTATATTACTAAAAGACAATGGTGATAATGATAAACACAAGTACATGTGACTGATTGAAGTTGAAAACTGGGGTTTCGCTTTATATTTATTGGTACACTTTATCTGCAATTTTTTTTTTGTGGTTAGATTTAAATACATCAATCTTCTCTTACCTAAACTATTTTTCTGAGCTATTTATAGAAGTGACATTAACTACTGTGTAGTAAGTTACAGTGGTATAATTTTGGATGGGTTTTTAAAAGGGGGAACTAGGGGCGCCTGAGTGGCACAGCGGTTAAGCGTCTGCCTTCAGCTCAGGGCGTGATCCCGGCGTTATGGGATCGAGCCCCACATCAGGCTCCTCAGCTATGAGCCTGCTTCTTCCTCTCCCACTCCCCCTGCTGTGTTCCCTCTCTCACTGGCTGTCTCTATCTCTGTCAAGTAAATAAAATCTTTTAAATAAATAAATAAAAGGGGGATCTAAACAGGAGTTTTTAATTTCCAGTTAGTCACACCATAAAGACCACGCATATATTCTCCTGAGGTGGCATGCACCGTGTAGCTAAAAAGCATGTAAGCCACATAACTGAACGGGATGAAAATAATCCTACAGCCATGCACCCATACTAAAATTTGAATATAGGGTCCTGCACACAAAAGACTCCATACGCGGTGTTTGATCTACTCTCTAATATTGTCCACTCGGTGGTCTAATGTCTAATAAACCGTGTTTATTTAAACCCTTGAAAGCTAAGAGGCTTTCCTATTCAAGTCAATAGACATTTTGATATGAGACACACTTGAGCACATCAATCCTTCCCTTATTCAGAAGGGCTCAAAGGCCAGTGGTGGCAATTCCTTACATTACTGCTGTGATGCCTAAGGGTGTCTTGCAAATCATTAGCCAGGCCATAGCTAGTCCCCAGGTCAGGTGAAGGGTATTTTCTGGGTCATAGACAGCGACTCAAGGGCCAGATTCTATGGTACATCTGCCGGCATCACATTAGTCTCTGCATACATTGTTGGTATCCTCACAGAAGGCCCATTTTACAGATGAGAAGACTGAAGTTCAAGGTTAAGAGAGGGGGATTTTCACTAACCACGTCTGCCTGATCTCAGGGCCCAAGTCCCCCCGGATTGCTTCCAGAGCTAAATTCTTTTGTGCTGGGTACAGGTGTGGACATACCGTCGGCTCCAATTTTCCCATCTCCGTCATTATCTGCAGCGGCCATCAAAGACTTGGTCTCTGACTCTGTCAGCTCTCTAGCACCACTCTCGAACTTCTGGAGGAAAAACCTGCAGGACAACCAAGATTGATGGCAATTTTCTGCAAGACCACGTGTCTCTGTGCTTACCCTTTTTCTCTTGAAGCAAACCACCTGTTCCTGGCCACGGCGCTATTCTGTCAAAGGTCTTCACAAGCCCCACTTGCCTTCCTTGTAGAAACTACTGGTGGGCATTTTGTTTTTAAAAGTTTTTTTTTTTTTTCCAGAGGGGCACCTGGGGGGCTCAGCTGATTCAGCATCTGCCTCTGGCTCAGGTCATGACCCCAGGGTCCTGGGATCGAGCCCCGCAGCATCGGACTCCCGGCTCAGCGGGGAGCCTGCTTCTCCCTCTGACCCTCCCCCTGCTCAGGCTTGCACTCTCGCAAATGAAAAAAAGAAATAAATTTTAAAATATTAAAGTTTTTTCAGAGTTTTGTTGCTAAGTCCGTTTGCCAAAGAAAAAACCTACAACGAATGAATTTTTGCACCGATAAGCTTCAGTGCTTGTGTCCAGTGCTTCACAAGGATGGATGTGTGGCCCACTGCCTCACGGTCTTCCCTTTCTTGAGGCTCTGTTGAACAACCAGTGTCAACACAGGCCATTGAAGACCTACGGACCAAACTGGCATCCGCGGCTCCCAGCCCACACAGCAACATCAAGGGCACCATACAAACTCAGGACAAAACTCACTTAAGCTCTTCTTCATCCAGATATCCACTCTGGTCATTGTCTATGAACCGAAAAACATCCTTCACCTGACTGGCCGACATCTTGGAGAGGCCCGATGTCTGGAAGAATTTTTGGGGTTCGAAAGTATCTGGGTCTAAAGGACGAAGAGAGGGTTTTTCGGAGGCTCATCAGGTCACATTCTGTATTTGGGCCCATGGGCCGAAACCATAGGTTATCAAAACCCCTCCTCATGATATCATCGAGCTACAGGGATGCTCTATTCTCAGTTTTTAAGAAACACAGGGCTCCTGAGTGGATCAGTCGGTTAAGCATCTGACTCTTGATTTCATCTCAGGTCACGATCTTGGGGTCATGAGATCGATCCCTGCGTTGGGCTCTGCTGGGCAAGGAACCTGCTTAGGATTCTCTCTCTCCTTCTCCCTCTGTTCCTGTCCCCTGCTCCGTCTCTTTCTCTCAAAAAAGAAAAAAAAAAAGAGTGAAAGACAAAGAGGGCTGTGACTAGTGCAAGATTTTGAGGCAGCCAAGACTGGGAGTCTTTGTGATAGATCTCCTGTCTCCTTCCCCACCCTCTCCTCTGTGCCTCCCCCTTCCCTTTGTACAGACTGTGTGTCTGAGACTCCGGCAGGGCTGGTCTGATTGGCTGGGGGAAATGCAGTCTTGCATTCAAACAGGCTACATGGTATCCACACGTTTCTTTTTTCACATCTAGCAAGTTTCTTTCCCCTTACAGCAAGGGAATCTTATGCTCTATAATTGTAGTTATTTCGTTGGTAACAGTTTTACTCTCTGATCCCCTGAATTTTCAGCAAAGTTCACGTTTTAATCTTTGCAGCTTTGCTGGACGTGTGAACAGGTGGGAATCACCCACCCCTGCCCCACTGCCCTTTACCTTGGCACTCCTGCAGGGCTGCGGCAATGTCGTCGGCGCTAAGGACGTCTGTGATGCTCATTTTCCTCCTAGTCACACAGAATAAATGAGATGTGGTCAATGGCAAGCAGGAAGATGCACATCTAGGGGCACTACGCCCTCCTAGGCCCACTGAAACTGTGCATTTGTGGGGAATTGTTCAGTGTGATAAGTGTGGTATTGTATTAAGTGATGGGACAGGAGAGCCACAAACAAACCATACACTGAAAAGATTCCAGTTCCTTTTGTCTCAGTGCCTTCTCCTGAATATTCTTCAAAAACAAAATTTAAAACTACAGCTTAGAGCATGACTTGATTCCACTTTCTTATAAAAATGATATTTGCACGATCGATTGCTTACATAGGCATCTACAAAACATCCAGAAGTAAACCATGTTACAAATGCAATGGTATTTTCATACACTGAAAATGCAATGTTGCCAATTCCACACAGCTCAGGCTACTTGGAGACCTTCTGTGGAAAAGACGATCTCTGTCCTGAAGGATGGGAATCAGAAATATGGAAAGCCCATCTACCAGAGATGAAAGAGACTCCTTTCAGATGTCAAGTCCATGGAGAAAGAGAAATCTGAGCACAGCATGCACCAATCTAATATGGGCACATGTAGGAAAGAAGAGTCTGGGGTCTTGTAGGTCCACCAGCTACTTACTGTTTTAGATTTTTCCCCCAAGAAGAATCAGGAAAAAGAGTTGAAAGAGCACAAAACAGATGTGCTTTTGCTACCTTACTGACCTCCCTTATATAGGATTGAAAAAGTGATAGCAAGAACCTCTTAGATTTCTTTTTCAAGGATCAAGTAGACATAGCTCGAATGTCTTGCTTTGCTAATTAAACCTCTTTTTGTTTCTATTTATATCACAAGGGAATGTGGGTGGGAACAGCCAATTCTTAAAAACAAACCTCAACAAACCTTAACTAAGGTTTCAGTTCTGCAAACGAACCCCACAAGTGGTGTTCCTTAACTAAGGTTTCAGTTCTGCAAACGAACCCCACAAGTGGTGTGGAGAAGAGAGCAGAAAGTTGGTTAAGAGGAGATGGTGGCCAAAATGAAGTGAACATAGTGGGGGCACTCTGTTAACTGAAAAGGGCCCCCCAGGTGTTAGTGGCTGCTATTTGTTGTTGTTGTTGTTTTTTAAGATTTTATTTATTTATTTGACAGAGAGACAGCCAGCAAGAGAGGGAACACAAGCAGGGGGAGTGGGAGAGGGAGAAGCAGGCTTCCAGCCGAGGAGCCTGATGTGGGGCTCGATCCCAGGACTCTGGGATCACGCCCTGAGCGGAAGGCAGACGCTTAAGGACTGCGCCACCCAGGTGCCCCAGTGGCTGCTGTTCGAAGCAGGCCTACTCTTACCCTCTGAAGCCGTAGACATGCGAGGCCGACCTTGGTCCAGAGTTGACAGATTCAAAGTCAGTGTCAGATGGACAGACTCCTCCATCAAAGGGGTGATGCTGGTTGGATGACTTTCCAAAAAAGTCTTGACTTGGATTTTCCCAACGATATCTTAAATCGCGCACACTAGAAAGGCAAAAAGGAGGCAAGCAACCAACCATTCCCAAACCCCATATCTAAAATGTGCAGGAAAAACATGAGGCCAGGATTTGAGACCTCAAGGTTTTTTGCGTTTTGTTTTTGGCTTTCAGCAATTATCTGTTGAGTCCCTATGTAGCCAGCTGCAGGGCTAGACTTTTTTTTTTTTAATTGTGGCTAAAAAATCATGTAACAGAATTTACCATTTTAACCATTTTATTTTTTTTAAAAAGTTTTATTTATTTATTCGACAGAGATAGAGACAGCCAGCGAGAGAGGAAACACAAGCAGGGGGAGTGGGAGAGGGAGAAGCAGGCTTCCAGCCGAGGAGCCTGATGTGGGGCTCGATCCCAGGACTCTGGGATCACGCCCTGAGCGGAAGGCAGACGCTTAAGGACTGCGCCACCCAGGTGCCCCAGTGGCTGCTGTTCGAAGCAGGCCTACTCTTACCCTCTGAAGCCGTAGACATGCGAGGCCGACCTTGGTCCAGAGTTGACAGATTCAAAGTCAGTGTCAGATGGACAGACTCCTCCATCAAAGGGGTGATGCTGGTTGGATGACTTTCCAAAAAAGTCTTGACTTGGATTTTCCCAACGATATCTTAAATCGCGCACACTAGAAAGGCAAAAAGGAGGCAAGCAACCAACCATTCCCAAACCCCATATCTAAAATGTGCAGGAAAAACATGAGGCCAGGATTTGAGACCTCAAGGTTTTTTGCGTTTTGTTTTTGGCTTTCAGCAATTATCTGTTGAGTCCCTATGTAGCCAGCTGCAGGGCTAGACTTTTTTTTTTTTAATTGTGGCTAAAAAATCATGTAACAGAATTTACCATTTTAACCATTTTATTTTTTTTAAAAGGTTTTATTTATTTATTCGACAGAGATAGAGACAGCAAGCGAGAGAGGAAACACAAGCAGGGGGAGTGGGAGAGGAAGAAGCAGGCTCATAGCGGAGGAGCCTGATGTGGGGCTCGATCCCATAGCGCCGGGATCACGCCCTGAGCCGAAGGCAGACGCTTAACTGCTGTGCCACCCAGGTGCCCCCATTTTAACCATATTAAAGTCTACGTACATTATAATAGTGTTATCTATATGCACATGGTTGTGCAAGAGATCTCCAGAACTTTTTTATCTTGCAAAACTGAACTCTATGCCCATTGTACAAGAACCCCCCTCCCCTCCCCCTCCCAATCCCCTGGCAGCTACCATTCTACTTTTTTTTTTTTTAAGAGTTTATTTATTTGTCAGAGAGAGAGATTGAGCACAAGCAGGGGGAGCAGCAGGCCAAGGGAGAAGCAGGCTCTCCACTGAGCAGGGAGCCAGACGTGGGACTCGATCCAAGGACTCCAGGATCATGACCTGAGCTGAAGGCAGACGCTTAACTGACTGAGCCACCCAGGTGTCCCACCATTCTACTTTCTGTCTCTGGGACTTAGACAACTTTAGACACCTCTTATAAGTGGAACCTTGCGGTACTGTCTTTTTGCGACTAGCTTATTTCACTTAGCATAATATCCTCAAAGATCATCCGTGTTGTGGTGTGTGACAGGACTTCCTCATGTTTTAAGGCTGGATTCAAGTTTTTCAAAAGTCAAAAACCAATCCCATGTTGCCATCAGAAATAGTCAGTGGCTTCAAAGTAGATAATTCGAGAGCTTTAGACCCTTCCCTGGGTCATATCCTCAGGGTGGTCATTTTCAATTTGTCCCCAAATATATCCTCCTACCTCCCCCCACCCAGCAGTTTACTTTCACCAGTGTCCTCAATGAGAAGTTTCTCTCAGGGGCACCCACAGCATTGTTTGGTTACCAAACATCAGGCCGGCACCATTCCTGTCTTGCCCGCATAATATGCCCCAAGTGCCTGGCATGGTCCCCAACCTAGTTTGGCGCTCAGTAATTATTTGATGAATGGATAAACAAAGCAGCAACAAGAGCTTGAAAACAGGATTACCAACCCGTACCAACTTGCCCTTAAAAAGCAGTTTCTGGAAACCAGTTGCAAGAACGTAGGTTGCTGACATTACATTGCCATAGAAACTCGTGGAGTTTTCTCTTTCCGATAGTGTTCGACAGGGGCAGAATTTCAGTTTGAGAAGGTGAAATGTGTTCTGGATGGTGACAATGGTTGCACGACACTGTGAGTGCACTTAAAGCCAAGAGCTGTACACTTCGAAATGGTTAAAATGGTAAGTTTGATGTTATGTGTATTTTACCGCAATAAAAAAAAAGTTGATTCAGTGGTCTACATTATTTTGGCCACCAACTCACAACTGCTCCCAGGAAAGAGTAGAAAGAAGATTTGAAAGTAGAAGACCTTAACTGGAGCCCCGCTCTGTCCTTCACTAGCCTCAAGGCTCCGGGCCTCAGTTTCCTCTTGTAGCGAATAGGAGTAATGCAGGCGGCAGCTCTATCAACTTCCCGGGCTCTTTTGGGGATCAGAGGACCAAGTGCAGATTGGCAGTTCTCCGGAGGAGTCTCGGAGTCCCCCGTTGAATCCCACCCCTGTCCTGGGATTGCAAGAGGACTTTCTCTCTTGCATCTACTCCACTCGATTGGTAGGGACTTCCCGGAGTGGAAGGAGTGGGCTCTGGGATCAGCTAGCAATGTCTGCAAGGAGGAGGGCTGGCAGGTGGAAGCAAAGAACTTGGCGACCCTGGCTGGGCTGCGTATTTGGACTTTGCTACTGCCAGTGAGTGGCCCCGTACTCTCAGACGACACTTCTGCTTCATATATCTGATGCTGTCCCCAGTCAATCACCTGTTTCAATCCCAATCCCCAGCGTGCCTCTTAATCCCGAAGACTTCCTCTACCCTGAGACCCCATGCTGATCACTTGCTGTGTAGCCCTGTGACGTCTCTCCAGCCACGCTGGCCAGACCTATCTCCTGACCCACTGGCCTGTCCTAGATGTCATCACTGCTTGTGCCCAATCCCAGCTGCCTTGTTGATGACAAGTTTCTTGTAAGTGTCTAAGGCCCTCTTTTCAACATGTATGACACAGTAGACAAGAGTGCAGCTGACCACTCCCACACTTTCGCAGTAGATGTCCTCTCCTAAACATTCCTCAGCTTTGTCTTCTCCCCATGCCCTACTTGTCACCACTTGAGCCCAAGCTACCATCTTGTCTTTGGGAGACAACCACAGCAGACCCTAACTGGCCAACCCTCGTCCACGTGGGCTCCCCTTCAACCTAACCAGATCGATTTTTTAAAAAACCCTAGCTTTTCCTAGGGCAATCAAAATAAAGGACCACAGACTGAGTAGCTCAACACAACAGACGCCTATTGTCTCAAGTTTTGGAGACCAGAAGCCTGAAATCGAGGTGATGGCAGAACCACACTTCCTACAAAGGTGCTCAGGGGGGAGGGGAGATCATTCCTTGCCTCTTCCACCTTCTGGTGTTTGCAGCCAATCCTCAGAGCTACGTCCTTCCAATCTCTGCCTCTGTTATCACATGGCCGTCTTCTCTGTGTGTCTTCTTCTTGTAAAGACACCAGTTATATTGAATTAAATGTCCCCCTACTCCAGTATGACCTCATCTTAACTATTTACATCTGCAATGACCCTATTTCCAAGTAAGGTCACATTCTTTAGGTAATGGGGGTTAGGACTCTAGTGGATCTTGTTGGGGACGTAACTCAACCCATAACACCAAGCATATGGCTCCCGTCTTCTCCCACTGCCATCCTACAAGCCCATCACTGGCTTCAACTTGTCCTTATGGTAGAGGCAAAAGTCCTTCCCATGGTCTTGAAGGCCCTGTATGATTTGTCCCGTGTGGACCCCTCCAACCTCATCTCACACCATCCTCCCACCCTCTCTCCAGCCATGTCTCCTTGTACTGCTTCCTGTGTCTGGAAAGGGCTTCTCCCTTACAGCCAAATCACAGCTGCATGGTCCCACTTGCTGTGATTGCTTGAATAGTGTGTCTCTCTGCTCACTGGACAGTGAGACCCATGAGGGTAGGTTGAGGGTCTGTGTTTGCTCAATTCTGTACCCCAGTGTGGACATGAATGAAGACCAATCAAATGAGAACAGGCAAAGACTATTAACTCAGAGCCTCACCTGTGTTTCAAAGGGACTCAAAGTCAGGCAGAAGAGCGGGAAAGCTTTATAGAGGAAAGAAGGGAGGATTCATATATGTCCTGATAGGGGGCTGTCCACCTGGGGCAGCTGGAGGGAGGCTAATAGAAGCTGAACGTCCTCTGTGAATGAACAACGGGGCATATTCAATTTCCTCTGTTTGGTCCCATGTTGGAAGCTGGAATAAAAATGAAGGGAGCTGTCAGTTACGACTTAAGTCCCTGCTGTTTTGGGCCAGTCATCACAGGGATTGGTGTTTGGCTTCCTGGATTGCTTGCTAGGGACAGTGGTCCGACTCCCTACAAGCCTGACGTCTATACAGCAGGCTGGCTTCTGGGGCTGGTTGCTGCAGAATTCAGGTCAGAGCTCTGTTTTTATAGACGGTCCAACCATTATCCATTTTTGATTGTTTGTTTTAAGATTTGTTTATTTATTTTAGGGGATGGTGAGCATGAGTGGGTGGGGCAGAGGGAGAGGGAGAAAGAATCTCTAGCAGACTCTGAGCTAAGCATGGAGCCCAACGAGGGGCTCAGTCTCAGGACCCTGAGGTCACGACCTGAGCAAAAAGCAAGAGTGGGATGCTTAACTGACTGTGTCCCCCAGGCGCCCCTCATTGTCCATTTTTATATTCAGCCTCTCACTACTACTTTCCTTGTTATATTGTAAATTCAGTAGCTGGATTTGTGGAACAGGTGAACTTGAACAGGTCTCTTCCCCTGAGCCTCACCTCTCCCCTTTCAAACTGGAGATGATAATACAACCTGCTGCATGGGATTGCTGACAGCTAATCCAGGTGAAGCAAGCACCTGGCAGTGAGCCAGGCACACAGCGAAGGAGCAATAAATGGTGGCCTCTGTCGTTGCTGTTGGCCTTATCGGCTTTTAAAAAACAGAGATATCCCAGGTAAAGCTCATCTAAAATGCTAGAAGGGGATAGAGGTTACCCTTGAAGGGAGGGCAGAGACTGGGGGTGGGGAGATCCTGCTGTATTGGTAATGCTTTATTTCTTGATCTGGGTGCTGTTTACATTTTTAGGAAGCTTTAGTGGGTACTTTTCTGGATGGATGTTTTACTTCCATAGAAGGTTGACTTTTTAAAAATGGCTGAGCGCAGAAAGACAGAAGGTCCTACTCTGTGGCGTGGGGTGTGGAGGCCGTGGGATCAGGCATTGGCCAGCTGCAGCCTCTCTCTGTCCTCTCGGCTGAATCATCACAGGGCTCCCAGGACTTCCAGCAGGTGAGACCCAGACACTCAGCTGTGGTGCCTCCTGCGTTCACAGCAGGGCTGAGAAAGAGATGCTTAACCATTAGGTGGCTGTGCCCTGTGACTGAGGAAAATGACCTCACAGCTCAGAAAGAGAAGCCATTCTGGCCCCGAAGGGGATCAGACTCTGACCCTCCAAAATTTGCCACTTGGACTCTTTCGAGACAAAGGCAATTGAGAAACAACAACAACAAAAAAATGCGAGAAGAGGTCTCTGCTCTCTGCTTATCTGCCTAAAAATAGGGCAAAATTTTCCCAGAGGAAAGTGCCTTCCTTGTACCAGGAAGAGAGAGCAACCCATTGTTGGGGATGGAGAGTTGATGCTGGGAGGAGTCTACATACACAGACCTTTCTAGAATGCCCCTTATCTTCCATTAGTCCCCCATATATTTCCTGGTCACTTCCCCGTGGCTTATCACCCCTAGAGCCCAAATCCCCTTTCCTTGGTCTAGCCACTTCTCCACAATTTACTGCTCTTTGTTAAAATGGTATATAAGCCCCTAAGTCTAGTTGCTCTTTTGAGTTTTGCTTCTTTCTTATGAATTCCACGCAAGTTAAATAAAATTGTACCCTTTCTCCTGTTACTTTATCTTTTTTGTTGGTTTAATTAGCAGGTCCTAGTAACAGAACCTAAGAGATTAGAGGAAAAGTTTTTTCCTACCCTATAGCCCCATCACAGAGAGACCTCCCTGTCTACCACATCAATCTCATCACTCTATTTTTTTCTCTAGAGCACTTACCATGATGTGAAATGATCTGTTCTCTCCCCCCCCCCCGCTTTTGTCCATCTCCTCTCCCCAGATGAGAGCTCCTGGAAAGTAGGGACTATGTGTCTCATGTTCACCTTCAATCCCTGGGGCTTGTAATTTACTAAGACCAGAGGCTCCAGCAGTGGAGATGAGAGGGCCTGGCCTCACCTGAGAGACAATGACTAGTCATAAGGTGGACCTGGTGGGAATCTGAAATCTTACTTAAACAATGGCCAGTGTGGTTAAAACCATTCCTCATGCTTTGTTGTTCCCCATCTATTCCAAAGGAGTCTCAGTGGTGCCTGGTTGGCTCAGAAGAGCGTGCGGCTCTTGATCTTAGGGTTGTGAGTTCAAGCCCCATGTTGGGTGGAAAGATTGCTTAAAAATAAAATCTTAAAATTTTTTTAAAAAAAAGTTGCAGAAGAGTCTCAAATGTCTTGTAGGACTATGGCAAATTATTTGAGAACATTAAGAGCTGAGATTCCTAAATGTGATGAAAATGCAAGAAACATGGGAGAACAATTCCTGACTGACAAGATAGGAAACCCCCAAAATCTTGGGGCACCTGGGTGGCTCAGTTAAGCGTCTGCCTTCAGCTCAGGTCATGATCCTGGGGTCCTGGGATGGAGCCCCACATCGGAATCCTTGTTCAGCGGGGAGCCTGCTTCTCCCTCTCCCTCTGCCTGCCACTCCCCTGGCTGTGCTCTCTCTCTGTCAAATAAATAAAGCCTTAAAAAAAAAAAAAGGAACCCCCCCCCCAAAATCTGAATTTTAACATCCAGCTGATGCATCTGTACGATGATATGGGGAGACACCTAGAGTTACTGGAGTATGTTTACTTATAAATGAGACATTTCTCTGGTGAAGGATTTCCTTTCCCACTCAAAGAGACTTGGCAAAAATTTGTTAAATAAGGTTTCACATGGGAGCTTAGAATAAGCTCCTTAGTGAGAAGATATTGCCATTTGCTAACCAAAAAACGTACAATGTCTTAGGGCTGAACGAAAAGGACAGCTTGCAGGTTTCACAACAAAATGCGTAACAAAGGGATGGCTGGATGCAGTCTGTGTCTGTAAGGATTTAGAGTTTTTAGGAAAACTTGAATAGGATACATCCCTTGTGACCTCCTATGGGTATGGCCATGAAGTAAGGTTCATAACCAACACCAGCTACATAATCTGCAGGACCCAGTGGAAGGTGAAAACACAAGTCCTTTTGTTCACAAATTAAGAATTTCAATATGGCAGCAGCCGAGCATTAAATCAAGCATGGGGCCCTTCCAAGTGCACCCACAAAGCCGGCCCCGCTCATGACTTATGTTTGTTCAACATTGCCTGGTTTACCAACATTATGTTGTGCCATTAGTCATTGCAACAGCTCTGTAAAATGTTATCATCCCTATGAGGAAAAGGGAGCTTAAGAGATACTCCAGGTGTCAATTAGCAGCTTAAGCGGCAGGGCCTGAACTTATCCTCGGAATTTTCCATGGTGTCCACTGAAAAATTCCCAAGACAGCCAGGCTTCTGGATTTCCACAAGCCCTTCCTCCCCTTAGAAAGAAAAAGGTCCGAGTTTGCTTTCAAGCCGCTGGACAAAGCACGATGCGCTCTCCGGCATAGGGAACTCATCACCCCAGTCCATCCAATCCATAGTATGTGGTCCTGAAGCATCATTTCCAGCCAGGGAGCTGGAGATTGTTTGGGAAGTTGGGCATAAACCCACCTATCCCCCCTGATGATTCACTTCAGGTCCAGGGTCTTGCATGTGCTGGACCCGTTTCCTCAGGGGGAATGTGTAACGGCAAGACAAGGTACAGTACTTTTAACAATAGGATAGCTTGACGTAAGCGTAACGTGTACGTACACTGCCATGTACGCTTACGATCGCGAGCACTAACACGCTACCTGGCGAGGCCGGGACACATTCAGCAAATGAATGAACAAGGCTGTAGCCTGGTTTACATGCAATATTTTTCTCTCTCTCTCTCCGTGTGTGTGTGTGTGTGTGTGTGTGTGTGTGTGTGTGTGAAGGTTAAGTAATTTTGAAAGTATTATTAAAAACATAATACCTGCTTTTTGTAGAAAATACAGAGAAGCAAAAAAAAAAAAAAAAAGAGAGAGAAAGAAAAGAAAGGAAGGAAGAGAAGGAGAAAGAGAAAGGAGAAAAGAAATGGATGTAACTCACCACCAGAAATAACAATGCTAATATTTCAGTGATCCTTTAAGATATGTTGATTTTTAAAAATATTTTAAACATTGAAATGGATCCATGACCTCAGTAGCCTGCTTTGTCACTTTATGTATTGTGAACATTTTCCCCATCAGTAAGTACAAATCTATATACCATAATTTTTTTTTTTTAAAGATTTTATTTATTTATTCAACAGAGATAGAGACAGCCAGCGAGAGAGGGAACACAAGCAGGGGGAGTGGGAGAGGAAGAAGCAGGCTCACAGCGGAGGAGCCTGACATGGGGCTCGATCCTGTAACGCCAGGATCACGCCCTGAGCGGAAGGCAGACGCTTTAACCGCTGTGCCACCCAGGTGCCCCTATATACCATAATTTTTAACAGCTATGTATGATTCTCTGGTACGGGGCAGGGGGAGCTCTAATGTCATCAGCCCCCCATTACTGGGCCTCTAGGTTTTTTCACGTCTTTACCCTTATAAGAAGTGCAGGGATGAAATCCCTGGGAGCAAAATCTGTGAGTCCACCCTTCGTTATTTTTTTTCTCCGGGGTACATTCCCAGAAATGTCTTATAATACTCATTTGTTCAGCCAATATTTGTTGAGTGCCGTCTACAGGCCAAGCATTGTGCTAGATGCTGGGTTTTAAACAATGAGTGATTGAGCGATTGCCAGTTCGTTTCGTCTAACATCACGTTCCGGGGTTGGTGTGGTTGGCAGAATTTCTAGGGATGGCCCTCAAGAGCCCATATACCCAAAAACTCAGACATGTGACTGTTAAAGAAAGAAAAAAGAGTAAAAATGTAATCATACCGATCACTAACGAATGCATACTTACAAAATGAGGAATTATTTGCAAGACTTTGTTGGCCATGTTAAGGGCTTGGCATTCAGAGCAAAAGGGATCCATTGAAAGATTCCGAGGAGGGAGTGACTGAGTTCGATTTGTATTTACTTTTTTTTTTTCTTTAAAGATTTATTTATTTTAGAGAGCGAGCTGGAGAGGAGTAGGTGGATTTGAGTGTTATTAGGAGGGTTAGTGGACTGAATGTGGTCATGGCTCAGGGCCAGGAGGGAGAGGGGTGTCAGGGATGGCTCCGGGAGAACAGGCGTTGCCCTTCACAAAGGTGGGCACTCAGGGTTCGGCCAAGCTGATGGAAACAGCCACGAGGATGAGTGCATCTGGAGCTCAGAGGAGAGGTGAGGGCACGGCATGCACATTTTTGAGTCATTCTTGAATAGCTGGCCGTTGAAGCCATGGGTATGGCTCTGCCTGCCCAGGGTGGGGGGTACGGGAAGCAGGGATGATGGCTCAGGCCGGAATCCTGAGTCTTGGAATCTTGAGTCTTGGCAGAAGACGGTGAACCTGAGTAAAAGACAAAGAGGAGCCGGCCAGAGAGAGAGAAAGGTGGGGGACGGCTGTACTAAGTAGGCCAGGTGTTATGGGCCCAACAAGCCCCTTCTGCAATTCATATGTTGAAGAACCTCAGAATGTGTATTTGGAGATGGGGCTTTAAAGAGGGAATTAAGTTAAAATAAAGCCATTGGGATGGGCCTCAATCCAATCTGACCGGCTGGCGTCTTTATAAGAGTAGATTGGGGGGCACCTGGGTGGCTCAGTCGGTTAAGCGTCTGCCTTCGGCTCAGGTTATGATCTCAGAGTCCTGGGATCAAGTCCCACGTCAGACTCCCTGCTCAGTGGGGAGCCTGCTTCTCCCTCTCCCTCTCCCTCTGCCCCTCCTCCCCTCTTGTGCTCTCTCTCTCTCTATGTGTCAAATAAATAAAATCTTTAAAAAAAAAGGAGATTGGGACATAGAAAGGGACACAAGGAATGGGTGTGCGCAGAAGGAAGACCACACCAGGACACAGGGAGGAGGTGGCCATCACAGACCACGGAGAGACGCTGCAGGATAAAGCAACCCTGCTGACACCTTGACCTTGAACTTGAGCGGCCAGACAGTGAGAGAATAAATGCCCATTGTTCAAGCTGCCCGGGGTTTGGTGTTTTGTGAGGGCGCCCAGAGCGGGCTGACGAACCCGGGGAGCTGCGTGCCCTCTGGGTAGGCGGGCAGGGAGCCCCTTGTACGCCAGGTGCCCACATAGCAGGAGCGCACACGGAAATGTACGGAAGGACGTGCGGGCCCTCCTGTCCCTTGAGACCCCGCGCAGCGCGTGTGTAAGCATCTGCGGTCACGGCTGGCACGGTTCAGGCCCCAGGGAAATGCTCCTTAACATCGGAGCGAAAGATGACAGCGTGTGAGGACGTGGAGGCTGTGCCCCCCCACCTACGAGACAGACAGGGAAGCAGGAGAAAATTTGAGTGACGGGAACCTTTAGAGGGGGGAAAAAGACGTCAAATCCTAAGTCATCGAATCCTTTGTCTCAGGCACACTGAATATGACCGATTCTCCTGTAACGAAGTATTGTTTCCCCGTTGTGCTGTATGTCTGTGTTTCCCCTTCTCCTGGTGTTTTAATGTGCCGTTCTGGAGGTATTCGCAAATGAGCCTGTTATTTACAGCAGTTGCACATGTGACTCAAGAAAATCTGCAAGATCAAATGACTCATGTTTTCTAATTTTGTTTGCAGGTAGGCATGTGCATACAGGAGAAGCACGGTATCGGTTTTCCACATTGGCAGCCAGCTGAACATCGAATATTAGGATTGTGAATCATCTTGGTTTGAGAAAAACATAATAAAGTTTAATAAAATTCCATACGCATTTTAAAACACTACACATTTTAGTTTTATTTAAATAATTTCAATCAAAATTTCTGGTATTCCCTAAGTATAACTTATATTTTACCTTTTAATTTTGGTAGCCGATTTTGAGTTTTTGGAAGAAGAAGCAATCTTGTGAAAGCATAAGGATAATTTGAGTTTTTAATTTTTTTACCCTTCATACACATTTTTGATGAAAATACATTCAAATGTCATATACCCTGAATACAACCCTATTCTCTTTTTAGTCTTTGAGATCATTCTTGGCAGTAGAACAGTTAATTATGTGAAGATTTTATTATATTACATAAATTTGTTTTTGCTAAAATTAAAGGAAGAAAAATTGTATGGATTTGACATATAACAATTTATGGATTAAATCTGTGTTTGTTTTATTACTCATTCAAACGTTGCTGACCCAGCAACACAACACCAGACATGTAAAATAATAAAGGTTAGTCATCTTTGACATTCTGCCTATTTCGCTCATGCAGAAAAGCCATCCTGAGGCGCCTAAGTGGCTCAGTCGGTTAACCGTCCCACTTTTGATTTGGGCTCAGGTCATGATCTCAGGGTCCTGAGATTGAGCCCGACCTTGGTCTCCGCACTGGGCGTGGAGCCGGCTGAAGATTCTCTCTCCCTCTCCCTCTGCCCCCACGTTCCTCGCATGCCTGCTCTCTCTCTCTAAAAAGAAAAAAAAAAAAAAGCCACCCAATAGCCTATACACTTATGAACCAGTGTTAAGTCTTAAATTACACTATTTATTTATTTAAATTTTATTTATTTATTTGACAGAGCGAGACAGCAAGAGAGGGAACACAAGCAAGGGGAGTGTAAGAGGGAGAAGCAGGCTTCCTGCTAAGCAGGGAGCCCGATGCGGGGCTCGATCCCAGGACCAGGGATCATGACCTGAGCCGAAGGCAGATGCTTAACCGACTGAGCCACCCAGGCAGCCCCGGTGTTAAGTCTTATGTGCTCAGCATTAATAAGGGCCCATCCTGGTCTCTGCCAATGGAGAGGCTGTCATTAGAGTGCATAAGGAATTCTGCGAACATCGGCCTGCCAAAAATATTAAGACACAAAGAAGCTGTGGGTATGATTCTGGTGCTATGAGAATGCACCTGTCAAGGTGGGAGGATAGCGCCCACATACTTTTTCACAGCTCCTTAGCCTCGCTTGCCCTTCACAAGCATGTCACCAGTGCTCTCACCCTGGGCCAGCGAACGTCCGGGGCAAAGGTAATAAATAGTATTTAGAGGAGGATCGGCAGGGTTGACTGCTTCCGAGGGGTGTAGACGAGGCCTGAGGTTCGGCAGTCAGGGATAAGTGTGTTGCGGGATAATACAGGTGGAGGAGGTGGTGGGGGTGGGGGGTTTTTTTTTTTTTTTTTTTTTTTTTTTTNCGCGGGAGGGGCCAGAGCTGCAAGTGTCTGGGTAGACACCAGCTGCCTGTGACCTTGCAGGAAGGGAGGGTTCAGGAGAGGATCTGAGAGGGCCCAGCACCCCACTTGTGGGAACATTAATGCATTGTTCCTGGTTTTCTCTTTTTAGTTCCTCTCTGTTCTTCCTCCAGCTTTCTCTAAGGACCAGAGAGTCTGAATGCTAAGGGTCCAAATCAGCCAGCTGTTTGGAACTTGGATCAGTCACTCCTGGCTCCAGGAATGGCCCAGCTGGCCTTCTGGGTATCTCTGGATTCCTAGTGGGCTTCAGGCCGCTCCCTACCCTGTACCCCCACCCCAAACCCCAGCCTTCCCACTGGCAGAGGAAAGCATTAGCCGTACCACTTCTTACGCTAATGTTGCTGGAGAGAGGACAGTTCTTTCTCTCTGCGCCCCCCCCCCCAAATAGGACAAACATCAGTTCCCCTGTGTCACCCTCGCTGTCCCACTACGACACACAATGCTTCCGACACCAGGGTGAGGAGGTTTCCCACCCCAAACAATTCTGGGCAGCACCAGCTGTGCGCCCCGTAATTTAATGCAATTCTGACACTGTCTAAGTGGCTGTAGTGTCAGATCCCATGGGTTAAGGGCTCGGTCCCCAAGGCGGCCCCCTGCCCCGCCAGTCACAAGTCTGAGTTGTCCCCTATGCTTCTGACCCACTGGCTGCAAATCAGAGGTTCCCGTGACCCCCTCCTCGGGTTTGACTAATTTGCTAGAGTGGCTCACAGAACTCAG